>NC_137863.1:11203825-11803825 GCF_963924005.1 Protomyctophum bolini | reverse complement strand
GCACACACGCACACCAAGTCCCCTGTGACTTGGGGCTCTGCTGCCTCTCTGCTCAGCCAGGTGTAGCCAGACCAGGCACACCGTACATTTCCAGCACAGCAGCCCATTGCATCAGCAGGGCACACATTCTGTGCGGTTTCAAAATACTGAGACACATACTGTCGGAGAAAAAATAGACAAAAAGGGGAAAGGAAAAAAAATCATATCAAAGGCTTATATCAGCCGTTCCCTGGGGACTCGGGTTGTTTTCCGGTTTGATGTCTGTTGGTGTGTGTGGCAGAACTTTTTCCCCCTTTTTCTCAAGCACAAGAGCAGAAATAAAGAAATAAATGCAGCAGCCTGTGGATATATTAATGCACAACAGATGTAAAAAAAAAAAAACGAATCCATTTACACTGAAACTGAGCCAAGAATTTCAAAACACAGATACCCCTTTCCGCATGCATGCTTGCTGAAAACACAAATGTGATTAGCGATGCGGCTGAATATTTATAATCTATTATAGTGGTGAACAGAGCTAGAGGAGAGGTTTGAAGTATAGTAATAATACACAGTTGGGACTGTCTACCCCCCCCCACCACCACCACCACCACCTGGCCAATCAGCAGAGCAATGTGCACTGGATCATTTCCCACCTAACGAGCAGCGGAAGCTGTTCACAGTACAAGTGTAACGCCCGGGAATCGAACCTGGGTCTCCCGTGTCGAAATCCAACATCTTAACCGCAACAGCTAAAGGGGAATTCCCCCTTGACCGGGGGAGATATTAGGCAGAGGCTTTGAGCCACTACTGCTACACTAGCATAACATCGCTGTCGGGCAGAAACTTTTTTTTCTTTTTAAATTTTTTGAGGGCCTATGTCCAGCTTTTAGTGAGTGTGTGTAAACACAAACTTTGTCCTAACACAAACATTAAATGCCATTGACAATGAATGGACAGTTGTGAGTGTTTGTGTAAAAACAAACATTGCGTAACACAAACATTGAAGACGAAGATGAGGATGCAAATTCTGATTGGCCAGAATGAGATGATGTATGTTGATGTACGATGTGTGTACTTCACATGGGTGTGATTTTTTTTCAGCTATTAGTGTATGTTCTTCACACCCATGTGAAGTGAGGGGCGCTATTATCATCATACATCATCATGACGCAAATAGGCATAGTGTTTATTTTACGTCATGATGATGTATGATGATAATAGCGCCCCTCACTTCACATGGGTGTGATTTTTTTGATGGGCACTAGCGCCTCCCCACGTCTCATATTTGCCATTTTGCCTGAAAAATAAGTCAAATGTCCGCCGAATATTACGTAAATTTGTGGCAACACAAACATTAAATGCCATTGACAATGAAGGGAAAATGTACGTCATATGTAGACGAGCAAATCGGCTAACCAATCAGATCTGCCCAAATTTTGCGATTTGTTTGAAAGTGGTAAGTATTAAGAAGAGCTTGTGACTAAATTATAACTATATTATTGGATCAATTGGAACACAGGTTCTTTATTTTCTTCTTGCCATTTCCTGTAAAGACACGTTTTTGAAAATACAAGGTTTCCCGGAGACAGTGACGATAAAGGAAAACAGCAAAGAGCAGGATCTTTCTCCCCAATCCTCAGCAGCATAACCTCCAGTGTGTCAGTAGATTAGTCTTCCTTATGCTGGCTGTGACCCAGCTTATTAGGTCATTCTAGTCTAATTAGTCAAAACACAGACTACTGTAGCTAGCAGAAAAGAAAAGAAAAGAAAAGAAAAGAAAAGAAAAGAAAAGAAAAGAAAAGAAAAGAAAAGAAAAGAAAAGAAAGGAAAAGAAAGAAAGAACGTATAATGAATAACTGCTAAATATCTGGAAGGGGAGAAATGTTATGATCTAAGACCTGAGAGTCAGCGGGGAAGGCTTCACACACAGTGAATGGAAATACAATAATAGGGATCTGGCAATTATACAGCTGTAATGTCAAACAATTTACATTGTGTTAATGTCTGTTTATTCCAGCAACAGTAAACCAGATACAGGATACGGAGCCTACATTTCTCCAATAGCTTTCCTTGTAGATTAACTGCTGGCCATTTGCAAGGCTGTTCTAAACTGGTTCCATGAACCTGCTTTTCTAATCTGGCTGGGTAAAGAAATTCAATAGGAAACACTGGGGTCAAATGCCAGATCAGGAGAAGTAATTGAATAATTGACCAGAGAACAAAGGAGTCGATTTGGTGGGTTGCCGAGCGGCCCTGCTTTCAGATGGTTATGCACCCTGAACTTTTCTGCCATGGCACATGTTAATGGTATTAACTGTGTCTGGGGGCTTCATGAGTCAATCGTGGTTGTTCCGACCCAACTTGTGACCCCCATCTGACCCACCAACAGGCTCACCAACAAGGCAGCGTCTCAGCGATGGCGATACATCAGCCCTCTAAATCACAATACAGGCCTATTGACTTTATTTCCAACACAGAACTGACATAGTAATGTTGTGATTTATGAGTCAAGGAAAGGGCCTGGGGCACATTGTTTTGCTACAGTCTTATTTCTGTCTTTCCCACACCTTGTGATTAACGTTGATCCAAGCAGATTGATTGGAATCAAAAAGTAAGGCCCTGTACTAATTGGCTTGAGCTTTTGCTATATTAAGAGAAGGGGGGTATACAATCCCTGCAAGACAATTTGTTCGCATAAACCTATTGTTTTGCCTTTACCATGCTAACACCACTTTAGATGGATTACGTTGTATTCAAACTGTGCTTGATCGCATGCCATCTGATTTGTTCTCCCCCTCGTTAAGCATTTAGTGGGAATCAACTTGGCCATCTGGTTGAGGGAGGTCTGCAGTGCTCAACTACTGGGAGCTATGATGTCTACATTGAAGTCATAGGGGTATTGGACCTATAAGATATACACAAGAGGGCCCCTCAGGCCCGCCCAGTTTAAGACTACAGGCTATCCTTAATCCCCACCCCCTTCAGCAGCAATCACTCCCGTCTGAGACTCATGAAACTGGCAGGAGGTTAAAAGCGGCTCAGTGAGGGAAGGCCAATGTGAACCCTAACCATGCTTAGCCAATCTCGGAGGGGACAGGAGCAGTAGGGTAGATAGGAGAGAATGGACAGGGGGATGTACTGTACCAAAATTGGGTGAAGTAAAATATGGGTCCAGGCCTTAAAACTTCTCTCTGAGTTACCGTTATGTACAATATGTGGAGCACCTGCTCACAAACTTCCCCCTTACGGGTGAATGCATACTTTAACAGTGAGGTATATGTATGGGTATATACAGTACATGTGTGTGTGTATACGGAGAGCCCATCAATGAGTGAACCTGCAGGCTAAATTAAAGACTTACTTTTCTTGGGGAGACATTTTTGGCACCTTTATCTTCTTGGCATGCTTACATAATATTGCTGCCATCTGCTCTGGCACTGAAGCCTTAACCTTGACCTAGACACAAATGTACAGTACACTTTATACTTTAATGATACTGGGGACCAAGCTGTATCACTGGCATTTTATGAAAACATCTATATACACCCTCAAATATTTATGTCATAAATCAACACTCGTAATTGGTGCGTGACAGGGTGGCACGTGTGTTATATAATTGTGCTTTTTTCCCCCTCTAAATCTAACATACACTGCAAATTCGCACATATTTTACCGGCCACGTGAGTGTGAATAAAGTTCAAGTAGAAGAAGTAAACAATTTACCGTAGGCTATGAAATAAGTAGCAAAGCCAGTGGGACTCATTAGCAAGCAAATGCTGCCTCTTTCACACACAAGGCTGCTCTGCACAACAGACAGGAAAGTGTGGACCTAATGTAGTTTAATGGGCAAGCCTGTAATGGGATTAAAGCAGATCCTCTTCCTGTCAGCCTGCATTAAAATATTCGCTTTGCTAAAGACCGGCAATGGGAAGACAGCAACTCCAAACTTTTCTTTCCCTCTCGCAAGATGATGCCCACCCCATCCGCATTGGATGACTAGAGAACAATTAAAACAATGGCAGAGCTCATTAACATTAAACAGGAAAAGGTGTGCCTGCCTGCCTCTTGATTCACTAATGACTGCGTTTCTTTCTTTGCCGTTGTTTTGTTCCTTGCGTGTTCAATCAATTGCACATTTTGTTCACAAAATTATTCACACAGATTATCTGGCATTTAGCGTGTAACAAAGCTGCCTCTTTTCTGAAGCAAGCGTTCAAAATTCTTTGTGTACTTGAAATATAGTGTGTAAAGGACAATGTGAACTCAAGGTTCTTTTGTTGGGGATTTGCTTTTTTTCGCCCAAAACTTCTTCCTCAGAATTTTAAACTGAGCCTATTCTGACCTCTGGCAAAGACACCCACAGAATTCTACAACATGCTTGTGAATGCAGCTCGTCTATTATAATTCTTTTAACAGAAAAAAACAGAAACAAGACGCTAAATGAGATTAGGAAGGGGGAGCAATATTAAATAATAACCTTGTCTAATTGAGATTTGGCTCCATTTCACCGCACATTGTTATGCGTGACAGTTCAATTATTGTGCCATTAATATTTCAGGAGTCGTAGCAATAGTACGTGGAAGAGACTGGAGATGAGCTGGCGATTGGGGAAAGAGGGTGGAGGAGAAAGAGGAGAGGGTGGGGGTGGAGAAATGATGTGAGGAACTGGGATGTAGAGGAATGAAGCCCTGTTAAAGACAGATATAGAGTGGTTTCACTGATGAACTGTGGGGGCCCTGGTGTGACCCTGTACGCCTTACGTTTTGATGAAGAATGACCCGCCTGACCTAACATGAACTTTCATGACTGGGAGGAGAGAGGAATACCTCCCATGTCCCATTGTGATTTGACAGAATATTGTGCAACAGCTGAAGCAGAATCTCATTCTGCAAGCTGGCATTATAAGCAATCTGGAAAAGTAGCATCATGCTGTTCCTTCTCTGCAACAATCTATTTTGTTTTGTCTTTCCACATCCATGCATGTTATAATTATATAAGATAAGAAAGAAAGACAAAACAAAATGAAACAAAAACTCAGAACATATTCAAAGCTCTGTTAAAAAGAAATGCACAGACATCATACCTAGCTGTCCTACCATATTTCACAACCTTTGTGAGTAGTTACAGTATGTACAACATACAATATAGCGAGGATTTCCATTTTCCTTCTGATGATCCTGCATAAAATGTTTAGGCTAAACCGAAACACAAAGTGTGCCGAGCAAAACCTACATCACTACCACAAGTGCCACCACCATAAGCAGCCAGCCATTCAGAGTCAGACCACATTGATTCATCTATGTGCTCAATGACACCACTTGATTCATCTATGTGCTCAATGACACCACTTTAATTTTAACTGAGCATTGAAGCATATCACACGACACACCATAAATCATGGGGGTGTGTATACACAAGGTATGATTGAATCATGTGACAGATGCTGTTTGAGTCTTCAAAAAAATAAAAACGTTTTGAGAAGACAGTGTACTGCACCTGTCTGCTTCACAGCTTACAGGTCTTTCTTCTTTCCATTTTTCCTCTGATCTGGATGCTTTGAAGTCCCAGAGAAGTGCCCTTATGCCCAGGACAGTAATCACATTAGTCTGTGATCCTCGCTGAGTGGCCAGCAGAGAAATGAATTCAGGAGTATTATTTTGCGTGAATGAACGCAGCATGCTCTCCTCCTCGTTCATTCACTCCATCTGACTGATGTTGGCAATTTCCCAGGGTGAAACTTGTGTCCACAGCCAGACATGATCGATGGGATTTATATCCCAATTCCCCACCACCATCAGACCCTCAAGGCAATTTACTTCTGCCAAGAAACCGGAATCTCTGATTTCACACTCAACACACATTATAGCTGCAGAGCAAAAACAGAATGCAGTACAAATAAATGAATGCCCCTAGTGCCTTAGAATCCTCTACAAGTCTCGCATTCAAAGTGATATTTGCTTTTTCAGCCAGTGAAATGCAGGCTCTATGGTGAATATAAATCCACCATTTGTAGTTCCTGCTCTGTGCTACAGAGGTACATCTGGACATTGTTACATTGGGTGAGATGTTTGACACAGCTGTCGGAAACATGGCTCTGTCCAGCCCTCCTCCATCACTTGATGGTAGGTTGCATGTGATGGAAAATGGAATGTAGTGAACTCAAAGTCAGCAACTAATGATTAAAAATGAAACATTGCTGAATCATCACATTTTATATTACAGGCTGTCATGGTGGACTTGAACTATGGACCCAAAAAATTACTGTAATATGCAGTATACATAACAGCAATGCATAGTCCAAAACATCCCTATTCAGGGTATGTCATACTCATAACAGGTGAACATTATGTGAAAAAGGGCGAATATTTGGCAAGAATAGCAGATCTACAAGATTACAACAGATGGCAGTTTGTGAGTTTGTAGATAGCCTAATTTAATCTAAGGGATTTGGTGTAGAGGGGACGTGGGCAACATAATACCCAACTGTAACTGTACTTTACACACACATATATACACACACATATATATATATATATATATATATATATATATATATATATATATATATATATATATACATAAATAATCTCTGAATAAAACTAAACTATGGAATGTTGAGCCACATCGCAGCTACTGTAAATCCCACCACGTGCTGATTCCATGCATTATTTCAAGGCTTTCGGAGTCTGCTATCCTTTATGCAAAAGGATGCCAGTAAACCAAATAAAAGAAAATTACCGTAATTGTGTTATTGGCCATGCAGTCACCTGGAAGTCACCCCACTAAATAATATTGAAAACAAAATATTCAATATTATCGATCACGTACCAGCTCATACTAGTACATTAAATACTAGTATATAAATATAGTTGATTGTTGATTCACTAGCTCTCTATCTTACCAATTCTGAACATCAATTGCCAAATATTTCAGGTAAGGCAAGGTATTTTTGTGAGCAACAACAGTGAGCAAGCATCAGCAAGCTGACAATTCATGCATGCACAAGACAATTTTATGCATGCACACGATTGCACCTGCACTGATATGTTTTTCTACTGAGCAATAACTGTATTACACATGTAATTTGCTCAGCTGTTGCACCATATGACACAGTTGTGTTAAACTGTCTAAATTAAGGATGCATGTTGTCTGTTTTTGTATTACTGTTTTCAAGTATTTTTGTACACTGTCAAAAAAGGGTAAATTCTGTTTATGAATGTCACAAGTAAGAATGAAATGTGTAAAAGATAAACTTTCTACTGGCCATTATTGTGTGTAGACAAAAGTTACATAATTTTTTAATAATCAATAATGCATTCTGACAACATTCCACTAATGAATCAGAGAGAAGAAAAATAAAAACTCTGGTAATGCTTGTCATTTAAAGCAGACAACAGCTAATGTTACAAAACATCCCTTTGTCATTTCAACTAATTCAACATGTGAATAACAATGACTCTTCTCCGTGGGAGGGAGAAATTCTGTTTGTGTCGAAGTGTGCTGCTTGCACGTGCAGGAACCAAAACACGCACCACTAAAGACATGTTGCCACTACGGTGCGTTCACAGCTCGCAGAAACGTCTCAAGACAGTAAGATACTTACAAGTCTCAACTTCATTCTCAGAGCTAGTCCCTTCTGAGAAGATCAACTAATCCTCTCCAGGCAAAAGAATCCAAAGGAAAAGCTAAGCATAAATTAGATGCAAAAGATTTCCTGCGAAAACCAAGCATACTCTAGAAGTGTCTGCCTGTGCTGTAGCCTGTCACAGAGGCTAGGGAGGCAGAGTGAGTGTGTGTGTGTGTGTGTGTGTGTGTGTGTGTGTGTGTGTGTGTGTGTGTGTGTGTGTGAGTGAGTGAGTGAGTGAGTGAGAGAGAAAGAGAGAGAGAGAGAGAGAGACTGTAGACACATATGTTGCCAAAGCCTCCAGCTTGGCAAAAACGCTCATTAAGCCACTGACAATCATTCCCACAAAGCCCGATCTAAAGGCTATTCACGGGGTGTGTACAAAAGAGAGTGGAATACTGGAGGAATGCAAGTTCCATTTAACACACCCCCCAGTGTCACCGTGTAACATGTTTGCTGCACCTGACGCTTCACTTAAAAGCATCTCTTATCTTCACAGATCAGCTAAAAGAAATGACTAGGATATGAGGTGGAAGCACAGATCACCTGCTGAGATCATCTGTGGAGTTGTTGCTCCTTCTGCAAAACACACAACAATATACTTTTTTATAAATCCTGGGCACCTATATATGATGGTGTTACGCAGCAAAAACAGTAAATCTCGAATCGGGTATGCTATTCTTGCCATTTTCGAACATTTAAAAAAGATATTCCTGCAACTGTTAGGAGACCATCAAGAATACGCATCCATGTAATCTTTGTTGGTCTTTTTTATGTTTGCTGGTCCTGATGAGGAGCTAATGAACCAGTGTAACCTGTCCTGAAATGTAACAAAAATAAATAAATAGAATTGAGCAAAGGTAAAGAAAAGACCTGACTGTTCCACACTGGTGAACTGGGACATCACTCCAAGACTACACGGATGGGGTGAGTGGAGGCAGGCTGATCTGTCAAGGGAAGGCACAGAGCAGGGAAGGAGTGCTGAGACTGTCGATAAGAGCCTTCCATGGCCCGACACAAAAACTGCAGTCTCTCTCCCACGACACACAGGGGGGAAGGGAGGAAGCTCCCCAGTCTGGATGATGTATGGCGTGGACCCCGGTCTGAGACTTGGGTTTTAACGGGCAGAAAGGCATCAAATGAAAAGGGGAGGGGAAGAGGGTCATGCTTGAATTATGCTGATGTGGGTCGTAGCTGCTGCTAAAACCAGCCAAAGGCAGAGGCCTTTCTGATGGAACATGCGGCCACAAATAACGAGGTTATTATCACTCGGGCCTCACAAATGCTGACAGTTGGGAAAATGGTGGGAGAGAGACTGCATACCTTTATAAGATGTGTTATTATGGGTTCAATGCACATTAAATAGGCCAAGCTATACGGTAAGCAAAATTGTGTTTTCATTAGAATTCAGTTTTCAACCCATTAAATCTGGGAAAGCATCTGTGTCATTTTCAATGTTAGCGTTGGCCATTTAAAAATAGCAGATGTACAAGCTCTACATTTGCTATTTTTGAACATTTTTGAAAAATGTTGAAAGTGTGAGAAATACTGATTTAGGAGATGAGGGTTTAAGGATATTAAAATACACTTTCCTTTTTTCATTTTACCCCAATTTCTCCCCAATGTAGTCGTTATGCAAATTGATTCCTCCCGACCCTGTTGTATCCTACTGACTCACCAGTGAGGAACCCCCACCAGGAGGATGTAGAGCCTTCGTCCTACTCCTCCTGCCCAACACTCTCCGCTGACAGATGCCGCCCCAGCTCGTCACTAATAATTGATAATTGTCACTGCATGTAATCATGTGCAGTGAACATTTATCATACTGCCCAGCTTCCCTCCCCGAACACGGGCCAATTAGCCCTTTGCTAAATCCCACCCCAAAAAGCGATTGTCCAATGCCAATCCAAATAGTTTAGCAACTGTTGCTATGCAGGTCAAGCTTTCGCCACGTCATAGCTGTCAATGTTATTTTGCATGGCTGTGTTGTTGAACATTTACACGGCTTAACATCGGGAAACTGTAGTTACACGACTTACCCACCCAGGTGATGCCAATAATGCTAATGACGGTAGTCTTACCGTGCAACATGAAAACTCTTGTCAGGCGGTCGTTAAAAGTTGATTTCTCCCTCTGTCATTTTCTCGTATTTCTAGTTTATTTAAATAATGTAATGCAGTGCATAGCCTACAGCAGGCCTGGTTGACTAGATTTAGAAGACATTTTGAAGGTTTTGCTTCTGAAATGATCCATTATTTATATGGAGAAATCCCGTCATTTAACATGCATCTCAATGGGTGAGAAGGGCAGCGTGACCTGTCTCTTCGCTGCTAAAGTGCCTATTGGACAAAGACGGGTTGGGGAGGGACTTAGCAAAGGGCTAATTGTCTTTGTCTATGCTTGACAAAGCCGGATGCGCTACGGTGGATTTGAACCCACAACTTCCGCTATGTATGGCCATTTAATTTACTTTTGGAAAGCGCCATTTGATAACCCAAACATGAAACCAAAATCTTTGTTGTACTTTTCCATGTGGTTTTGAATTGGCACCTCATGCCAACATACTGGGGAAGAGCAAGATGAAGGAAGCCTCTATGTCGAAGGCTCTGGTACTATCTGAGCTGTCTGAGGACACTGGTCTTTTCATAATGAGTGCCGAGTGCCAAAGTCAGTAACTGAGAACACTCACAACGGCTCGGCAGTGCCCGCGCCAGGCCCTCAGAACCCCTAAGCACCCTCTTTGAGCAGCAGCAGGATGGAGCTGCCATTATGACCACACAAACAGAGGGAAGCCTTATGAACTTTGCACAAATGCTTAGCGCTAGGAGCTGGACAGTTCTGGAAGCCGGAGAGATAGGTAGGTTACAGGCGTGGCAGGCTGCCAGTTCCAAAAAGCTTAGTGTTCATGCACTCTGGGCGGACAAACCCTGACATTGTCCTGGGCACAGCCCCGGGGACAGCCTCTTCCCCTCTCTCTCTCTCTACTCTCTCTCCCTCTGGGTCTTAGGCGCTCGAGCTCATTCACACTTCCAGTCCGGCCGATTCAATGGTTTGGACCTGACTTACGGAGGCAAAAAGGCAAACATTTATTCACACGTTGAAGTCAGGGAGACCCACATGGAAAGTGAAGAGTAAGCAATTCTTGCAGCCTAATAGACACAATAGAATCAGTACACAGCAAGATTTTTACTCTGACAGTTTACAAATGCACTACTACAGGTCATTTTTTACACTTTCAGAGCTAAAGTAACACTGAGGAATATAATCCTCAGCATACCCGGCCGCCATGTTATTCACTGGATGGCTGTCGAGTGCTGATTGCAAAATGTTCCACTCTGTGGATTTGAAATGTTTCTATGAGGTTTGACCCATCCAGGCACAGCCAAGGTGAAACACAGTTGAACACGATCTGTAACAGAACATGTTCACATGTCCCTTTAATTTATGACACTTCTCTTATCTCCCTCAAGCAGCAATCACTAAATGTTATCTGGGCATTGCAAGATAGAGGTCTGGTAACCCTGGAATTAGAAACATGCTCTCTCTGGACCACACTCCCCCTCAGGCAAAATTATCAGACAGGCAGAGCAACAACAAGCCCCTTATACTTGCCCTAATACTACGGCCATGCTTCTGCCCTCAGCCTTATAAGAGCAAAGAAGAAACAGAAGAAGCAGGGAAACTGATATATAGCAGGTGTATACATCAGCAGCAGTCGTCAACCTCAGAGTAACCTCACCATCAGGCTGTAAGTGCTACAGCATGTGCTGCAGTGATCCGTGAGTCTCCGTCATACCTGCCAGGTTGAGATAACACCAGCCCATACACTCGGGTATTAAACAGAGTGTCATACAATAGAGTGAAGGCAAAGCCCTCCAGGTCAATGAAGGACATTCTGACTTGCAGATGAGAGAGCACCGCTGACTGTTGGAAGTAGCACTGGGGGTTAATGTATAGTAGTAACGGTACCATTTTGGCCGATATGCTGCCGACACACAGTATGAGGTTTTTAATTGAACTTCAGGCACGTAGCCCACTCTGCCAAAAAGTCGTCTGTTGCTCAGTCTGTCAACAAACGGTCAATAAGCTTCAAACCTGGCAGCTGTAGACAGACACACAGCAACCTGCACCTGCTTAATAAATTAGCTACTGCTGTGTATTATTGTCAAGGAGATAAATAACAATCAATTTTGTATTGTTGCTCTTTTAGATGTGTTGCTAGGTTACTGCTTACTAGGGTTCGTATCTTCCTACTGACACCCTCCATATTAATGAAACATTGTCCAGGGTTGATGCATTATGGAATATTTGACAGCCTCTCAAAAAGAGAGGGAAAAATAAAATAAATAAAAAAACAATCCAGTGTATTGTGCAAGAAACAATTGGACCTCACTCAAGCATTTGAATTCTGCAAAAAAAAGGGGGGGGGGGCAATGAAACACAAACGTGTTACTCACAGTCACTGATGTCTAACGGGTACTGCTGCTGACCTAGCTACGACAAATGAAAAGCAGATGAAATTCCAACAATCAAATTGCCCGCGTTTCGTATGCAATTCCCCATTAACCGTGGCACTTTAATGGCCTCCCCAATTGTTTCCAGATCCATGTTGACGTGTGATTTATTCAGCGTGCTGCTACAAAAGAATAATGCGACGAAGCCAGGCATAAATGTACTGGAGCCCCAAATAAATCACACACAACATTTAAGGGAGGCCGTTTTACCAACACAGTATGTTTTCTGTGCTTGTACTTCAATAATAGCGGTATATTAAGTGGTTCTAGGTCTCTTTAGAGAGGCGTAATGTGAGCAGACATAGTAAAGTAGGTGTGTCTCTGTGGTGTTAGGGCTGGAAGTGTCTCGGGTGTGATGCAAGGACAGAGAGTGAATCAGTGAACAGGGGGAAAAGACCGCACCAGACCAGACTGCCATCCAACTCCCTCAGCTAGACTCCCGGCCATCAGAGAAGCACAGATGGTGCTCTCAGCGATCATGGCAGCGATCATGGGATCTCTCCTCCTGATTAACACACCTATCGAACACTTTGTGCACACAAGCGTCTGTTCCCCATACATCACAGTCTGCAGCACAACAAAGTAGCATGGTAAGCAAACGGTGGGCCTGCTTGTGCAGGCTGAATGAGGAAATGACACAAAAGGCAGCTCTTTCATTTGGGGTGAGTTCATCACTGTGTGGCATCTTGTTCGGGAAACAATAGATGGGAAGATTTCATTTTAGCACATAAAAGGGGAAATGGGTCCACTTGGAACCCAATTTAATCATGTCCCCCCCCCCAAGAATCAATATGCTATTTTCCCCCGACAGGTCACTTTTAACAATGTGAAGGGCCCCTGCTCTGGAACTATTTGGAGTGTGTACACAGCTGATGGCGAATACGGGGCAAACACAAGCCTGAAAATGAATTCATTAAAATAAACGCGCACTCCCTCGGTCAGATGTGTAGGCCTGGTAACCGAGCTTGGCCTAATCTAGAGAACAGTGTGTATATGTACACCCTATACAAAGGGCATTCACCACATATACACAGGGGACCCGTGGGGGACACCGGTCAATGAAGTATATATAGGGCTGTGGTTAATTGCCCTCTTCCAGACAGAGCAGCTCAATTGTAATTGGATGGAACAGTCCTGTAGGCACTAGGCAGGGAGAAGATCATATAGCCTTTTCTGAGCACGCAGCAGACTGGCAGCAGCCCACCTGTCACCCCCTGGGCACTGCATCTGCATCCTGCACAGCCGCCCACCCCCCAACACCACCACCTCCACCTTGGTGAAAGTGGGTGTTCGCCTCAATATGTTCCAGACAACAAGCCGGATTAATTATTTCCAGAAAACAGGCTTTTTTTCTCCAGACCATAGTCCTATGAAAGGGAAGAGAAGAGCAGTTAATGCCCTCTCATGATAAAGGCTAAGGATCAAATGGACTTTTAAGGAGTCGGCTGCTGGCTACACGCACGCAAGCACACGCAAGCATGCACACACACACACACACACACACACACACACACACACACACACACACACACACACACATCGCAGGGGTCAGCCTGTAGGACCACAGAGGCAGGGCAGCCTGCCGTGCTACACAGCTAATCCTGCGGTGGAAAATGTCTCAGGGATCCGTCTCACTTGAACGCACAGCAAGAGATGAACAGGCAGACCAATATTTGGGATGAATTAAAGATGTGTGTTTTGTGTGTGTGTGTGTGTGTGTGTGTGTGTGTGTGTGTGTGTGTGTGTGTGTGTGTGTGTGGGGGGGGGGTTATGGGGAGGCCATGTGTGTTTCTAGGTCTACTGCAGAATCATTCAACCTTTATACTCACGGTCATGCACTGAGCACACAAAAAGGAACCATGACAGGTCATTCAGGCATGGTCTCTGGGTTTTAATCATTCTGTTATCTATTTAGACTTACTAAATACTTCCTAATAGTTTGCCTTCATTGTATGCATTTGTGAAGGCTTGAAGGACGAAAAAATATTATAATGTTTGCATTTTCCTTAATGATGGCCACAGAGAGATGGCCTACAGTGGTGGGAAAGACACTGCGTAATTTTGTTCTCAATGGCTTTTCCCTGATAGCCAATTTAGGCTATGTCAGGTGCAATATAGCCCAAAGGCACAATCCTATACAGTACAGCAGGAAACTGCATTACTATGCAAATGTCCCTTTAGGTTTCAGCTGATGGATTGCTTTTATCAACGTCTCGTTAAATTTTTCGACATGCGTGTTCCTTCCAGGGGAATATCAAGTGGAACGTGGCAAACTTGCACTCTTAGGGCAGTGCTTCATGAAACTTAAGACCAATAGCAATAAAAACTATGTCTGTAGGGTCTTGTTGAAGAAACACAATGCCTCCAGGTCTGTATCAAGCACTTTGCATCTTCTGAATCAATGGTGCAACTGGATATAGTAAGAACTTGCAGGGTACCCCAGGAATGGATGGATGTGCATAATTCACCGCTTACTTGAATAAATCTGGTTTAGGGCTGGGCAATTAACCGAACATATATCAAAACCCGGATTTAGAACCTCTAACCGACTTAATCTTGCTCATGTTTGATTAATGGATAAGCAGGGTTTTTTGTGATAATGTTTTTGTATTTCTTATATATCAACGAATCGACACGAAAGTCAATTAGTCTACCACTTAAGCCCTGTACAGTACTTCGTTGTACAATGGTTGCGTGCAAAATAGTCGATCTACACATTCACAATGCCTCCCTTTGTGACGTGTTGTGAGATGGAGCTGCTCATTAATCATATAGTCGAGGCAAAGGTTTTAAATAATTGTGATTTCATTGGGCTTATATGTGATCTAAAAAACAGTAGCTATCTGTCAGTTAAGCCATATCTATAAATAGCTGCATTCCAAACATCAGATGGCAACCAATTAGGCATTAAATAGAAGTGCAGTAGTGTGATCTTACCTGGCAACCCCTTTACCACATAACAAACGGCATATTGTATTTATAAATGAAATAACAGAATGATGTTTTCAGAACAAATATCAGACAGATGCAAGTGTAGGCTATCCTTAATGTTCACATCCTTAAACAGCTCTAAGTTTCTGATAGCTGGTGCCACTTGAAAGGACAAGTGAGAGGAAATTCTAGAACAAATGAAACAAATGTCTGCTTCACTCTGAAACATTAGGCACACCAGGAAAGTTATCTTTTAGCAACTTGAAAGGAAAGACGGGGTATTAAAGAATCCAGTGAAAGGGGCTTTTAGAGTGGTGCCTTTGTTAGGCTCACATCAAAAGCCCCGCCTGAATAGAGAATAATATTGCTTTGTGTTTTCACTGTGGGAGAATGTTTGCAGTTTGTTGCACCAAAAGTCACAGAGTTGGTCTGCCTGCCATATTTTTCCCACATGTAGATTCATTTAATTGTTAAATGCAATTTAATGTGTGAACATTTTTTTTGTACAAATTGTGTTCCATTTGAATACTGTCAGAGTTAAAATACTGTGCACTGTGTGGTGAGATGAGGAATATGCAATATGGTTTCATTGTTATATGTGCCATTGAAATGATTAAACGGGAAGCTGAGATATAAGAGGCATGAAGTAGTGTCGTTCAAATGAGCAAAGAGGTAGTTAGCTGAGCCCTCAAGGGTATCAAGTGGTTATATGGCCAAAGGAAGCTGATGCGTTTGGATTCTGAGTACATGTTAGACAGAACTGACGAAGTAAAAGCATTTAGCTGCTTTGCTGTGGCGCAGAATCTGCACTAAGTGGCCTACAATCTAATTTCCTTAATCATAAAATCGAAACTCGCACAGGTCATGACAAGAGGAGGAAATTGAGATAAAAACCATTAGACGGGATATACCATCTGTAAAGCCAGTTTGGCTCTCATACGGAATATTGGTTTTGTATTCATTCTTTTAACACTTCAAGAGAGTTTAATACTTCAACTCTCTGCAGTGTATTTACTTTATGGCAGGGAGCTTTCGTTTGGGATTAATTCCAGTAGCAAGTTGACCACCTGGGACTCCAAGGAGCAAAACAGCTGACCTCCCAACTAGCTCCACATGTTGACCGAGAGCAGCTGCATAATCAGGTTAACTGGCGATGAAGCACAGGGCATTGTGAGCTACAAAACAGGTCACCTCAAAGCAAACAGAAGAAAATAAAAGGTTCATGAGCCAGTCTTGACTTGAGTACAGCACTTGAAATCTAAACGTATCTTTACATCAGAGAGGGAACAGGCATGCTAAAAGTAATGTTTACTGTATATTCGATCATGGTAAGACATCCAAATATTTGACTGAACTATACAACAGGATGTGGGGAATATTAGCACAGTTTGCAATTTAGGTAGCAGACTCTCACAGTGACTGACAAAGTGCAGGATCAGAGGAAGCACCATGATGACCCCTTGTCAACAAACAACAGGGGTAATTGGTTGCATAATTAATGCTAAGAAAACAATCTGTATGTGCTGCAAAGTATCTGATGCGTAATTTATGCTTGATCATAATGCCAATGCGATGGATCGTGCTAAAATTAGCAGCAGATCTACAAGCTCACAAGGCGTTACGGATGCAAAGTGTTGAATGAATGAATGAATTTGTTGAAGTACATCAGCACTTCCATCAGACAAACTATAAAAAAAACACAATAAAGCCCTAACTATTTCCATTGTGGTCCTCTGTTATGAGCTTGTAGATTGGCTATTCTCAGCATGTGACACCCTCGTACAAGTATAAATCAAGCTTAAGAAGGTAGTCTGAACTAGAACAAAAAAATCATTGCGTGGATGCACCTGGGACGTATCCTCAGTGATGTATCCCAAGGTCATCGGGGTTTCGGGTCTGTCGAACATCATCCCCTCACTCAGGCAACCCAGCCGGGGTTGATCAAGTCCCGACTTACGTCCCAGTAGCTACCCTCGATCAGTCCATTCGAGAAAGACCAGGGCTCTGTGGTTTTACTCCAACGAACAACTAACCACAGTACTATACCAGTAAGATTCCTGAGGGCGAGAAGCGACCTCACCCTGCACGCATCCGCCTCGTGGCAGACTGCTGGGCGAGCGCTGGCGCTTTGGCATGGGGGGTCAGATCAACATGGAATGAATTCTGTAGGCCTACTGGCCATAAGGGGCATGTCATTGTCTAGAGTGTACAGGGTTTGATGAGGTCAGATCAACATATGGATTGTCAGAACAGGTCAGCTCCATACCGTACAGTATATGGAGATCTAAGGGTGGTAGCTGGGACATTCTCTTGAGTGTACAGGGTTTGATGAGGGTCCAGGTAGGGTCGGGCCTTAATTTTCGGGCCTGTTGAGAACTCTAGTTTCCGCCGGTTGCCAGGCACTGTGCCGGGCACTGCTGCACTATTTAACTTTGGGGCAAGCCCATCTAGAGTTTGAATGGACAGGTGGGCCTGTTGAGAACTCAAGTTTTCGCCAGCTGCAGCTGCACTAATAACTTTGGGGCAGTCCTGGTTAGAGTTAACTGCAACCTTTGGTCGCAATAAATAACATAGCACCTGTGAACAAGCAAATGTACCATACATCTGAATACAACTAGCATCTATCTGAGATATCTGTGATTAATACACATTTCCTGCTCATGTTGATCAATAATGAGACACAGATGTACTGTAAACAAGGGCATTGATGTCTGGTTGTTACCCTGTTGTTCTCTATGTCCATGTTGGATGTACACAGCCAAATACTCCATTTCTAAATCAATTTATACAATCAAGAATCTGTTCCTAGTCAGTCCCATTTCCTCTGTTAAATTATGTTCAACAGTTAAATTCTTTGAATCCAATGTTGGCCAGAGCAACAACTTGCCTTCAACAATTTGAAGGCAACGAGCCGGACCATTTCGATCTGTCGAAGGCTCCAACCCATGACATATTGAAAATGGAATTAAGAATTGAGATTTTCTTTTAGAATACATCTGCTCTGATTGATCCTGTAATCGTTCGAGGTAATCAATACTAAAGTTATTGAATGTAGACTACAGTAAGTGGTGCAATCAGTCCCACACCTTGAGTGGAAAGTCACTTGAGCATATAGTATATCCACTTGAGCAGCAGTCAGATACTGAGAACTGCCCTCGCAGAATGGGTTAAAGATCACTCTGCAGATTGCTGCAGATAAGGAAGTAATTACTTTGGCCTTACTTGCAATCCCTACCACCTGCCTCACCCCCATTTACTGTATAAACTTGCATTAATTAACCCAGAGCTGAGCTGAGTGTCTTTTTTCTGTTTTGTCTAAGTCATAAAATGTAAAAATCTATAAAAAATATTATTGAAATAAATATATATCTGGCTATTCAAAAATAGCAGATATGCAAGCTCACAGTGCATCACTTCGTGCCATGCTGCGAGTTTGCACATCAGCTATTTCTGAACATTTGTTGACAAATATTGAAAGTGTGACAACCACAGATTTAGAAGGCATTTGTAGGAGGTTAATGACAATACATGGACTTCATGCTGGTATTCACATCATGGTCAAAGAACAGACAACTGGAATTCAATATCATATCATCCCTGAACTGCCCAGGGTCTCCAAAACAGCACCTGTTCTATTGTACGTTTCCTGCATGTTCTTTGTTCTCCCTCTAGTGCACATAAGGTCTCTGGACACATGGGTCGTTATAGCAACGGATCCTCACAATACCAATAACTTCTCAAAGAGATTTTAATGTGAAGGCCCAAGTTGTGTTTTACACCAAAACCAAGCTCTCAGCGAAGGAAAAAAAGCTTTACTGCTTTACTGTTTTCTATTTCACCACAAGCTTGTGTGCATCTTTCTAAAAAAGAAAAAAGAAAAATAAAAGAAAGGGAAGAGATTCAGACCCAACAATTCCACAGGAAACTACCAGCAGTGTTGTTGCTGTCATTTTTCCCATGTTCTGTACTATGTCTGCTTATGTTTCTTCATCTAGCAGAGACCCGAGCCGCAGCAGTGGACCATGGCATGTCGTGACATGGGAACCCCTATAAACGTGTTAAGAGCCGGAGGCATTAGCATTTTGGACACTACTGAATAGAGGCATTTGTTCCTCTTCCTGTGCCTCCCTGAAAGACGCCATTAAAAGGAGGTTTAGGGATTGCTCTGTTTTGGGACATATTAAAGTTGGAATAGTGAGAGGGGAAACTTTGTCAGTAGAAGTTGGGTTTAATTTAATATCCCACTTTTTAAAGTGCATTTGATTCCCACAGAAAATGTGTGTGTATTATTATCTTGACTGAAAATAAATAAATAAATATAAAGTCCATGCATGCTTGTGGGTAACCTTTGTCAATACTAATGCATTGCATCGTTTGTCCATTATTAGGAAGGCCACTGGTCTATGAATGAAGAATTATACTGTAAAATTCGTAGCGTTAATTTAACTCTAACTGGTCAAAATAACACTCAAGATTTTGCTGTGTATTGTTAGCTGTAACATTGCATACATCAATGAGTTTTGTTGCATTCGTGGCCTTTTCTAACTATTTAACAGCATATCAAATCGAATACACCCCCAACAGTGAATAGATTCGCAAAGCCCCAATAACATGCACTTTAGTCTGACACAGTTTTTTTCACTCACCAAAGGAAGTGAAATGTCATTATTGGAATAAAAGTGTTCTTAATGGATTCTCTCATTGCGTTTTAAGAGGCTGGTAATAAACAGAGTAGATCTCGCCTGTGCTGTTAGCTCCATTAACGAAGGCTTCGATTGACCCCTGGTCTGACATCATGCTGTGGTCACAGCAGGATCTGTGGCCAGTTAAAAGCCATCTCTTGGTGGTATTGGATTCTAGTGTTCACTTCACAGCCATAAAACAGTTTAAACAGATTAAACTTGTAACATTTGGCTTTATTTGGAATCATTAGCTATAATGCATTATCATTATACTTCAGATTTATCTGAATCCAAACAACAGCACTGCACCAATAATCCAATGTGCATGAACATGACATTCCCAGGGGGTATCTCTCACACTGTGTAATAGCAGCGATCCTCTACATTGTTGGCGTGCCCTACTACCCATCAGGAATGAGGTTATTGAAAAACAGAATTGATTAAAACGCAAGTGAACTACATATCCCTTCATTTGGGGGCAGTGGTAAATGTGGCTTGCTTAATGCATTTAGTTTTGGACATGGTCCATTATGATGCTTGCATAGGGTCTCCAGGGCAAGGTTCAGTACTATTATTACTGTATGAAGAAGAGATTAATGATGATATCTGGACTGGATTTAGGAGGAAAAAGGTCAGGCTGAGAATACTGATGAGGGGGTTGAGTGTTTCCCAACAGCCTATGATGTGTCATCTATACACTATACAGATACAGAAACTATTGCTACAGAATAACTTCCAACCATTCTTCTTCAATCCTATTCTAGGTCTGCTACATATTCTGCCTTCATCATTGTCACTGATGTGTATGGACGTATACCATTTCTCCATTAGGTAAACCTAAGGAACCATTCTGGGGCAGCAATTGGAAAAGCAACTGTACCCTTTTGCCAGTTTACGCAATGACATTTTTAGCATATGCAGCTCCTGTGACACATCTGGATGAGTCTCTAATGAGATTACCCACGATCACTGGTCAGGAATAAAATGTTATGCGATTAAACCACGCAAGAGCCATGGGGACCACAGCCTCCATTCTGCATGAACGGGCACGGGAATTGATCTCATGGAATATGACTATTGATCTACATCAGGTAGGACAGCACACTACCATTGCCTAATCATTATTAATGATGCCCCATGTTACAAATAAGGATTAGATTCACTCATTCACGTCAACGTCAAAAAACTAATCATGCTACCATCAGGAAAGTGAAATCCCTCATTGGTCCCGGAGCAAATTCAACAGAAAACCCCTTGTCCTTGTGCCTTTAAATATCATAAAAGTCATGTAAAATTCATGTAAAATGTATATGAGGTTAGGTCACACCAAACCGCATTCCTTTACACGAGTCAATAAGCCTTTTCAGAGTCAACAACAGTAAACTGTAGAATGGTGAGCAACATTGATCTGATAAGTACCTATGGACGGTATGCTATAGAATGAATTGACCTCAAGTTCTCAGGGGCGGACAGTGTTAAATTACTGTGAAAGGGTATTGATTTGTGAAGTGTACATTTGGAGGAGGGAATGGCGGTGCTTAAATCCAGGGACTGCAGGCTCAGACTAAACAGTTCATTTGGATATCTGAAAATCTATACCAGCACCATGAAGACAACAAAGGGGACTAGACTATCTGGCTTAGCATGTAATGAGAAAAACAAGGTGACAACCATCTCAAGAAGTTCAGGCTCAGCCTTGGAATGAAAAGCAAACGTGATGAGCGTGTCTTAGTCGTGGCAGGCTGCATTGATTTTCAAGCACTTAATCTCACATTTTCTTGATCAATGGGGGTAAATACATATTGTATTTACTTTAGTATACGGTACTTTTGCAGACATTTAATACTTATTTTCTGCTTATAATGACACTTTGAAATTTCAAACTGCAAAAAGGGAGAGTCAAGGGATAGCGCCTCCATTAGCCTAGGAGCCCCATCCCCCAACTTGACACTGCCTCCACTGTCTACGCCTCCTCACCAACCCCCTTACTCAATATTGAAACCAGTAAACATCGCCGTCTTTTCCAGCCCTTAAATGAAGATAAACGAGGACAAAAGCCCCAATTGGCCTCCTCTGAGTCTGAAGATGCGGGGGTGGTTCAAAGCAGGAGAGTGGCTATGATGCAATCATGGTGGTGCCCTGTAGCAAACGTTACAGCACGCATCCTGTGAAACAGGAAGAAGAGAGTGAACTCGTCACACCGCCATTAATTCACATGTTCGGGTCTCTGATGACTTCTGAGAATGTGCGAAGGCAGCAGAAAGAGGACAGCCATTAGTGTCGACAGCGGTGCAACTATAATGATGATGAGCTGTGCACTTGCTGGGCTCTGCATTCTAGGCACAAGAGCACACTAAGCTCTGGTCAAACAGGCAAGGAAGGATCCCCCCCCTTCAGTAGCCCCTCAAGATGATGTCCTGTCTCGCTACATCCACAAGGCAAACAATCGGGAACTGAAAAGCTTGGGGTGGGGGGAAAACAATCCCACAAAACCTTCCCTATAGTTGTGACCTTTTGGGGGTACTCGGATTGATGTGTCTTGTTAATAACAGCAGGAGTACTCTCTTTGAGTTTGCTTCATGTAAAGGGCTACTTCACTCATTTTTAACTGGATTCTTATCCCTCTATTGCGATAAGGACATAAAAGGTCCTGGAACGGTCCACATCTCAAGAGCGCTTCAAAGCCTACCTGTCAAAATAAGCCAATGTAAAATGTGTCTGCTCTCTGCCGGATGACGCATGCATTCAGATGAACGATAGAGCCAAGGTTAAAACCCAGGAAATTTGCACTTCAATTGTATGTTCTTCAAAGAAATGTCATGCGGAGGGAATCTTGCTCCCGCTGACACGATATGCATCTACACTATTACCTGCACTGCACAACCGCTACAATATTATGAATCCACAGATTGAACATCTCAAGATATCGGACTGGAGTACAGTCCCCAACCTCTGCCTCAGCTGTGAATTGACAGTGACAGAGCTGCACGCTTGCACCTTGGCTCCCCCATTCTAAACACTAACAAGAAGGAAACTACAGACACATTCAGACCCATTTCGTTAAGAAATAGGCCTTTTCTTAACATGAATATACATTGTCAAACGACTCAAATAGTCTACATGACCGATCTACAACCTCACAACGTGTCGCGTTGTGAGATTTGCTATTTAGGTGATTTCAAAAAATATATAAATATACATTGAGAATCTTTTTGAGAAATGTTGACAATTGGCCAAAGGACACTATAGGGTTAATGTGTTTTACATATATATTTTTTTAAATTAAGCCATCAAATTGTGAATTATATCAATACTGAAACATATCAAAGAGTGTACATTTCATTTCATTCTGTCCCCTAGCAGGGATAAAACATACTGTACCCCACCAGCATATCATTGAAACAGAACAACACAGCCAGCAAATCAAACTCTGGACCTATCAGTCACGCTGTGGGTAGAAAACATTTTGATTCAAAATGTTTTCTACCCACAGCGTGACTGATAGGTCCAGAGTTCGATTTGTGTTACCCCCTTTTATGCTCTTATTGAAGAAATGAGTTCCTTTCTGAACCCAGAGATCTTTCTTGGACGAGAACCACAATGGGCTGCCTGCCTCCCCACGCCAACACCTCTTAGCATGCCATGCTAGTACCGAGCTGGCTGGGCTACGCACCAGCGACCCCACTTCACAGCTTAGAGACAGGAGACAGGTAGACGTGACTCCACTGACAACATGAAGATGCTCACAGTCACATCTCTGCCTGACGACATTGCCTGAGACAGATCTCTCCCAGCTGCTGTTAACGCACCGACTTGCATATACTGTTTCCTCCATTTGATAATAATTGCTCATACAATGTGTAACAAGCCACTGTTTCCACATCTTTTTCTTCCAACTACGATGGTAGGATGCCTGTGATGTTAACAGTATCAAGAGCAGCCAATAGCGGAATAAGTAAGAGTTGTTTATACTGAGTAACAGACAAACTGTATAGCTACTAGCCTGACACTCTGAAATGAATTTTCATTTCATTTCAGCCCTCTCCCATCTTTTCTGATGGGGGCATAGCCAAAGTGTGACTCTTTGGCGATTAGTTCATACTAATCAATCCCCATCCACCTTGGGCTGGTTAGATTTACAACCGAGAAAACCCCTCCTTCAACAGCACCACCAGCATCGGCAGAATATATATTTGAATGGCCGTGTAGCAATTCAGGAGGCTGAAGCCAGGCTAAGTAGCTACTTTTAAATGTAAATCAAATATACAATAGTATAGAAAAAAAGAGAAGGAGCCGAGCACACATCATGTGCCCGGATCCTTCTCTTTTTATCTATGTCTTGATCTCGTTTTTGATCCGTGTGAGCACCTTTTTGCTATCTCCATTGAGCACCTGGTTAGTTCCTCTTTTTTCTATATACAATAGTATATTGAAAACATTCTGAAAATGTGTGAACATTTTAGAAACTTTTCCCCAACATGCCAGGTTTAAAGACGTGGTGAAATGAACAATACGTTTTCACTCGTTTTGAGCATATCTGTGGTCTTAATAATGGACACACCAAACAATAGATACCAAAATGGAGGGAAATATCTGTGTCCCTAAAACACCAATCTAAATTACTTCCTGTCAAATGAAAATGTACTGCGTGATGATGACAAAGACAGGCCATTATGAATATATAAATATGAATCTTGATTGATAATTCAGCTGTGTGATTCCCGGAGCTGCACGTTCCTCAAACACGCCTGATTTTAATTACAGGGCTACTCTGTTTTGAATCTCATTCAAGATGATGTCTAGATGGTGTAATATTAATGTTAAACTTTATCAGCACAAATATGCATCTGACAACATTTAAGGTTAGAAATAAGCAATGTAGTTACTAGTTACAAACATGCTTCCCTCCCTTGGACAACGTGAGCATCAGAGGCTACAGCTCCCAAACCCTAACCTAGCTGCAGTGAGTGAGAGTCCAGTGTTCTATAGCCTGAAGTGACGGGACCTTCTGATTCGTTGAGATGCTGTTCCGGACTGAAACGTCTAAATAAAATGACCAAAAGCTTTTTTTTGTATACAATATGGCACTTCTTGGTGCAGCAAGTGATGTCCTTGCATGGAGTGGGTAAAGTGAGAAACAAGCAAATCTTGCACTTTGTTTGACCCTGGTCTGTGCATTAATCTTCTTGTGTTTAACCATGGAATAGCCCAACATGCTTCAACTTGGACAGAAGACTCACTGTTGTGGTGATATTTATTTCCACTCTGGCCGTGTGGAGCACGAGGGGCTTACAAGTTGTTTACTTCAAACTGTGAATCGTCAAAACGACTGCCAAGCCGAAATAAATCTGTCCCAAACAGAACCTCAGGGGTGTGTGTGTGTGTGTGTGTGTGTGTGTGTGTGTGTGTGTGTGTGTCTGTGTGCATAGTGGATGTAAAGAGTGTAGGAAAGAAGAATGTGAATTCAAGTTTTTTTTTTCAAAGCCAATGAACCATGTCATGTTCACCAAACAAGGCAGCTTGTCTTCATATATGAATAGGGAAGAATTTGCCAGCAATGGGCTTTTCATATACAGTACAGGCATAAATGGATAGAATAATACACAACACAGGGTTAATGGGTGTCTGGCAAACGTACAATTCGAGCTCAAGTCCCACGGCACCACAGGTGGTAAGGAAAGAAAAAAAGAAGAGGAGGCATTGAGAAGGCCTCAGTGTGTAATGACATTGGATATGGAACAAGAGGAGAGGACCCTCCCGTGGCCCTCTCTTGCACTGGTGGTAACCCAGAAGATGAAGCAGGGAGGGACGTCTAGGCTTCTGTTGATAACATGGAACCATGGGTTTCTGAGGGGCGTGATTATGAATCCCACCAATGTTATAGGATAGACCCGTCTTACCCGTGTCTGATTGGCTTCTGGGCAGGCATAGATTTACTGAGGTTATAGCCGGGTTAAGGTTAGGTTTAGGTATAGTTTTACTGAGGTTGGGGACATTGAACAGGAATGGGCAATGTTCAAAGCCTCTTTTGCTGAAGCTGCAGCTGTGAGCTGTGGCCAGAAGGTCATAGGTGCCTCAAGGGGCGGTAACGGCTACAACTCCCTGGTGGACAGTGGAGGTGAGGGAAGCCGTCCGACTGGAGAAGGAGGCCTACCGGGGTATGTTATCCTGGGGGACTCCGGATAGTCCGGAGGCAGTTCGTACAACACCACAGGAGGGGAAAGCTGGAAACCATCCAAGCCGTGTACGGAAAGGATGGGACTCTGCTGACTTCAAATGAGGAAGTCGTTGGAAGGAACACTTTCAGGACCTCCTACACCCAATAACATCAGACCCACCCTCCCTGACAGGAGCAGAGTCTGAGGATGATGGGGGATCGTCGTCAATCTCCCAGAAGGAAGTAACTGAGGTAGTTAAGCAGCTCCACAGTGGAAAAGCTCCAGGGGTTGATAAGATTCGTCCAGAAATGCTGAAGGCCCTGGGTTGTCTTGGTTGATACGCCTTTTCAACATTGCGTGGAAGTCTGTTCCAGCACAGTTTTATAATGAATTACGCGGTGCAATATATATTTCCCCTAAAATATCGTAGTTTTACCAACAATAGTATGTTCATGATTATTTATTGAAATGATGAGAATCGCTATGTAGCGCCTGGTCTTGGTGTGGTGAAATCCAGCAGCAGTAGCAGCAGGCAGCAGCACTGCATACAAACACAACGGTGGCTTATTGGCTTACCTCCCGCGGGGTGCATGTGGTGTCTGCCGAGCAGCAGACCTCTCTCGCCACTGCTCGATTCCTCCCGCACCGGGGAGAACTCAGAGGAGGGGAGGGATCAGACAGAACGTCAGATCCCCCACCAAGTCTCCTGTTACATCAATATCGTTCACGTCAAGTGTGCTTATTTTTGTTGAGACGGTGGAATTCCCTATGGTGAGTCACACCCCCGGATGACCGCCAATGCCTGCCGGGTTGCTCCATCGGTCACAACAGTGGTGACTGGTCTTCTGGCTGCGAGAGGTGCGGAGACAACAGTATGATGATAGATCATCATAGCGATTTTGATCATTATACAATGTCAATGAATAAGCGTGGACAAAGTTCACATGAACGATGCTGTAGTGGCTGGAGAATTTGAGGGGCAATATGTATTTCATGTGCACCGATTACAAATAAAAGATAATTTATTTGTTGAGACTGAGAGCCAACAGTGAGCCTCAGCCACTTCCTCAGTTGGGAACATCTTGGTGAATACGGGACACGTGTGATATTGCGATTATGCTGCAGTTACCCTTAAAAAAACACGTCAACTCAATTTCATTGTAACTAAGATATTCGATAGAAAATTGTAATTTTTAATGCCATATTTAGCCAGTATCGCAAATAAACGATGTGTCCCTCCCAGGGCCAGGAGCTGAGCAAGTGAACAACAACAACCCATAGACTGAGGTGACATGGCTCGATGGGAGGGGGTGGGTGGAGACAGATTTGAGTCTGTTAGGAATCATCACTCACTTTTGTGTACAAACACTGGAATCTCCTTTAAGTACATTTTGATACCAATACTTTAGTACTTTTACTCAAGTCATTTTTGATTACCATACTTTTACTTGTAATGGAGTAGTTCTACATTGCAGTATTGATTACTTTTACTGAAGTAACAAATGTGAGCACCACTGAAAGACAGAGGCATGTTGGGGGGGCATTAGGGACTCTTGTGCATAAGGTGGCCTTAGACTCATGTAGCCAGACAATCAAATATCTCAGCCAACTGATATGTCTGGTGACATCTACATTTAATTAAAGCGATAAAACTGGGCGGAAACAATTGGGAAATGAAAATAACTGGTTTTATCCACCGTTCAAGCCCATACAGTGAATTTAGATTTCCCCAGGCGACTCAGTAGGCGGCAGTCTCTGATCGTCATATGGCTACGCGAGACTTTAGATGGCCTGTTCTACAGACATCTACACACTGGAGAGGGTCATCAAGGGTCCCCAGTGACACAGTGTCCCAGCTGGAGGCAGGGGCAGTTAGGAGGGGATTACTGAGGTGTAAAATGATTTTAAAACAGCAGGCTTGAAATATTTTCCAGGTGAAAAATAGAGGAAAAAAACAAATGCTAAATGCATCAGTTGTCAGAGAATTGTCACTTCTCAATGCCCGAGCTGTCAATTATGCCTGCCTTAAGGGGTACTTGAGCTCAGTGTCAACCTGTCATCATAAGAGCTACATGGCCTCCCCAAATTACCATGACCCCTGCAAAGAACCAAGACACCAATGCCATGGGGCAGAGTAAAGTGTGTACACCACACAGGCCTAATTGCAATGTCCCCATGTTGAAATGGAACCATTGCCTGAATGCCTGCATTTCCCTCCCACTCTTGCCTGCAATTTCCTTCCTGCTCCCTGCCCTCTTCCTTATGTTCGAGTTTACAAATTGAATGTTTACAATACATCAATACAAAGCTCCAGAAAATGTTGTTGTGCATTACCTCACAGATTACTCGTTGATCCAGTAGCTTAATAGCTCAGAAGCTCAGAAGATCAGAAGCATAAAGCCTGACTTATACATAATTGCATAGGGATGGGGATGTCCCGCACTGACAATAACAGATCTACAAGCTCACAACGCGGCACACTGTGACATAGCTGCACGATAGGTACAACCAACCAGGCTATGTGTTAACACCTAAAGGCTCATTCATAGTCTGGATTTTCGGTGATGAGGTGACCACCGAACTACAACATGACGTCACGAGCCGCCACCGCCACAGCCATTCTCTCTGTTTTTACTCACCACCGCTCAATGTTATTTCAGCTCCGGTGGTCACCTCACCACCGAAAATGCAGACCATGAATGAGCCTTTAGTTTTCAACCCGGGTCTCCCGCATAATGAGACACTATAAAAGCCAAACATCTTAACCAACCACTAGCCAAAGAGGGAATCCGCCCTTGACCGGGTCTGCTACACAAGTGCCACTCTTCTACACAAGTGCAGAAATATTTTTTGTTTCAAATAAAATCCAGTCATGGTGAAAACCATTATGAGGGTGACGGCATTGAGTATTAAGGCAGATTCATACTCCAGTTTTAGGCGATAAGGTGACCACCGAAACAGTGGTTAATAAAAACAGAGAGATTTGTTTGTGTGAGCGGCGTGACGTCATATTGTAGTTTTCGGTGGTCACCTTATCACCTAAAACTGGAGTATGAATAGGCCTTTAGGCTGCAGCTATAGTTCATCCATTAGTGAGACAATTCGTGAGACATACAGGCTAAAAGCCCAGTATGTGGATAAACTGTCCTATAATACCGTTATTATGCTTATTATTACAATTATTAAAATAAGTAAATCAAAACTGTAAAATGTCAGTGCAGTAGAAAAATACAAAGAATCTGTCATGAGACTACAGTATCCGATGAGCTGTGGTGTTGTTAGCTGTGTGAGATCAGTGTGTCACCATTACCAGACACACACTGTCCTCTCTTTGAGAGACACCACAGGAAACTGGCAGGGTCAGTGGATTGACACAGAGAACCGTTCATCCATCCAATCAAACACAGTCGGCCTCACCCAATGACTAATGGGGGCATTTCCAAGCCTGAAGCCTCAGATAGTGAAACTGGATTTCTTTGAGATCAACTCTATTGATTGTTTTTTTGTTTCTGAAAGCTATTGCCTCGAGCCATTAAAACCATTTCAAGCACATTGCTTTTTTTGTATGTATTTCCCTGGTGAAGCAAAACTGCTATGTTTATAAACATATTCTGAACCAACTAAACTTCATTATCGCCATTTACAGTAGCCTAAATTAATTTCTGTACTGTGATTTTGTATGATGTCCAATGTTTCTCCTATCTATTTTGAAAACATAAATCACAAAGCACACCACAAAAATGTATTTATGTAATTCACTCTCTCCTAATCAGACTTCTTTCCACCAAATTCCTATACTCGTCATCATCATGCATTGTTTTCTGTTTCATTTTAGTTTTTTCGTATTCGTGTTTTGGATTGGATAAGTTCCCTCCTTTAAACCACTGTCTCTTTGTATCATATGTCTGCTGCAAAGAAACACTGGTGTAACAATTCAATACTATCTCAATCTCTTGGGACAATTGCCTCAACTGTCTCTGTAAACAAAGAACTGTTATTTTCAGACAGTTACCTTTAAAACCATGACAGCTTGTGTAACCATGAAATAAGAACATGATACGATATTGTAGCTATTGTAGGCTATACTGTTTACTCAAGTAGTAATATTACACAAAAGAGTAAAAAGTTCCATACCAATTCAATTAGAGTTGGTACTTGGTAGGTTACTGCCTAAACAGGGAAACCATTCTAGGCTAGTGCAGTGGATGCTAAATTGGTAGACAATCTATAATGAGCAGTACACTAGACTCTAAATTAGCCTAAGATTACTCCAGTAGTCAAATGAGTGCAATGATCAAGCAATTCTGCATTGCACTGATTAGCTATTAGCTAATGCAATTAAACACTGTATCGCCACGTCTGTCTTCCTGTGTGTTGGTATACTGTAGTGACAGTCTCTCAAGGCAGACTGTTGACTCCTGCTGAAAACTATCCAGGAGTGAAGCGGATGACCCCCCCTCCCTAGCTTCTGTTTGCAGTCGCGTAAATTTGTCCAGCTGTAAATCGAATTCATCAAAGCATAGGCTCGATAGCTTGCTGCTTAGCAAGTAACTTTGAATGCTGCTTAGCAAGCAGCAAGTATATTTGAAGGCAATAGCCTATGTATTTTCGCGGACGGAAAATGACGAACAATGACAGCTTCCTTTCTTTGCTTTCAGGGGTTGTAGTTTCAAACTGTATTTATCATTCAGAGATATTGTGGAATAGTTGCTCAGCTACGTGAGACTAGTGGTGGTATGAGAGATTTTGAGCTTTGCCTTTGACTTCAGAATAGCTTTAACTACACCAGAGTGAGACCTTGTGACAAGCTCGGCCTCACTTCACTCACGGAACCAGTCCCCTGGTACTTGCTGGAATTCACTTGTAAACCACAGAAACTGTTATGAGGTGGGATCACTTACATCCAATTTGTGGCCATAAAATGTATTCCACAAGGAGTTTTGGTTTCTGCCCAAAACTCTGGTGTTGGAAAAATAATGAGGTCAAAAGGTCTCTGGTTCTCCGCAGGTGGTCCATGGATTCCATTCATAGAAACGGGGAAAATCAGCTCACCCAATTTGATGAATATTTCTGGATTCTTACCAGTTTGTTTAACTGACTGGGGTGAGATTTTTAAGAAATAGACTTGCTGAGCTCTGGCTATACAGCAGACAGCCTGTTTGCAAAAGATAGACTAATTAAATATTCAGAGATCTTTTCAACATTAAGTTGCATATCTGAGATACAATACTATAACAATGATATGAAAAATATTGGCATGATTGCTGATACTTTTATCTAATGGACCGTAATTGTACTGAAAAATCTGGAGATCTAATTTAACGTATGTGCACAAATTGGCCTTTACCATCGCTTGAAACATCAGTAATGAGTTGCTGCTCTAAATTTAATGAAATGAATAAAAACCCTGCAACCTCTTAGATAAGTGATTAGGTAATTTCTTTCATCGGCACATTCACCATTTAGTTTGATCAAATGCCTAATGCCTTCCAGGGGGATGAAATGAGTCCTTGCAATTAGCTAAACATAAAACATAAAAGGAGGATTAGTTGACTGATAGGTCTTGCTCATGTGCTAGTGCACTTTGCAAATTGACCACAGCGCAAGGCCTCCTTGTTTCATGATTCTAATCACGCCAGATCTGTGCTCTCTAATCCTCTATTTGGAGGGTATAGTGCTGTGTTTGACTCCCGGCCTGGCCAGGCCTGCAGTAAACAGGCTCTTGCTATGCAGAGCATACGCCAAGCTGGCATGTTCACACACAATCAACATACATGGAGTTCCACTGGCCGGGGCTCCCAGCCGTCCACTTACAGAACCCAACGGGGCTCGACGCAGTGTAATGAGCTCCCAGGGGATGGCCTGGAAAAGAGAACATCAGTGCCCTCACACTACAGTATATTCAACCACACACATGCACACCTGCACCTGCACACACACAGACGCACACACGCACACACACACACACACACACACACACACACACACACACACACACACACACACACACACACACACACACACACACACACTCTCCCCGTGGGCACACTGGACGCGTCAGGAGCGTCAGAAGAAGCTGAAGCCCTTCTTCTTCGTGGGGTTTTTAGACACCTGGTGGATGGAAAAGAAGCTCCACCTCCGCGCCCGACGGACGCGGAGGAGAGCGCGTCCGTGAAGCTGTCCGTCGCGTCCGTCGGGCGCGGAGGTGGAGCTTCTTTTCCATCCACCAGCTGTCTAAAAACCCCAAGAAGAAGAAGGGCTTCAGCTTCTTCTGACGCTCCTGACGCGTCCAGTGTGCCCACAGGGACACACACACATGTGCGTAGGTAGCATTGACTTCTACAGAAACTGTTATGAGTTATTTTAGAGGCATATTTTCTCATACTAAACAGAGGGCTCCAGTCAAGTAGTGGCTCCATGATTAGCTGAAAGCATACAAGTAGCATTTATACTTGGTGCACTAATTACAGCTATTATATTATGCAATGTTGTTTGAATGTACCATCACAGGAGGCTATACTTACACACAATCCTTTCACTCACCAAAAATAAGGTATTTTCAACTGAAAGAATAATTGATGTGGGGTTTTGCCTTGTGATTATTCAATATAAATTTTCCTCACAAATACCTTCTTATTTTAGTTGAAACAGTTTTCCCTCAAAACTCCCATATGAACTTTTGTTTTAAAGCATTGGCAACATAATGTACAGCGTAATACCACTGCATTTCGATGGGTAAGAGACACCACCACCACACCATATTACCAGAATGCACCAGAATAGCTCTGATTCTACCTTGTGTCCTATAATGTCCTCTGTCTGTCATGTGTGTCCTTCCTACCATCCTTGCTGCCCTTCGCCTCCATGTCCCCAGGGTCCCCTTGTAACCTTACCCATGCAGCCACACACAATACCCTTCATGGGGACACAAAGCCAAGGATACTGTGGTCCCCTGCTCTATTCTTTACATTTGTCACTTTTATGTCTATACTCTTTGTTCATGTTACCTCTATATGCATGAGTTATCTCGAATTGCGCCGGCAATTGAAATGGAAATGGTGCATGCCTACATTCTATACCGACTTTAATTCAGGGTTATAACTCCTTTCTCAATAAGGCATTGCTGTCAGGTTTGTTGCACCTTGGAGGCCATGTTGGCCATGTTTTCACTGAGGATGTTTTTGTAATAATTGGCTCTATTCATACTATTATGCAGCAACGGTGCTATAATTGTAGGCAGGCATATGCAAGGGGTAGAACAATGCGATTGTAAAATCTGCTTTAATCTCATATGTTGATGATGATGATGCATGTTGACCTACTGTAAAACGTTTGCCAAAAATGTTTTTGCTGTAATTTCCATTTGACCAAAATCCAAAATGCCTAATTATAAAGATGAAAATGATATGGTTCCACATGAGGTGGAATAACATTTCAATTATTTCTCTGTTCCAGTGAATACTGTACCATGAAACCAGTAGAATCATGAAAGCACTATCGCCTAGGGCAGAGGAAACGAAATACAGTATACAGAATGGAAGATGTGTGGATGTTGCTGCTTTAACATAATAACCAGATATTCATCTTTCACTGAATAATGACTTGTAAACACACAACAGCACTAAACATTACAAGCTTGTAAGCTCCATTGCCACAAGCTGCAAGTAACAATCTGTAGGCTATGGCAAAATGTGCTGCGTTCAGGGACTGGCCTTCAGTTGAATCCTTTTGGTCACGTGAGAGTCAGTGCAGAGAGAGAATAAAGGAGAATGATAGGCCAATCCGTAGCTTTAGGCGCAGGAGTGTGCACAGTACCTCACCGGTGTGTCAGACTGACCTCCTACCCACCTCCCACTGGGAAAGGAACCCCTGAACGTGTGCGATAACATTGACCTCATTGGAGGTTTGTCCTTCAGTATTAACTTCCGAGATTAATTGTCCGAGAAGCACATGCAGCCATTGATCATCTTCACCCACCAGCCCCAATGATGCAGTGGCCTGTTAAATAAGAAACGAACGTGCTTTCCCCGTGATCAAAACCTGTTATCATTACATCTCAATCCCCCCTTCCCCACCCCCCAAGACTAGACTACTGTATATGGAGGGCATAATAATTCCCAGCACTTCCCTATCTCTTCCTTGAGCTGATCAGCGTATCGTTAAGGGGAAATAAACACAGGGATAAATATGCACATCACCACAGAGCAGGTGAAGATTAATGAATATTTTATGTAACCAAACACATTTCCTTGACATACAGGCGAGACGGTACCTTTCTGCCTGTCAATGGCAGTAAACATGAAAGAGGAGGGCTCAGGTAGTGAGCCTGTACTCAGGTAGTGAGACTGTACCTTTCTGCCTGTCGATGGCAGTAAACATGAAAGAGGAGGGCTCAGGTAGTGCGCTACGGAAACCCTCAACATTGCCTGCAGCGCTGCATGGGAGCAGAACTTGTCACTGTAATTGCTTGTGCTGGTAAAGCATGAGCTGAACTTCAATTAGCCCTGGGTATGTGCTAAAGCTCCACTCCCCACCTTCCCACTGTGACTGTTAGGCTAAGGCAACTCCCTGAAACACAGTCCACTGTCTCAACACAACCAGGTATCGGCACAACGTTTCACAATAATCAGGGTTTATGTTTACAGTACACTCTGCATCTGAAGATCAGTGTAATTGCTCACTCAGTCGCAGGCTCGCAGCGCAGCGGACTCATAAGCGGGCCTTTGTTATGCATCACCACCTGCAGCGTGTTCTAGACGGCAGGGATTGGAATTATGGATGAATAGGCAATTCATGCCTGCCTCCTATTTGCCAAACTACTGTATACGAGCCAGATGAAAAAGCCTGAGAGTTGATTTCGCCTAACTTGCAATTCTGGGGAATTGCAAGTGTGGTTGCACCGACAATTTTAAGCTAAGCTACATAAGTACAGTATGATGATGATGATGAAGATGATGAGGTATTGACCTACACATGACGTCACAGGGACCCAAAAAAGTTTAGGGTAATTACTATAGTCTCGTTGCAGACTAATTGTCATCTCTAAATCTAATCACACTCAGTCAGGAATGTGATTTTAATCACAAATTCAAGTCTGATATTCTGGATTCCATAATAATTACATCCACTGCCTGCACTGGGATTAGCATTCCATGAGGCTACAGTGAATGAGGCATCTGCTTCTCTCCTCTCCTACTATGTCTCCACCATAGACTGTAAAAAATATGGACAAAGCGTTCCCCGGGTCTAACATGAACGTAAAATGAAGCCTGTCAGTCCTTGCAATGGAAGTCGCCATCTTTCTAGATCCGTTTTGGTCCAGCTGGCCATTGGCTGGCCCAGACAACGAGGCGGGACTTCCCCCCTTTTCTCCGATGGTTTTTATTTTGACTCGAGTGGGAGGGGAATCCCTATCATAGACTGTAACGGTAGCCACGCCCCTCAGAACATACGCGACTTTATGGTCATCTTTTTAATTAATGGGACCATCATTTTCCAAAAAGAATATTATGACATTATAAATGAGACTTTAAACTAGTGACTGGAAGAAGAAAGTATTCATGACCATGTTTATTAAGGTAATACAGTCTAGGTGAAGTTGGGCCCAAATACATGGACTTCTATGGGGCTATGGGTTTTTCTGGGTCCAATGACAGCGCCACAACAGGCCATTATATGAACTTTAATTTCCTTAGTGGCTTCACAAAATATCGGTCTGACTATGCCCCCCTGGTCTCCACCCTCAATGCACACACACACACATGCACACGCACATGCACACGCACACACACACACACACACACACACACACACACACACACGCACACAGTCACAAACACACCCAGACCGGTACAAGAGACAATCACTGCCTATCTTCAAAGCCCATCAAAAGGTATTGTGAGTGTGTTACATTTGCACATAAATGGAATATAGTCCCTTTAAAGGTATGGGCACAGGTGTTCCTAATGCTGATCTGGATGTGACTGGCTGGATTCCAGTCAGTTTGAGTGAAAGAGAAACAGTTATAGATGCCAGAGCTGTATGTTTGGACACATGGACAGATTGTAAATTTGTAAGGTCAGGCCTGTGTGTGTGTAGGGTAAACACGACCATGCCATGCAGAGTCGACCATGCCCTGGCCCCTGATACCATCCACCAAATTATGATCAATGTGCCCGTGCTTAACAACTTCTATTTAGCCTACACATTTTGCTGTCCAAAGTTGGTACAAGGGAGGTAAAGCTCCATGAAATGAGTCAGGTAGGAGCTGCATGCTAAGTGGTGAGAAGCTGGATACGGTAACATGGACCTGCTGGGAGATGGTGGACACTTTGCTTGTCCAATTACTGGCCCTTGTTCAAATCATTTGGTGAGAAGCATTCGACCTACTTCTGGACACAAAGCACCACTGCCCTGAATACAGAGAGAGGCTTGGGGGAGCATACATGATGACATGAAGTGCCATTAGAGAATGTATTTGGCCTAGAAATTATTGAGTTAGCTTACCTGATGTGGTGTGATATTTCTGTCTATTTATTCTACTTTGCACACTGCAGTACCTACATGAACCACTTAAAGACATACTGTGTAACAATTTTTACTTTTAGTAGTCTATTTGGCGACATCTTTTGTAGCTCCGTTGTTATCACAGCATTTATCTATATGGAAGTACCGCTCAAAAGGAAAGCTGCAGGGCCCTAGGTCCAAGTATATTTTGGAATTCAACAACACGTCAGAAACTGACAGACACTTTTGAATGAAAAATACTGCTAAACAGTGTTTAGAGAAGTTGTCAAAAACACATTTTATGTGCAATGGTTATATCAAAAAGAATGTTTGTTTAATTAATATACTGAGTAAACCTGATCTGTACTTGCTCCTTTTCTCCTAGACCAAATCTATTCAGCAACCTACATACACACTCACAACGTGTTGCAACATGACAGGTTGTAACATTGTATACGGCTAATTCCGGCAAAGGTTCTCCCCAGGGATGCTAGGGTTCAAGTGTTTTAACATCAACAATAGCAAACAGAAGATTACTCAAGAGCTTTACAACAACAAGGCACGGTATGACGATCTTAACTATAATCTAGTATCTAACAAGCATGAATGACATTCTTGTTTACTGGGGTTTCCTCAAAAGATATGATCTGCCGTGAGACACTATAAACAACATTGAAGAGGAAACTTTTTGAGTACATAAATTTAGGTAAATTTGCATGCAGTGTAATTATTCATATTGAGGGAATCACGATGTCAAACTGGGAATTTCATGTGGTTATATTTGTATGCAAATTAGATAGAGTAAACAGAAGTATTATACACAAGTGTTCCACACACCTCCTTATCAAATACAAATATGACTTTATATTACAAAAACAGCTAGCTATTTCATGATTTAGATGTGACTTTAATTTCTCTCATTAAAGTTTGGCATTTTCCTATGATATACATTTTGTATGACAGCAAGCTGTGAAATGCTAACTTCATTTGGAAGTGGGATTGAATTTGTGTCTCAAAACATTCAAAACAGATGATTATTATATTCTGAAACGCAGTGGTGGTGGAGATGCACAATGTAAGGTGAATGACATGGCTCTCTCAACAGGAACCTTGCGCGCGCGCGCACACACACACACACACACACACACACACACACACACACAAGCACACACACCGCCAAATATTCCTCTTTGTTTTCTTCTGGATAATTACTAGTATTACCCTCACAATCTGAATCCAAAATATTGTTTCAACAAGGTTTTATCCATCAGCTGGGGTTAATGCAGTAATCCTCCCTTATTTCTCTCTCCCCCCTCTCTCCCCCCCTCTCTCTCCCCCTCTCTCCCCCCCCCCTCTGCCCCCTCACTCTCTCTCCCCCCCTCTGCCCCCCCTCACTCTCTCTCTCTCTCTCTCTCTCTCTCTCTCTCTCTCTCTATATATATATATATATATATATATATATATATTTCTCTCTCTATTTCTCTCTCTTCACCTGTCATTCAATGAAATAAAAATAATAAATTATATATATATATATATATATATATATATATATATATATATATATATATATATATATATATATTACAATAGCTAGCCTAGTAAGAAATAGCTATCAACAATTCTCTAATAGGCCTATTGCTCAGCTAGTCAGTTTATATGAAAAGTCGAATGCAATTTTCAAATTCAGCATTCATCCATGATGACATGCACAGACATTGCTAGCGAAAATGATGTGATCCCAACCTGTGTGATCAGATCACGTACTATAGGTAAACTGGCAGTGCTTATCCATTGACTGACACTTCTAAAAGTCTCGGCATTTTGATCATTTCCGTTTTATCTTTCTGCTTCTTCTACAACAATAATTTAAGCCTACTATAGCCTAGGATATATAGTATTCTACCTGTGAAGCTCCAATAAATCATTTTCAGACAGCACCATGTGTAGTAAAGCGACATGGCATGTAGCCAAGTTGAAAACAAGTGCAGTCGAGAATGCAATCAGTATCAAATAGCTATAAAGCTATCGTCGTTAACAAACAAAAAACAACAACAAATCCAAACACTTTATATTAAAGCAATAAATTCAAAGTAACTCACCCTTAGGAGCAACGTAGCCTACTCGTGTAGTGGAAATCGCTCGCAAAAGTTGTGTATATTCTGAGCCGCTTGAGGAAAGCGAGGAAGCTCCACTTCGCATGTAATTGGTGGTCGGATGAAAGTAGAATGCCTCCCCTCTGGATGCTATTGCTCCCCGTCCCCCCTGTAAAAAGTATCAGGGCTTCTTCCTCCACAAAGACGTACAGAGAAAAGGGACCCTGTCGCAGTCAATAGCTTTTAGAAAACCATGGCAACCAAGAAAAACGGCGCACAACTTCCCAACGTTGTGACCGGTTAAAACACCCTCAATGACAGCGACATTATTCCGAGCGGAGAATAGGCAGTTTTTTTTTTTTTTTTCAAAAGCGGAGGGGGTGGAAGGAAAACTCCCCTCGTACGGATGCTATGAATGAGCTGGGGGTAGTGAATGAAATAAATAGAACGCATGTGTAAATCAAACTATAATAAATACATTGTTGACATTAGATGGTTGTAGTCTATATAGTTAATCCGCCCAGGCAATTCTGATAGGAGTGAAATAATTAATGTTACAACCACGTAGCCTAATCAATCAGCCAAGTTAAAAAAGAAGGAAAAAGTCAGCCTATAGCCCATCGATAGAGTTAAATTAATTCCTGTGATCATGTAATGTAAGCCCATGCGAAATCACACACACCCTATGTGTGACCCCCTATGGGGGGGGGGGGGGGTGATTTCAGCACCTCTGACAGTAGCAGCATCATTAGAGCTCCACGCCGGCTGTGTGCAGTGGGGAGGTCAGGTAGCAATCAAATTAATCTCTAACCTCAGTCCAATAACTGCATGGGCACCAGTTTCAAGGGACATGCTGTCAGGTGTATTTTGCTCAAAGCTCAGTGATGATTTACAACATAAAGATGGAGTTGAAATCAAACAATATAAAAAAATCCCCTTCCACCTGACCTACAAATGCCTAGCAACCATTGCCTGTGTCCAGGTGCCTATGATGAGTAAATCAAATGATAGACACGCTAGAGGTATTGGCCTATGCTTTATTTACATTACATTTTACCCATTGACTTACTGTAGATGCTTTATGTAGGAGAGGGTTTGGTCTTAAGGCACCACATTTCTACACGGGGAGCTCAAATTAAGCTAAACTAAAATGGTCCTTAGGAGAACCTTAATTGTTGTTAACTCCATATAACTTCCTTGGCTGCTTTTCCCACTAGTACCAATTAAAGCCTTAAAGGCTCATGATCATCTTCAACACAAAGAAGGAAAAGAGAAGTGGCTCAAATCCAAATAATCTGATTCAGGGCATTATATTCACGTCGACTGAGTTACATAATACCCTTGACTGAGCAATAAGTGTAACCGGATATTTTCACAAGGCACTTTTCAAGAGGCAAATAATACAATATGTGCTCCATCAAATTAAATTGGATTTCCTGGACATCCAAAGCATCTGCCCCCTTCCTGAACAAAGTCTCCTCTGTGGGGTATGTATGTGATTGTTTAAGAGGCAACTCAACTGGCCTTAGGGGCACCAAGATAGAAGGTTCAGACGCAATTGTAGAATTCCAACTTTCTACAGTAAGTGCAGGCAATGAATGTACTAAATCAATTTTATCGATTCTGCTTATCTATCCTGGTTCTTATCGATTCCTCTTTTCGTTTCCATTAAGGTTAAAAAAAAAAAATTCTACTAACTGTGTGTCTGTGTAACCTGAGATAAAGCCAAAGCTTAAACATGGAAATACTGCTGTTTAAATTAACCAAACACAACTGTCCCTCATTTGATACTGTAAATAATTGTCAACTTAAAGAAATGTATGAATGTCATGACATGATTCCATGATGACACAATGGAAAGCAGTGGCAGTTGTGCAATGGCTCAATAGTAAATCCATGTCGTCTGTGCACAACGTGAAGTAATCATACAGTTTTGTGTTTGTGAACAGATGGTCTGTGTCACAAAACAATTCAACTTGTTACTTTATTTGCAGAGGTCAGCTGGTGAAATATGACCATGTCGTCTTTTCTTGTTTAATGTATGACCTACTACCATAGAGTATATAACTCTATGCCTACTACAGGCTGTATAATTATACACTAATAGAAGTGGATGACTGCAGCTACAATTATATTAATAATATATATGTAAATTAAATTGTCAAGTACTGATACAGCATATCACAATATCTATACCAATATCTAAACCAATATAATTTCCTGGGTGATTATGTGGTGTGAGCCTTGATCATTTAAGAGACGTTAACGGTTAATGCACAACATGGATTTGTATATGCTCTGTATACCACCACTACTAGACACAGCAATGCCTCATTATGTTTTTCGGAGAATGCAAAATTTCCAATGGAGACTGAGTGAGAGGAAAAGAATGAGCTGGTGAGCTCAAAGTAGGGTTTGAAAACAGAGGGTACCTCTGTCAAAGGTGTCAAAGTTCACGGGCAGTGCATGAATGAATGCCCCCCCTCTATCGTCTTGCTTCCGCCTTGTTTTTCTGATGTGTTTCCCCATCTCTCATCTCTCTCTCTCTCTCTCTCTCTCTCTCTCTCTCTCTCTCCCCTTCTGTACCATGGAGTATCACTGTGGGGCAGAAATCCCCTCATTGACGTCTGTAGGACTGCATAATGAGAATAAATGAGCTGGAAGTAAATATGCAGGCTGTTTGCTTCTGGCAGCTCTATTCCAGGCAGCCCATAGGCTTTCATCAAAAATTAAGATGGATTGTGTTACCAAAGCCAATAACAATGTGTTTTATTTATCAAAAGACGAATTCAAGGGCCGTTTCAAAGAACGACACATGATGATACAGTCTGGCAAAATTGGAACATTTTGTTAATATGGTAGTTGCTTAGGATGATTAATTTAACTGAATATAAAGCTTATTTATTGAAATTCTAGAGCTGGCAAGATGATCCAATGTGCTGGATATACCACACATTTGCACAATACCGGTATATCAGCTCACACACTAGACAAACAGTACACTTTAAAGCTACATCCATCACAGTGAAGTCAGCCTTTTAAACAGATCGGTAGTCTACTGATGTGGATCACTAACTCCTCTCAACAAGAGGTCCACCTTCCCCCAACCTCACCGTTTCCTTGGCGTTCCAGCCGTGTCTGCACCTTAAGACAGGCAACATATGTAGGTGCTTTTGGACTCATCAAATAATACGTGGATTCCCATGAGAAACCCATGCAAAGGAAGACACATTTGGTTGAAAATAGGCAAAGACAAAAACATGCCCTATCCGACACATAAGCCACGCCCGACAGATTCATGAATATCCTCAAGTCAAACAGGAGTTAGTATTTTGACGTTTGATGGGCTGCTCAGTTAGCTTGACTGCAGACTCAGCAGCACACAATAAATGGATTTGTGTCTTTTTTCCATTCTTTATTTTTTATGGCGCTGCCACAACACAGCAAGAGCTAAACTCACTACCCAGAGATGTTTGCAAACCGTTATTTGTTTAAGTTGTCACGGTAGATTAAGCTCCTCTATGAATCCAAAAAAGAAAAGTGGACCATCCCTTGGAGAACCACAGACTTCTTTTTCCTATTCTATTAACAAAAAAAAATCACGAGAAATGCAAAAGAGTAATGGTCCATTACTCTTGTTATATTATAATTCTGATGGGAACTTGATTTGAGAAATAAATGGTGGTTTATTGGATTGGCCATTTCAGTAAACATTGATTGTTATTACACATAACATGATATCAGCCATATGGGTAACTAACCAGAACAGTTGTCTCCACCAGGCCAAAGGCCTAGGGAGACTATGTTTTGCACCCTGTCCATCCGTCCGTGTGTCTGTCTGTATCTCGTGTAGCCAGACAACTATTCCACAATCTCCGAATGCTATCCACACTTTTCCTGGGCTGTGTGTGCTCCAGTTCCTGTTGATTTCATTGGATATCATTGGTCATCTGACCAGTTTCATTGGCTTTCATTGGATCAAATTGACAGGAACTGGAGCACACACAGCCCAGGAAAAGTGTGGATATAGAGTCTGGAACTACAGCTCCCAAAATCCGATTAAGGAAGCTGCCATTTCCGTTCACGAAAATATATTTTAAAATATCTTATTTGTAGCTTATTTTTGCAACAAGCTATATTATGCTTACATGATTTCTATTCATATTAGGATAAATGTGCGCAACTGTAAAGATGAAACGGAAGTGGCGAGGAGGCTCCACTTCCGCTTTATAGTTTACTCATGACAGCTCTTCCGTTGCTCCAGACTGTATGATGAAAGCATTTGGAAACTGCGAGAGGCAACAGTCTGGTAACGCGAGACTAGTCTCTGTGATCAGCTAATCTCTGGCACCGTTAGCTTGATCGCATTTTTCACATGGGCCTGTGATAGTGCCACCAGGAGGCGTTTTTGAAAAACATTTTTATTACACCTACAGATTTTGTCCAAAAATCGCGCAAATCGGTACACAGCATCTCTATAATGTAATGTATGATGATAAGAGCGCCCCTCACTTCATATTCCATCCTGATTGGCTAAGATTGACATCTATTCTAAAGTTTGCAGCAGTGGGCCATTTTGAACAAAATGCAAAACATGAATGCAGTTCAAATCTGAGCAGATTTGAGCCGTGAGAGGCACCACCAAGCGAGGCGTTAGGTGAGCGAGTCGGCATGTATGCCAAACATCGCAAAGTCTATTCAGCCCACTCAGCGACACTCAAGTTACATCTTGATACCCCCGAGACGTCAAACCTGGCTGAGTAGGTTCTGTTGGACAAAAATACCTGTTCCGAGGTTGCCGGATTTGACTGGGTCTGACTCCGACCGCTCCGAGGTCACCGGATTTGACCCGACTCGGTTGTTGTACCGAGCATTCTAGAATTAGCTAAATGTACTGAATGAATGGGAATGTACGTGCTCTTTGCTCATCAAAACACCGTAAACATGGAATCAGCCTATACAAATATAATGTAGACTGCCTGTGTGTCTCCAACTCAACACATAGGCCTACAGAAAAATGGATAGATACTGTGTAAGTGACCATCTTGAGCGTACGCTTCCTGCACCATCCACCATGAGAATGTGTTAGTAACATCTGTGGCTTCTCTCTGTTCCTGCTGATGAACACTCCCAACCCCCTTCTGTGCTGAACTGGAATGCGTTGGAGGCACTGCCATAGTTTTCAATTCGTAATTAATATCAGCAGCAGGCTGGGAGAGGGCGTTGTCCTGTGGCAGATTGTGCCGCGTGTAGGCGCTCTCCCTCGAGACCAACCGCGCTCTGCCGGTGGGCTTCATCAGAAGCCCTCACGGAATCATTTACTCTTAATGAGCAAAACAAGGTGCACCTCCAGTACTCGCCCAATAGACCTGGAGACAGCACAGGAGAAGCAGGAGGGGGCTCACAACGTGAGGCCTGTTTCCATAGCAATGCAGAAATTGTGGATATTGCATTTTAGTTGAGATGGGCAAGCACTAAGCAGACGCCATTAGACTCGGCCATTAGAGGAAGGATGTTCCTCTTTTGCATTTGTCATACAGTATAAACATTGGTCCACTTGTTAAAGTTGAAGTATTATGATAAATTGTTTGTGTGTGTGTGTGTGTGTGTGTGTGTGTGTGTGTGTGTGTGTGTGTGTGTGTGTGTGTGTGTGTGCGTGCGCGCGCGCGTGCGTGCGTGCATGCGTGCGTGCGTGATTAATCAGTCTGTGTGCAAGCTTGTTTATAAAATGTTGACCAATTTCAACAATTTGTATTACATTGCAAAAGACATCACAAATACTGTACCATATAGTGAGGTGAGAAATGTTGGCCTGCAATATGTGACACATTTGGATCACATTGAGCCGTTATAAGACAATTGCAGGGACTTTTAGATATAATTGTGCTGTTTATGGTCAGCAAAATGTAAGCCTTGAGCCACTGGACCAAAGCGGATGGACCAGTCAATGTCTTCGCACTCCTCCTGTGAAAGAATTTACCATACTATAATTAAATTTCTTAGTGGATGGGTGCAACACAATGGCTGTGTGATCATGCAAATAATTGCCTTGCCTGCCGTGCTCAGGCAGATTGGTTGGCAGGCACATCCATAATCAGATGTCTCTGAATACAAGCAAGACTTCAGTGATGTTTGGACATTGGCTCATTATTGTCTAAATGAATGTTTGCTGAAGTAAAAAGAAAGAAGGAAAGAAAGAAAGAAAGAAACACACACACACACGCACACACACACACACACACACACACACACACACACACACACACACACACACACACACACACACACACACACAGTTAGCACCACAGCAGCATTATGATGATATGAACGGCTGAGTCTTGCAGGAATAATGTAGGAAATTGTCATTCCGAAGATTCATTGCTCAAGAAGCTCACTTGTGCTCTGACCAACCCACCATGCATCACCCATTGTTCTACAAGTCAAGATGGCTCAAAATGGGATGTAAAGATGTGAGGGAATGAGGGATGAAGGAATGTTACAACCCTTTTCAGGCTGCACGCGGTGACTCTTCACTCCCAGCGGAGGTTCATAAGCGGGTAATAGAATTGGGCCCATGGGATAACAGGAGTGTGATTCTTGTCTGTTTCAATTAAATGTCTTTTGGTGCCATCAGAGGCGGGACTACATGTTGGGTATCAGGACAAACACTGCCCACAGGGGAGACGCTAGAGGTTGCTAATAACTAGGGGAGTGGATTTAAAAGACCCCGCCAAAAAAATCAATAACAGTAGGGAGCTAAAACCCTTTCTAATCAAGGACCCAGAAGCCCTGGGGCTAATTATAAATAGAAACAAAGGAAATCAATAGGAATAAGCCCTCATATTTGCCATCTTCATGCTTGCCTCTTGATCTCTGGAGTGTGATAGAGTGCAATCACACTGTGATCAACTGTTTTCCTTATATGTTGGACTATTGGAAATAGCATGGGATAGCAGACTCCCTCTCAACCGTCTGTCTGTCTGTCTGTCTGTCTGTCTGTCTGTCTGTCAGTCAGTCAATCAGTCTCTCTCTCTCTTGCGCGAGCGCAATTACAGCATGTTCTTGCACAGCTTGTTTCCTGTGTTTCTCCAGTCAGACAAGGCATCCTGGATCTTGTTACCCGGCTGACGAAGACACATGATCTGTGGAGGTCACGTTGGTTAGTGAGGGAGAGGGATTCAGGGAGGCTCCGTCAGGACGAGGCCAGCGCCAGTGATTCAGGACCAGCTGATGTCACTGTGACACAGAACAGAGAGGGCCATGTTCGTGTCAGTGGGGAGTCAGACACTTTGCCGCTCCAACCCCTTCCCCCCTTCACTATCACTCTGTCTCCTCTCCTTTTCTGTCGGTATCACACTTCTTTTTTCTGTTTTTCCCTCACACTTTTTGTGCCATCTTGTGTGGTATGTGCGTGTCCATTGTTACTTAAGCATGTCGTCCCGGGCAGATGCTGTATGAGGAATCACTTTGTACTTGCCTAAATATCTAACCTCATTATTCCTCTAATGACATTGTCGTGTAATTGATAGTTTGGAATGAAAATGGAGTTGAAAAGTAAGAGTTTTATTCAGAGTCTGAAAGAGGAGAGAATGAATGAGAGCCTTTTGAACCTTTTTCCTCCTTTTGCTTTTGTGTGAAAAGAGATGGCTGGTCTGGTTGCTATGGAGATTTAAGCTACATGGAATGCAAGAAGTCAATTAGAAATCTGGCTGCATCTTGTCTAATGTTGTCTGGCAGTGGTGTGAGCAGCTGAATATGAGATTTATTTTATGGAGGGGGGGGGATTATTCCTGTGATAATTCATGGATTTCTTATCCTATGGTGTGCTTCAGTGAACAATGGTCAGTTAACAATCTGCATCTGTGACCCGTCACTGCGCAGAATGTTGGCAATTCGGGGTCCTTTTAAACGGTCTAATGCGGCCATTGTAGATGTCAAATGAGGTATAATCTGGATAGACCACATGTGTTTGTCTCCTCTCTCTGTGTTGGTGCCAAAGGTGCTGGAGGCTGGGGAAAGTCACAAAGGCCTGCTGATAAATCTGTCTTCTCAACAAAGTACTGAGACACACATGCACGCACGCACACACGCACGCACGCACGCACGCACGCACGCACGCACGCACGCACTAACACACACACACACACACACACACACACACACACACACACACACACACACACACACACACACACACACACACACACACACAATCAAGCAGTGTGGTTTGCCGGAGCAATCAAAAGTAATCCAACAAAGTTGCCGCCTTGCAGCTCCATTGTGTGAGCACACGCATCCAGCAACACAGTGATTTGAATCTCAGCAGCTATTCAGTGCAGCAAATTATAGTCTCGAAGTCACCACATTAATTCTAATATTCAGCATGTTACCAGGCTCTAATGAAAAGCATTATTGATTCACCCTAGGTGGTGGCTTATCAACACCATGCATTAGAAGTATCAGCGCCTTGCTAGATCATTACAAGTATCCAGGAAAAATGCTAATGCTTTCTCTCTGTCCATTATCAGTGCCATGACCACTTCCATTGTAGGACCATGGATCCACCAGCAGACTCCATTCATTTGTGTTAGGACTCCCATCAGCAGCGAGGCTTCCCGTCACTGTGTCTGACAGGCAGATGACATCAGCACGCCCCCGGGGGCTCTGGGGATGAGGCATCTCTTCCTCATCAAGAAAATAAAGAAGGACTTTGATGGTATCATCTTGGAGTCGCAGACCACCGCCCCCCCCCCCCACCACGGCACCACCCTCCACCCCACCACACTGTCACTACTGTCACAGCATCAGGAGAGTTCCATTTCCCAGTAATCGAGTTTCTGTCTCACCTCCTTGTGTTCAGATGAAGCTCTGATGAAGAGCAACCCCCACATCTGCCTCTCCCTACAGCATATTCTCTCCCTCTCCCTCTCTCTCTGGTTTCTCTGTTTTCCCACTTTCTATTTTGGTGTCTGGTAGCATGTGCGTGTGTGGGTGGGGGGGCACACGCACAGCGCGTACATGTGTCCTCAATACATACAATGGATATTTATGGCAAACCTTGAACTATTGTATTTCTGGGTTTTGTTTACGATGATTACAATTTAATTTACATTTTAATGAGGACACGCTAATTTTGTTTTTACAACAGTTGTATTATGGAACACTGTTGCAAAGCTGTGTTTGTACGTTCGTGCGTGCGTGCGTGCATCATTTCAGCATTTTGACAAAATGAAATTGCTCATGGCAGCCTTATACCTTTTGATTACGTCAGGTGGTTTCATGACAGCAGGTTGATATTGTGCTACTGTGTTCTGATACAGGTTGACAGGCTGGCCTGCTGTGACAAGTGGAGGAGTCTAATAAGTAGAACAGCATTTGCCCTATGGTAATTGACCGGGTGTCATTGTGACCGTGGGGAGATAGATATAGGCCAGTGGTTCTCAACCACTGGCCCCCCAGCCAGCCAGCCCACCCACACACACACACACACACACACACACACACAAAATATTGAATTGGGGACCCCCCCACTCTGACAGTTGACCCACTTGAATTGAGGCATTACTCAAAATTATTGTTTTTTGTTTGACTTGGTTCCACAGATAAATGATGTGGAAATCTACAAGCTCCCAATCACACCTTTCATATATACGTAACTGACAATTTGGCCAGTGTTTTTATAGTATATAGTTTGTGTTGATTACTTTAGAGGCAGCAATGATCTTTAAAAATATATATATTTATATATATTTAAAAATATATATATTTTTAAAAGGTCTAAAGTCCTTACACTTTACTATCATCAGGGGACCCCCAAAAACATATGTGGGGACAGCACTGGGGGATCCAACTCACAGGTTGAAAACCACTGAGATAGACTAGTGCCAAAGTAAACTAGCATGCGTGCTTCCTAGTTCCTACCACATTACTCCAGCAATAATGTACAGTTTGTAAAGTTGTCTTTTGCCGCCCTCTGTTGGTAGATATAAGAATAACAGAAGCAAACAGATTTACTCATTTCATTGTGTTATATCAACCGCCCTCTTCTGGTTACATGTTCTATGACACACACACACACACACACACACACACACACACACACACACACACACACACACACACACACACACACACACACACACACACACACACACACACACACACACACACACACACACACACACACACACACACACACACACACACACACACACACACACACACACACACACACACACACACACACACACACACACACACACACACACACACACACATTAAAGTAAAATGTTCCTAGTATATCAGCAGGGGGGAATATTATATAGCGGACAGTGGCCTAATGATTAACACTGTGGCACAGCCATTTATACCCTTGAGCAAGGTTCTTGTTTTTACATAATTGCCCCAGTAAAAATACAGTGGGTTGTAATGAGCCCCTGTATAAATGCATCATACATTTAAGAGAGATATTCGACTGGGACTGCTATTAATGAACTCCAGGCGCACAATCATCCTTCTTTATAGTGACTATAATATTAAAATATATATATTTATTTTACACATAACACATTGAAAAGTAGGTCTAGTCATTTCTTGGTCATTTATCCTGGAATATATAAACTTCCAGAACATCCGGAGGGAGAAATTGATCATAAAATGCATACAATGCTGACTGTTTGGATTCTTTTTTAGAGAGAAAATGCAGCATTTAACATCCTCCCCAGGCTGTTTGAGGGTACAGTGAGCTGGGTGTTACGCAGACACTCACTCATGTAAATGTATATAGGCCTACAGTAGCGCTATGGATCAGAGCTAGGCCTACAGCACGTTAGTCCCCCTCCATCCACCACCAGCCATCCCCCAACAATGGCAGGGCTATATAGGCCAGTGGTTCTCAAACCTCTTCGTCAGGTCAAGAACCTTCAAATGAATATGTATCTGGCTATGAGCCACCTTTTGAAAATATTTTGTGCCAGGGACCCCCATTCAATATAGCCCATTTCTGTCTTTCTCACTTGGTTTCTCACGACTTTTTGCAAATAGCAGATACAAGCTTGTTGTGAGCTTGTAGATCTGCTATATTTGCCAATGTATATAGGGTTAAAGTGGTTAAACAGATTTTGATGCTATATCAACGGAAATAAAGGTAATCGGGTCGCGCACACCAAGACTGCATTTTAGTTTTTATTCTTGCATGATGGATCGAAGATGATGGATCGAAGACGGCTATCCAGGCTTCATCAGTGTCAGAGAAAAGAGAGAAAGAGGAAATTAGCTGGGGACCCCCTGGAACCCCCTCAAGGACCCCTGGGGGTCCTCGGACTGCACTTTGAGAACAGCTGGGCAAGGCTGATTCCCATTAAGAAGCTGTCTCACCTCCATTTCACCCATGGCAACTTCACACCAGAAAAAGTCTGCTCTCCTGCCCCGCAACAACACCAGGCTAATCTCACACCCCGTGCCATCTGTCGCCATTTGGCATCCATTGCTCTGTAGGGAAAGGCCAATGCAATTCACGCCTCTGTCCATGCTGAGGCCTACTGACAGGAGCAAGCAGGTTCTCAAAGTAACATCTTCATCCTCTGATATGCTTAGTGGCGCCATAATATTTTACTGTTCATGACTTTAAGCCTAATTTATACAATCATAGCACTATGATGAAAATAGCATACTTCCAACAAAAAATGCAACATGCCTATAGCCTACGGTAAGTTAACTGGTAGGCTATGTTCTTGTTGCACGTGACGGGAATGGACTTTTTGTATATCTGCATATAAGTAGCTAGGCCTATACAATACAATCCCTTGACTAAGTTGACTGTGTAATGGCAAGATGGACATTTGAATTTGAATGAAAATCGCAGCTAAACCTACAGTAAGCTACTCTTTATTCAGGAGTCATAATACTCTTTTTAGATGGAACACTGCAGCCCAACCCACACTAGACTCATATATGGAGGCCCTGCTGGGCCAATTATATTTTAGCAGTAAAAGTTGGCCATACCACAAAAGATAGGCATTTTGTATTTTTAAAACAAAATGCCAGATGCCAGAGCAATAAAGTGTTTATCTTTAATATATTCCACTTTTTTAAAAGGGCTTACACTTCAGTTGATGTACAGTAAATAGTGTAGTCTTTATCATTCATAAGATGATTTAATCACTGGTGACAGAGGAATATATATATAATTAAGCAACTTAATCATGTGAATAGGCTGGTAAAATGCATATTATCCAAGCTTCATCTGCACAAGATATTGTATTGCATTCTAAAGTTTCCAAGGTATTACTAGATTTTTTTTAGGAGTAATTCGCATGGGGTTACTTCTTTGCATATTTTACAGTGATTTATGGCAGACTTTAAAGAGAAAAATATATATTTTGGGGGCACAAAGAACTCAGTGGAAAGTGTGAAATGGCTAAGCAAGTCCCATTGGATTTAGACCTACATTTTACATTTCACAACAACAAGAAGTATACTGCAAAAGAAAAGTATCCATCTTTTAAAGCATGTAATAACAACCAAGAGTGCGACCGTTTAACAAGTTCATCTGCATCCACAGCTCACACTACTGTACAGTATATATTAGACCACAATGGTATATAATTATGGTAATAAATTTTTGGGACTTTTTCTGCCTTTATTGATATGGATAATAGACTGACAGGAAATGGGGAGAGAGATTTAGAGTGACACGCAGCAAAGGTTGACGGGATCGGAAGTCAAACCCGCGACACACTGTCATTAGCAGCCTATAGGTGCCCAGACGGCTATGCCAGCAGTCCGGGCCCACAATGCTCCATTTGGGTCAATCTTTAGGAGTTATATTAACACTAGGGATTTTACTATGAATTGACTATGAATCTACTCAAGAGAAAGAGCTGGAGATTTTACACATCTCAGGCTTATTGGAAAATATTTCTCTGCCAGTAGGGTGGAGATTGTTGCACTCACCCTTGTGTTGCACTCACCCTAACCTACACAATTTCTATTTTGATCACCTTTGCCTGTTATCTCTCCTATGGTACCAACATCAATACAGCATGGAATTGGTGACAAATTATTATCCAGCGACAATATAATTCTTTAGTTTTAGGTCTGAGTGGGTAGATCTCATTAAATGGTGGTCCGTGGGCTCAAATGCCGAAAGAATATTGGGCCTTGACTGAAAAAGGTTGAAAACCAGAGGGAGAGAGGAAGGTAGGATGGAGGCAGAGGGACAGGTGTCTTATCACATGCCCATATACGGACCCCAACATCAGCGTAAGTCATTAAGCGGTTTCTGTTGTATGACGTCAGACCAGAGCTCTATCAGAGAAACAGAGAGGGGAAGTGAGAAATAAAGCAAGAGAGAGAGAGGGGGATATAGAGGGTAATATACTATAGAGCCTATTTCACCCATCTGATAATGTTGGATCAGAGCTTGATCCGCGAATGAGAGAGGGAGAGTGAAAGGAAGGGAAACAGACACACACAAGGGTGAGTGCAACAATATCCACCCTCCTGGCAGAGAATTATTTTCCAATATGCCTGAGATGTGTAAAATCTCCAGCTCTTTCTCTGGAGTAGATTCATAGTCAATAGTCAATTCATAGTAAAATCCTTAGTGTTAATATAACTCTGCATGAGTGCCTAAAGATTGACCCAAATGGAGCATTGTGGGCCCGGACTGCTGGCATAGCCGTCTGGGCACCTAGGCTGCTAATGCCGCCTGACAGTGTGTCGCGGGTTCGACTTCCGATCCCGTAGACCTTTGCTGCGTGTCACTCTAAATCTCTCTCCTCATTTCCTGTCAGTCTATTATCCATATCAATAAAGGCATAAAAAGTCCCAAAAAATATACTTAGGGAAAAACATATACCATTGTGGTCTAATATATACCGGTACTGTACAGTAGTGTGAGCTGTGGATGCAGATTAAATTGTTAAACTGTCGCACTCTTAGTGACACAAAGGAAGGCAGTTGTAGCCTTGTAAAAAATAACATCACCGTGTATAAAGGCACCCCAGCGAGACCTTGAACACCATGTAACCATAAACTCCGACTCCACAAACACTGTGTGTTTGCAAATGTTTGATCACAGCATGGGGGCAAAGTTCCTATCCCTACTAACAAGGTCAAACAGGCTTACCAACTATTATGACAATCAGACCACCATCAACACCACTTCTCGCGGGCCATGGTCTTTAAAAAAAGGCAAAAGTTAGTAGCAAAAGGCCTTATTTGATTAATGGGCACAGTCAGCGTGAAGTGGCTGCATGGGCCTGGCAGCCCCGCGGGAAGCAGGGCAGTGGGAAGGAAGCAAGGGCTATGCCTCTACATGGGATGCACTGAGGGGGGATGCTGTTGACAGTCCCCAACCTCATTAGAGCGCTGGTCAGAGGCTGCTTGTTGGTGCAGTCTGGTGGAATGTGTCTCCAACGACTCACTGGAAGGGCTCTGAAGCCTGCTGGTGCGTTGTGGCCATGTCGGCCTGTGAGCCGAGTCAAAGCCTGTTTGTAGCAGTGCACAGTTTTGACATTAATTATCCTCCCACAGCCCACAGCCTTTAGTCCATATACAGTGTAGCCAGCCACTGAGAACAACTAAAATGCTGCCTTTTTTTAGTTTCCGATGTTAGAACTGAGGCCCTATTTATGCGCGGGAACTAGGTTAACGTGTCCATCTAGGGGAATTTTAATTTACCACTTCGCTGTGAAAATGGAAGACATGTCATAATTCTTTGTTGTAGAATGGCTGTTTCAGCAGCTACAGTATGAGGATGAATAGCAATAGCAATCTCTTCCTGAAAGGAGTGCGAGAGAGGGAACACCTGTACTGTATACGCTTTAGATTAGTGTCCCAAAGTGGGGCTTGGGCTGAGGCACCTCTTGTGACTTCCTGAAGCTCAGACAGTGACGGTGCAATAACATGCTGCACCTCCACAATGGCTGGGAAGGGATTAAAGTATATCAGTGTAGCAGATGGGGAGGTGAAATAAAGCAGCACTTTGGTACTATTGGTTGCAGTCTCCAATAAAATGGGCTTGAATCAGCCAAGTCTACCCCGCAACCTTGCTTCAACTGCAACAAAAATGTACAACACGTTCACGACTTCACGCTAGAGAATGAGCAACCGCTCTCAAGAATGTGAACCGAGATAAATAAATAAAATACTTTGAAACGACTCAGAGCAACGCACTCAATTCTTTCAAGTGAGAAATGGTGTCTTGGCGCTGCCAGATTGCAAGTGTGGATACAACAACGCTTCTGCACTCCCCAGAGAGTGAAACATTACAGTATTTACTGCTCTCCTCGTTCCAGAGAAGCAGCTTGACAAACAACCTGTGTCACTTGCCAATGGGATGCAATGGCAATCTAATTGCAATGCAAGAGACAATCATTATCCAAGTGGGGCCAACATGGAGAGGCAAATTCTTAGTGGTCTGGAAAGCAGTGGTGTGAAGTACATTTACTTGAGGTATTTGTACTTTATTACTAGTACTGTATTTCCAATACTTTTACATCTACATCTCATATCCTAATATTGTATTTTTACTCCACTACATTTATTTGCCGGTAGTTAGTTACTTTGTAGATTTGGATTATTATTATAAAACAATACCACTTCAGCCCTATATAGATTTTGGCTATTTAAAAATAGGTATTACGATCTACAAGCTCACAATATGTTGCTATGCAATGCATTGTGAGCGTGTAGATCTGCTATTTTCAAAAGATTTTTATATATATTTGAAAACTTGAAACGGAACATTCTGAATAATTACTACTTTTACTTTTGGTACTTTAAGTAGCCTACATTTTGATTCCAGTACATTGGAATTATGGACTTTTACTTGTTACTTGTAACTAGTTCTATATCGCAGGATTGATATTTTCACTTAAGTAAAATCTTTGAGGACTCTTTCCACCATCCCTTCTCTGCTGTCTCTGGACATCGTCATCAAGTGCTTCGTCCTATATAGCAGTGTTGTATAGTTGCCTGGTAGCAAATACAATGGCAAACAGTTTGCAATCATTGCCATGTAGGCTACCGGTATAATATCATGCTTTAAAAAATAATAATGAAATCTTTATATACTATAGATTTTACTTCTCTCTACTTTCTCCACTCAATCATAAACTGTAACAACTACTGTGTCTTCATGATAGCTTTAAAAAGGTTTTCCAACTCTACATTTGAGCATATTAAAAATCATTCTGTGTAGGGTTCATTTTAGCAGTTATAATATAACACGCACCCCACATGATGTGTGATTTATTTTCCTCTCAGTGTGATGCTCCAAAACATCAGTAGTTAAATCAGTCAATAGTTCAGTATTGTACCATAATGTCTCAATGATACATGCAGTGCAAAAAAAAAAGGAACATTATACAGGTCATGAAAACGGGATGTTTTGAAACCCCAAATTCAGGGGGTAGGACTGCTGATAGAGAACCATTCATTAATATAACTAGTCCTTAACCGTTCGATATATAATATATATGAATATCAAATTATGTACAGTGTGGGTAATGCGACTTAATAGATCATATTATTGTATTTTGAGCTTGCCCATCGGGCAAGTAGTACAGGAAAGCTGCAATTCTGGGGAAATTGCAAAGTGTGGTTGGCTCGATCGCACAGGCGCCTTTGGAAATATAGGCCCCTCCCATGTGAAAGTAATTAGCAGGGAATTTATCCACCCAAAATTATGTTTTTTGCATTTGCAGGGCCCCTTAGGGATGAAAATGGAATAGCTTTTGGCTCTCTGTTGATCAAACCACCCTCGACATGTGATTATAGTTTGGGGTGGATTGGACATTCCAAAATTCTGCCGGTGGAATTTAATCGGATGGGTCCAGAGATCACGTGTACCAATTTTTGTGAGATTTGGACAAAATATGTACTGTAGGTGAAAGAGCAAAAAGTATGTTTTGAAGAAAATTCTAAATGGTGGAGAATCTATACTGGGCGTGGCCTACATGGGGAGATGAGTCATGAGCCAAGGAATCTATAGGGAAAGAGAGATCTTGATTTGACGACCTACTGTATACGGTTCAAGAGTTAAATTTGAAGATGGAGTGCCACACATTTTTTAGTTTTGCATGCGTTTATGAGGTGACAGTACTTCATTAGACACCCTGGAGTCGTTTTTATGTGCAATGATGTATTCCCTTTGTATTTAGAGTTTCTTCCAGGAGGCTGAACCCTTGACAGTCAAACATGCCAATGAAAAAAACAGTAATATAGTGACATCACATTATCAGCCCCTCCAATAACCATAGTTGCATCAGTAACCTGCAGCACTGAATCACTAGACTAGACACTTCAGTAATACAAATAAACAGCTCGTTTAACTCATATTTCTTCCATATTCAATTAAAGATCATCACATCAACTTAGCAAGCCTATATGCAACTTAAATCAAACTTATAGCTAACTATAGCAGTTAAATGTGGCCTAGCAGCACAAAAACACAAATAACTTTTATAACAAATTTAAGCAACAAAATAAACTGCAATGCAGAAACAATTAACGCACCAGTGGCATTCCCCTTGATGGCTTCAGGTTTCGGTCTTCCCAGCTTCAATGTTTGCAGTTAGTCTTTCAGTTGTTCTACTTCTCTTCATGCAGTGTTCTCCACTGCTGCTGCTCTCATACTGAACAAACACTTCCTGTTTTCAGTGCCTCACCCCAATCAGTGATTGTCACCAGGTGCTGACTCATGATCAGTTGGTCAACACCAGTGATTGATGGGTTTTGACAGCACAGTGGGTACAGCTTAAGTTCAGGTGGATCACCACCCATCACCACCCACCAGGCAAACCAGGCATACTTTATGAACTGCTGGGGGTTCCCACATAAAAACGACATTTTAACAAATACTGTACATTTTTTTAAACAAATCTCCTTATTTGTTGCAATAGTGTCGTTCAAAAGTAGCCCCAAAAATGCCCATGAACAAGCTCACAAAAAGTTGCAATTCGCAAAGTATCTCAAGCCAGAAAACTAGAGTCTGTAACTACGCATCCTGAAAGTCTGAATCTTTCTTAATATATGAATATATTATTTAATTTCCATTTCTGCTAAACATATCTGTAGATATGCTTCAAGAAATTCGATTTAAAATAGGACTTATTTATGCGCAAAGACGAAATAGAAGTGGGAGGCAGGCTGGACATCCGCTGTAGTTTCTTTGGATATTCAGTGCTTCCACTGCACTGACTAACAGACAAAAATAGGGAAGGGAGGCTGAAAGTGATCAAGTCTGTCTGTGGGTTTTATAAATATTTAACCATTTAAAAGTATTGAGAGCTTGTAAATAAATAATAACTACATTGGATCCTTTGAAACACAGTTTCTTTTTACATTTCCTGAAAAGTAATAATTTCTGCGGCGCCTTACGGAGACGCAATGCTTGCTGCATATTCTTTGAATATGATCAAAGCTTCACTACAATTCTCTTTTTCATGGTGCGATTCATAGGATGTGTTATTGTTGCGACCGTAGATTGCAGTTTACGTCAGTCAGTCTGTCATGCGTTGTGACACATTCCAATTACTCCATATATGGCCGTCTTCATATGAAAATCACAACACTGAATCAAACCTGGATAGCCATACATGGAGAATACTGGATTATCACCTAGATCTGCATATGGAGTCGGCCAGCAACTCTACATCTGACCTCACAGACACCATGTTGATCTGACCTCATCAAACCCTTAGATCTACATATATGGAGCTGACCTGTTCTGACATTCCATATGTTGATCCTTCCCCACCCGTCCTTCCTCTTCGATGTCTACCTTTTGAATGATACCTGACTGTCCATTCAAACTATAGAGTTCTCGAAAATTAAGGCCCGGCCCTACCTGGGCCCGAACTGGGGTGGCCCGAGGTCCCGCCTGGCCGTACTAATTAGCACACATTTTACGCCCTACCCGGCCCGAAACCGTAAAAAAAAAGAAAAGAAAAGGGTCCAAATATGGGCATTCCCAGACCTGCTCTCGCCCTCAGGGCGTCTTGATAATTTATATTGTGGGTTTTTAAATCCAGCCTGGTCCAGCAGCATCCACCGGTTTCCTTCCAGCTATATTTCACCCTGGAATCACAAAGAGAATAGACAAGGGGCTCCTCAAGACTCTGCACTACCCATTGATGTTTGAACCATTAGAAGCTTTTCCAGCCTGTGGTTGTCAAAGCCAAGGTGTTGATGGTGAAACTGCACCTACACATTGTACTGAACACTGCAGTGAAAAGAAGAAAATAATTGAAGTTTGACAACGCATGCAAACCTAGTGGATGGCTCAGTAGTATTAATGTTAGCATCGCATTCTCTAGACTTAATGTCATCATTTCTATATCGGCCACATGCCGTGTTATTAGTATCCATTATTTCTAAAGGACAGACTAAAAACGGTCTCGTTTACACAGAGCTCACAGTAAAAATGCATCTTGGACCCCAGGTTCATTAAAAGCATATTACCATAACATAAAATCATAGAAGCACTCTGCATTCTTCAGACATTTTTTACTTTTTTACAGTAACTGATCTTGGATGTATACACATATCAATGTGTCAAGTCGCTTTGTCCTTGAGTTGCTCCCTGGAACTAATTTGCAGCTGGCTCACAGCAAGAAACGTGGGCAGCAACCACACCAATTAAGCTGACATTCTGCTTTCTGCTCACTTGTCTTTCAAAAGTAGTCTATTATACAGAATGAATAGTGCACCAAAGCCCAATGAGAATAAGTTCAGGAGTGAAATCCCAAGGTCCCTGACAGAGCAGAGGCAATAATTACTGGCCAACACATTTGATTTATAGTGGCACTCGATTCCCCTGGTATGGTTATAAAAAAATACTCAGAGTGTGAGACACAAAGAAACCTCATATTTCCTTTGATTTCCGCCGCACACCTCATATACCGTGGTGTTGCAGTGTATGTCTGAATTAATTTGGCCTCATGAATATTTATTCTTGCATTTGGTTAAAAGAAACAGGATATTTGTGGACTCGGTAGGTTTGAGGGAGTCTTTCAATGAATGGTTTATAATGAGATATGATCGAGTTAGCTCCGTCTCTTGTGATCCGAATTTCACATCGTGTCTCAGAATGCGGTGGGGGGGGGGTTGGGGACGACAACTCTCCCAGACAGACAGATTGACGGCATGGTCAGTATATTAAGAAGGAGGAAGGTTGAAGACAAACCTGATATCCCCATGAAATCGCTGATTGAATCCTTCTGTGACTCAAGGAGCACCGGCTAGCCCCCCTCACAAGCTTTAAATATCAACCAATCAATACACTGTCGAAAATAATGAAATAAGAAGGCAACGGAATATGCATTAATATGGCGAACTGTAGCAATGTCCTCTCGAGAATATGATACAGACTGAGATGGGGCCTGACTCAGTCAAATTTGAGATCACTATGAAAATCCTTTTCACCACAGATCAATCATGAGCCATATAAGGTCATTTGAAATCCCTTTCAGACGTCCACTTAAACATAGAACTCAATTCAAGCATTACTCATTTGACCAAACAGTCAACAATTATTTATTGATATTTTGTAAAGATTGTTTTCCATTGTTGAAGGGGTTTGAAGCCTTGAATTATTCAGCTGAAAATCCAGCTAGGATTCAGGATGCAGCACATGTACAGCCTCAGGTTCTATGCTTTGTCTTGTGACTAACCTCAAGGTTTAGTTATAATTATGGCTTACTGTTTAAATAAATCTCATATGTAGTTACTAATGTGCACATTATTTAGATTTCTAAACGGAAAAGTAATGCATTGTCACACAATGTGCAAGGCCTTTGTGTTGAATGTGCTGATGGTATGTTGGTGTACTGTATAGTCCCATATTTCTGAATGACCCTACCAGGGACCCTGTCCCTGTTCTATTTTCTATTTTCAGATCATCCGCAATGTCCGACTATAGCGTCTGGGGCGTCTAAATGCAAGGTACAGTCGTTGCTAGAACAGTGAAATGAACAGCCGCTGACAAACCTACGCCCACTACTTTATAAACCAATCCTGTCACCACCTCAATATGAAGGAGTGCCCTAAAGACTTCGGATTGGTTCTGCAATGCAGATGTTTTGTTTGTTGTCTCCACACAGCTTTAGATTGGTAGCCTACTCAGTCCATTTTGAGACTAGCTGGACTTGTGAGGTTGCCTGGTGGAAAAAGCCTGCTGGTACAGGTTTTGAGGTGGCGGTGCCACTTTTCAGATAGTAGCACCCGAAATAGCCGCAATTTGCAACTCTAGATTTTTTTACAATTGGTTGAATCTAGAGTTGCAATAACCTCCATCGACTTCCTATGCATGTTTTTTGGTTTGTGACCTCCTGGTCTTAAATTACGTTAAACTCACGAACATTGCAGCTGTAGTCCAAGCTTGAATTATCCTCTTTCAATCTGGTGTCGCTTGTTTATCATAAAAGTCCCCATAAAAAAAGTTATGAGCTACTTTCTGTCCAAAATATTCCACAACTATTATTCCGAGCCGCCATCTTGGATTTTTTCAACGTGCCATAAAACAAGACGTGAGGGGGAGCGCTTGTTTAATAGAATCTTACCTGCGCAGGTAAGACACCCAAAGAAGAGGCCGACACCCTAGGGAGGGAGGGACACTATTAAACAAGCGCTCCCCCTCACGTCTTGTTTTATGGCACGTTGAAAAAATCCAAGATGGCGGCTCGGAATAATAGTTGTGGAATATTTTGGACAGAAAGTAGCTCATAACTTTTTTTACGGGGACTTTTATGATAAACAAGCGACACCAGATCGAAAGAGGATAATTCAAGCTTGGACTACAGCTGCAATGTTGGTGAGTTTTACGTAATTTAAGACCAGGAGGTCACAAACCAAAAAACATGCATAGGAAGTCGATGGAGGTTATTGCAACTCTAGATTCAACCAATTGTAAAAAAATCTAGAGTTGCAAATTGCGGCTACACCCGAAACAGTCCACAGATGGGGTGATAATCATACAGGCTTTACTGACACACCGTCTATTCAAGGTTCAACTTTCAAGGTTCAACTTTATTGTCAACAATACCAATTACAAATAAAAGGCACGTGAAATGCATTAAAAGCCAACACAACAGCTACAGTCTAGTGTCAAGAGTCATCTACTGTATGTTAAAAACTAAGTTGCTTAAATAACTATAATCTCTAAAACTATACCTAGTGCAAGAGTGCAAAATGTGCAAAATGCCAATATATTAGCCACAAACATATGGCTATATAATCCAGGCCATGTAGTGTTCAATGTGTATTCATGATGCCGGAATGCCAGGAAAAGATGATGTGCTATTGTGTATATGCTGGATGGAGGAAAGCTCACCTGAGCTGAAGCTGTGGGTTGTCCACAAACTCCACATGACCCTCTGCAGTGCTTTCCAGTTGAGGTCAGAGCACTTCCCATGCAAGGTGGTGATACAAATCAGGATATTCTCGTGGTGTCTCTGTAGGATCTTCTCCAACTCCGAGGTGAAAGATATTGTGTTGGACTTTTCATCACATAAAAGCTTGTGTGCTGTGTGCTTGTGTGTTGTAGGAATGAAAGAGGTTTCACACTACACTGTGCACAAGAAATCATTGCCCAAGATATTTTATGGCACCTGTATCATTAATAATTTATAATTGTAATATATGTTTTGAGGTGGGGTATAGAAGACGTGCTAAAATATGAAGTGAAAGAGAGACTATTATTGTCACGATCAGAGTCAGAGGTGTGTAGGACCCAAGCGCAGGACAAGGCAGAGGATGAGGCAGACACAAGGCAGGTCGAGTGCAAGGTGGTTTATTATCCAAAAACCAGAGGTACAGGAACAAACACAGGAAACACGGGATAACTATAAGGGATAACTAGGAGCAAGAAAATAACACTAGGAAAATACAAGGAATCACGAGGAGCTAGAAATACACTGACAACAATTTACGAACCAACAAAGAACTGAAAACACAAGGGCATACTTATAGACATGGGATAACTAGACACAGGTGAACAAAACTCAAAATCAAGACAGGGATTGGCTGGGGGACTAAGAGGACACAGGTGGAAAACAAAGACTAATCACAATACAGGTTAGACAAGGCAGGTACAGAACTACAGGGGCAGACAGGATGGCACAAAACAAACAATACTACAAAATAAAAGGTAGGCCTACACAAGAAAACATAACATGTCACGGACCGTGACAATTATATTATCTCTGGACTGTAAAAGTAAAGCCCTTATACTGCTTTCACTCAGTTAACCATACAAAGTTTCAAGTTTCAAAGATTAATGTCCTGCCTCTTTAATCAGATGTTCTTGTTCACCCTGTCTATAGAGACTAACAACACGCTATTTACTGTAATAATGATAATAACCTCAAACTGAATGCATCACTTTGTAGGTGGGCTGATTTAGATACTGGTATTTGAAAATATCAGATATTTCCCTGTTCTACATGCAACATGTAAATAAAATGAATGATTTACATTACAAGGAGCTTATACTTTCAGTGCAAGTCAAGTCAAATTAGTTACCATTCAAGTACACAATAAAAGTTACTGCCCTTTACTTTGAAGCCGGTAAACTGTTTCATTTGCTCAATAACTGCATAATTTTCCCTGTTACACACGCACGCACACACACTCACACTCACACACAGGTGGGCATTCTTGATGTGGCTTATCATCAATGACATTATGCTGACAATTTGTGGGCAAATATGTCCAACATAATATTATAATGATATATGCGGTCGCAAATATTAGCATACTGTATATATTACAAATAATACATTCATAAAAGGCTATAAAAGACAATATATATACATTTTTCATTAGTCAGTGACAGTGAAATTGTTTGCTTATGAAAAGATACAATATTTTTACGGTAAATCGCTTCATGGCTTCAGAGAGAGAGAAGCTACCATCCCTGTTAAAACCTGCAATGGATCTGTAGACCCAGAGATAGAGAGAGAGAGAGAGAGAGAGAGAGAGAGAGAGAGAGAGAGAGAGAGAGTGAGAGAGAGAGAGAGAGAGTGAGAGAGGGAGAGCATTTGACCATCTCAGCACCATAAACATCTCAGCACCAAAAACACAATGTTACATATTTAGTTATTTAGTGGCAACATCAATAAACTGTTGAACTACGTCAACAAAGCCTTTCACAAAGTCATACAGCCGAATGTCTATGCAGCAGTGCCACTGCCAACACATTTTAAATAGTTTTCTTGTTTAATGTGCAGGAAGAGTTCAGTTCCAGGTCTGTGCTAAAATACAAAATAAAATAAAACAAAAAATAAAACAATAAATAAACCCAAAAGAAGTGGAGATAGCATCACCCCAAAAGATAAAAATGCAAGACGTTGACTCAGATGCACGTTATTTATTGATACTGCATCAAACCTGATGTAGCATAAATAAAGAATGTGCATCTGAGTCAGTCAACTTCTTAGATCTTTGAGGCGTGCAAGCCCCATTCCAAAATCCAGACATTGGATTTTTCTGTCTGGATTTTGGAATTACACCATATGGCAGCCAAGTCTAAGATAGTTTTTTTTGCCTTTATCAATATAGATGAACAGTAGACTGACAGGAAATGGGGAGAGAGATGGGGGGGGTGACATGCAGCAGTATGATGATAAGCGCGCCCCTCACTTCACATAAGTGTTTTTTATGCAGCAGTATGATGATAAGAGCGCACCTCACTTCACACAAGTGTTTTTATGCAGCAGTATGATAATAAGAGCGCACCTTACTTCACTTCACAAGTGTGATTTCTTATTTATACTTACAGTAGTATACTTTTTTATTTTTCTTTACAACAAAGTAATTTCAAAACAATTATTTACATATATTCCCCCCCCCCGCCACATCCCATGGCAGCACAAATACAAACAAAGTATTTGAAGAAACATCAGGCAATGTTTATGAATACAGAACAAATTTAAAAAATAAAATAATAATAATAACAAAAAAAACAAAAAACGTATACATACAGTTAAAGCAAACAAATGCACAATGTCTTACAGTAGTATACTAAAGTAACTGGCATAGCAGCTACGTCACTATGACAGCATAACCATAAACAATCCACGACCATGTCACTAACATCATGACTATACCATTACCACTAACACACAAGCTACTACTGAATTTTTGACACAAACATTAAATGCTACACAAATATTAAATGCCTTTGACAATTAATGGACAATTTTAAGTGTCACAAACATTGAACATTGAATTGCCGGAAAGAGCTGATGTATGATGATGTACGATGATAAGATCGGCCCTCACTTCACATGGGTGTGATTATCTTTTAAGTATCAGTATAGAGAGAGTAGCGAAGTCCTGACTCCTGACGTCACTCGCTCACCCGCTGGGTCACAGAAGTAATTTCTCTATGGAGAATAATATTGGGTCATCTTCAATTGTCACAATTGTCACAAAATAGTGGTCCATATAAATAAACAAATTATCCCGGCGCTATTGTCAGGGCTGTGTGTCTGTGTCTGGCAAAACATTAGTGTATTCCTCACACGTCTATGGGAATTCAGAATGGGGAAAAAACGTGATCCAGGTAGGATGTGTAAAGTATAGTCAAACTTCAGTGCTCTGGCTGGCGCTAAAGGAATACCAAGGTGGGACGATTTTTAGGCTGCCTGCAGGGAATCAAATGGTCCCAGAATTCAAAAGTGTCCCTGAGCAAGATACTTAACGTTAACCCCTAACTGCTGGATGCTGTATTAATTGCACCCACTGCTTCTAAGAAGGAAGGCAAAGTTCTCTAAAGTGCTGTTCACACTGAGCACGATCATTATAGCTATGAGCATCCACACTGATACACTAAGTAAACAATGGAGTGGATCTGATATTATGAATTCACAAAACTATCAACTTAAGGCATAAAGTATTTACGAAGGTAATCAAGTGTAAAGACCGGTCAAATACCTTATGGTATGAAAAGTTGTTGCAGCTAGGTTTTCAGTACTTCTATATTGGCCTTATTTCCAGCGGTGAATGCTCGTCATTTGGTTCAGTTGCATTGATAGCTCAGGTCAGGTGTCTTCAGCACCATGGAGAGCTCAGGTCAGGTGTCTTCTGCCCCATGGAGAGCTCAGGTCAGGTGTCTTCAGCACCATGGATAGCTCAGGTCAGGTGTCTTATTGCTGTAGCAGTATAGTAGCAGGACAATAGTGAAACAGTAGTTGAGCAATACCACAAGTAGCACAAATATACCGTATAGTTGAAAAGGATTAAATCCATTCTCGTCAGAAATCAGCTTATTACGTCATACTTCAAATAAAACTAATATGATTATAAACCACATCTAGGTTTACTTACACAGACTCCTCGGTGGAATCAGGTTCAAATGTATTTTCTTTTATGGGAATAGTTTATTTATTCCACATCATCCAAATTGACTGTACTCGGAACCCAACCAGGTCATTAGAATATGTTTCAGTACAATATTATGCATGCACTTAAACTAAAACTACCACCTGCACTGCATGCATACTGTATCATATTGAGTATTTTCCTCCACCCTGGTTGTGTGATGTATTCCAAGTGGTTGTTTTGTAATCCCCATTCATTGCTGATCCCTGATATCCCTGTTATTTTGTGAAATGTTTGGCTGCCTCTTCTTGGAATTGGAATTGGAATTTATCTGCTTCAGTTTGGATCACAGTGATTTTGTGCTACAATTTGTGGATGCCTCAATCAAATGTAACAAGTCACAGGTGTGCACTGTGTTCTTGTTCTGACATTTCAGGTCCCCACCAACAAGGCTATTTCACCCAAGGGTGAAAATGCGGCTGCCATACCATGACATAGAACGCCTTTAGGTTAGGTAGGTTGCCATTTTGGCTTGGTTCTGAGTAAGTACATCAGAGACAGGGCCTTTCTTTCCATGGTGATAAATAGCTTTGTAATTATAAATCAAATGTAGTTCCTCAGTTTAGATTTATAATAATCCATAATATAATGAAATATTCAAACCCCAAGGTCGCTATCTTCTTCTATAATTAATGCTGGTACAATATTCACTCAATAATTATTATTATAGTGAGAAGCCATGTCTAATTTACACCGTGCTATGCTTCGATTTTGATACTTCAATCGAAGTGCTGATCCAGAAACGAATCTAAAGTCAGTGCAGTAAGTAATGAATTCAGCTTCAAATAAACAAAGCATATAGAGGTACAATAACAGGCTATACTGCATTGAATCAAACCAAGGAACACGATAGTCTATCCCTGTGATCAACTTTGCTGTAAACATTTTGCATGATACATGTTGTGCCAAAAATAAAGTAGCTTACTTTTTTTTTTTTTTTAATGAGCTCTATTTTCTATACTGTAGAAATCTGACGCTTAAGTTGTGGAGCATCTGCTCCCACTGTACTGAGGTCAGTGAGTGAGGTCAGGGCTGAGTTCTAGGCAAGGCAGCAAATCAGCTCTGCAAGCAGAGCTGATTTGCTGATGGAGCTGGGGAGGTCAGGCGATCGCGTCCTTTGACTGGCGTGGAGTGAGAGGTCAAATAAGGTGAATGACAGCAGTGGTACGGGCCAACGACAGGCATGAAATCTAAGCAGCCTGTAAGGTTGGTTTATTCTCCCAGTGGCTATAGGTATTGTTGTTCCATCCGAGGGTCTCATCCTAATCCACTCTTGTGAATCTGTTCCTGATGTATTACAACCTCGGGCACTGCCATGCAGATCCAGCTTATATTTCAATGTTTGTGTCATGTGAAGTATGGTCTCTATCAACAGCAGTACAGAGCTATAGACGACAACCGATACAAAACATTGGACCCGCCCTGGCCCTCTCTGAAGGGATGCTGTAGATTCAGTTGCTGAGGCAGCAAAACATCTTAATGGAGGTCTACTACAGCCACAGTAGAGACACATTGAATAGCAATGCTATTGTACTTGTGAATACGGCTTCCTTGGGTCTCCGAAACAGATCCCAAACTTAAGAGGATGCCTAGGCAGCACAAACCCTATACCGGCAGCCAGTTTGATGAATTGGGAGGCTATTTTCAGCCGCTATCCCTGCAGCGTGGCTGGCACAGTGCCAAGGAAGGGTCAGCCCGACACCTTCACATGAAGCCCCAGGGTATGGGTGGTGTACTGGGCAGTGCACTGGGCTGCCCGAGGCCTTAAGCCAGTCCTCTCAAGTTGTTCAATCAGGCAGATGGAGAAATATATATATCTAGAGCTGTGCGCCCAGGTCAGTCAGTCAGTCAGTCAGTCAGTTGCTCCAGTGGAGTCAACTAGCAGAGCTTTGAATCATCCGAAATCATCGGGCTTCCATCGCCGCGAGTCCCACCAGTGGAAGCAAAAACTTGGTCTTCCAGATGGAAGGACAGACAGTGTACAATATGTTCCAGTGAGCTCAGGTTGACAGGCTTACGCCTGCCATAAAATGAGCCAGCAAAAATAGACTGCAGATAGTAGTAGTGAGTGAGCCTCAGCTGTATACAGACCGATTCCCATCCATCCTTTGTTAGAATAGAATATGCTGTAGTTATATTGCTGTCAGCATATGAATAATAATTCATTTGACACAATTTGTCATGTATTGTACACCTTTGAGACCAAGTGAGAATTGGACACATACAATCTACAACTTTGATCATTTTACAGTGTCACTTCTCATTCTGGCAGTAGAGAGAAGAGGAGCACTATATTATAAGTCCAGTGAGTCCCTATCCTGCCTGAAGTTCCTGTCATCTACAGTTCAAGGGCAGTGCACACACTCCATACAGTATACCATGCCTGACAGTGACTGTCTGTCTCTTTGTGTGTGAGTGTGTCTGTGCACAAGTGTGAGCGCATGTGTGCATGTTTGCGTGTATAGAATTTGGTTCTCCTGATAGTGGGCCCAATTATAATCAGACACACCTGACCTCATTACTTGCGCAAGCAGAGCGCGCAAGTAATCGTTTCGCTTGGTCTCTTCGAAGTGAAGACAAGTTTTCTTCAACGGTAAATCTGTGCCTGGTTTGCTGGGACTAGTTACAACATTACGTCATCCTTGAGAGAGTACATGGTGTGTATATGACGTAATGTTGTAACTTGTAACTTGTAACTTGTAACATTACGTCATATACACACCATGTACTCTCTCAAGGATGACGTAATGTTGTAACTAGTCCCAGCAAACCAGGCACAGATTTACCGTTGAAGAAAACTTGTCTTCACTTTTTGGAACCAAGTAACCACAGTATACTGCTAATCAAATTACAACTACATACTCTGTATGTAGTTGTAACTAGAACAACTACATACAGTCTGTGCCTGGTTTGCTGGGACTAGTTACAAGTTACAAGTTACAACATTACGTCATATACACACCATGTACTCTCTCAAGGATGACGTAATGTTGTAACTAGTCCCAGCAAACCAGGCACAGATTTACCGTTGAAGAAAACTTGTCTTCACTTTTTGGAACCAAGTAACCACAGTATACTGCTAATCAAATTACAACTACATACTCTGTATGTAGTTGTAACTAGAACAACTACATACAGTCTGTGCCTGGTTTGCTGGGACTAGTTACAAGTTACAAGTTACAACATTACGTCATATACACACCATGTACTCTCTCAAGGATGACGTAATGTTGTAACTAGTCCCAGCAAACCAGGCACAGATTTACCGTTGAAGAAAACTTGTCTTCACTTTTTGGAACCAAGTAACCACAGTATACTGCTAATCAAATTACAACTACATACTCTGTATGTAGTTGTAACTAGAACAACTACATACAGTCTGTGCCTGGTTTGCTGGGACTAGTTACAAGTTACAAGTTACAACATTACGTCATATACACACCATGTACTCTGGTCCCAGTTCACAACGATGACGTAATGTTGTAACTGGTCCCAGCAAACCAGGCACAAACCTACGGTTGAAAAAAACTTGGCTTCACTTTTTGGAACCAAGTAACCACAGTATACTGCTAATCAAATTACAACTACATACTCTGTATGTAGTTGTAATGTGATTTGTAATTTGTAAATCTGTGCTTGGTCTGCTGGGACCAGACTACACAGATGACCATATCTCTTACGTCATCACTGAGAGCTAGTCATACATATACACACCGTGTACTCTGGTCCCAGCTCTCAAAGATGACGTAATGTGGTATCTGCTGGGACCAGATTATACAGATGACCATTTCTCTTATGTCATCACTGAGAGCTAGTCATACATATACACACCATGTACTCTGGTCCCAGCTTTCAACGATGACGTAATGTGGTAACTGGTCCCAGCAAACCAGGCACAGACTTACCGTTATATAAAATAAGCCCAATACCAGCATCACAAGACAAGCCCTTACATGGAACCCACAAGGCAAAATAATAATAATAATAATAAAATAATTATACTGTATAATATATTTTAATTCAGTTTATATACCTTTTTTTTCATCACATATCAATGATTCATTTTTCTGTAAAAAAGTAGTTAGGTAGCAAATAGTTACACGTAATTATTATACATTTCAAACGTTCCTTCACAGAGATACTGAGATGTGATACTTTCCAGCGGTCGAAAGTACTTGCGCGCTCTGCTTGCGCACTAGTAGGCCATTTATGGCCTACTAGTGTGCAACAAGCAAGTATGCACTCGGCAGAGTGCAGTTCTAGTTCATTATAGAATTATGCGATTCAATTTTAATTTGGTGGCAATCTAGCTGTCCAGGGTGATGTTGAACAGCTGTAGAAATCCACTAATCACTGCATTATTTATGATCCTTCTATTCACATTTGATTAAAACCAAGCGGTGAGGTCGTATTTGTTGCTGTGAAAACCTTAAGCCATGAACAGAGAGAGAATCAGAGAAGTTGTCCCAATTAAGTTATCTTAGCTTGATCTCCAAGTTATTGCTTGGTATTTTACAAATGAAATGTGGGCCCACACAAGTATACAGTATGTGTGTTTTTTGTTGTTGATGTGTGTATGTGCGTGCTCTGTGATTCGTTGGCTTGCCATATTCATGGCACAGGTACATTATGCATGATGCACAGCATTTGCCAGAGGAGCCGAGAAGACGTAACATTCTTTTTGTGAATGCTTAAGATGCTGTAACAATGCAGATAGCAAAATGACCATGGATTTGTCTGCTTATGTAACCTGTAACATGAATAATTGTCTTGTCGTCACCATGGATACGTGTTAGTTATACTATATCTGGCCTAGCTTAGTGGAGTGCAGTTAGATTTACATCAATGTCAAGAAAACAAAGGTATTGGCATTTAACATGGAGGACAAAACCATTGCCACTGCCGACGGGACGGTGCTCGAGGGGACATCTGGTTCCATCTGTACACCCCAGCATGCATGTGTGATTTCTGGTCTAGAGGGGCGGGTGCCGGCGAAAACAGCCGGTGGATCCTATTGGTTCACCAATCTAAGCACCTGTCCCCCTCCTCCCCTCCCCTCCCCGGTAGAAAACAGTGGAGAACACTGACATCACCAAATTTGGAGCGACGCCCCTCTGCACTATTATGTTATTACTGTTATTGGTTAGCGAAACACAAGTTGGCTCACACTTCCTATATGTAGCCTCGGTCCCTGCAAGAGAAAAGCCTGGTCACACAACCATACATTAAGGTAGAGAGTGTCGGGTCGGAACATCCGGCAGATATATTTCCCCTATGGATACGATATTTTTCGACCAATCACAACACTCTTGTAGATCTATTGTTGGTGTGCGACAGCGTTGTACGACAAAGTAAAAATATGTCTTGAAAGTAGCTGGCCACCACGCCACGAAACAGACTGCAGATAAGTGTGCTGGGGTGAATAGTTTAGCGTTTTTCAGCCTGATTGATGACCACCTGTTCCCCATGGATTGTGATAAATGAAGCCTTTCAACATCAGATCACAAGAGCTTTGACAACTTGTGCAGGCGGCATGAGAAAAAGGAAGTAGATGGGCAATAATTCACCAAGAGTATAATTATTGACCATTTGAAGACCTGTAATGTTTTAATTATATTAATACTGTATAATGTCACGTTAAAGACATTCTAATCATTAATGAGCAATTGGGCCTCATGGATCAGGCAGTTCACTGCATCTAACAAAAACAGACATTTAAAGATGCTGTAAGTGATTTTTTAAATTTTATTCATTTTTCATGAACAGAAATGACATACAAGGACATACAGAAAGCAAAAAGACAAACAATCGAATATTACAATACGTGTTGCCAACTCAGTAAATAAAAAGTAAAAACAGTAGATAAATACTTGTAGGAGATTAAGTAAGTGATTTTTTTTATTTAATTTATTTGGGTTAAAACAAAAAGTGCATTGTTAAAAAGTTAAAGGTCTATACTGATCATAGCTACAGTGATTGTTCACTAACAGAGGTCTCCCGTCTCTCCAGTTCGTTAATAAACAGAACATACATCAGGAGATTCATACAGGGAAAAAATAGACTACAATTTCATGCAGTATAGGACTACTTTAGGTGCACTCAGTAGCTAATACTTGAGTAATAAAAATAGTATTAATACCCAACCCAACAATTGATTGATTTTGCTGTTATCAATAGAAACTACCGGTACCTATACATTGCTAACACTCTATAGTTTCTGAATATCCCAGGAAGAAAATATCATGGATTAGATTTGATGTAGGCTACTTGGATATGTAATGCTTAAAGTCTCGTCATACTCAAATTAACTGCCTGGAATTAGTTTTTGTTTGTTTGTCTGAAGCAGATCTTTATTTTCTGAAAGGACACATATACTTACTTCCTTACTTAGGTTGGGCCCGTCGCTCCCAGTGGATCATAGGCCATTGACGACTCTTCTCCATCCAATGCGGTTTTGGGCCGTCCTTTCCGCCTCTCCCCAGCTGATTCCCTGTCTCTTCAGCTCCGCCTCAGTGTCCCGCCTCCAGGTGTTCTTAGGCCGCCCTCTCTTCTGCTTCCCCTGGGGGTTCCAAGTCAGTGCCTGGCGCGTTGTACTAGCTGCCGGTTTCCTCAGGGTGTGGCCAATCCATCCCCACTTTCTCCTTAAGATCTGTTTCTCCACTGGCTCCTGACTGAGTTCTTCCCTTCTGATTTTGTTTGGCCACCAGATCTTGAAAATGCGCTTCAGACAGCTGTTAATTAATGTCTGGATCCTTTGCAATGTCCTCTTAGTCATCCCCCATGTCTCTGAACCGTAGAGAAGTATGGATTTGACGTTGGAATTGAAGATCCACACTTTGGTTGTCAAGGCTATTTGTTTAGAGGACCAGATGTTCTTGCATGTAGCACCTTGCATGACATTCCTTTGTAGGTTTTTTGGATTAGGCAGAACACATATACCTGTATGAAATGAATGGGAACTATAGGAATGGCTCATTCAAAAGACACATACAGTAGCAGTGCCATTATATCACCTGTTAGTTTTAGTTTTTCAGTAGCCATTCCAAAGTTTTCTGTATTTATCTACAATTCTTCCAAACTTGCCCATCTGTCCACTCAATTTAAAACCCTCTAATGCTGAAGAAAGGAGGGAAGGACTGCCTGTAAACGACTAAAGGAGCACAGGAAACAATTTAGACAGACAGACATCATTGTTTAGGATCGTTTAGTTTTTGACAGTGACTGGCATTTACATAAAACACGATTGGTGCACTGCATTATGGGAACATGGCAAGTATCTCTGCATTGTCAAACAAACATTTATTTGAAAAAAGTATCTTTTGAAGTTGTCTATTGCAATACACACATGCCTACATAATAGGCAATTGATATGTTTTATTGGCTTTAAATAACCTTATTCATTATATGAACAATTGTTCTTTACTAGTCTATTACCCATTCGAATATATAAACACCAAAGTATGTACAGCGTGCGGGTAATGATTTAATAGATGTAGCCTACCGGTATGTATTTAAAGGTGTAGGCTACAATTGGTCTGGGGCTGGGGGAGGGAGTTGGTAACGGATGAGTTTGGGAAGTTGTGATGGGCACACACACACACACACACACACACACACACACACACACACACGGCGACAGCGATGCTAGGAGTTGATTTTGGTGAAAATTAAGTCAATTAAGGTAGTACAAGCAAATGTTTGGTGCTTGTTGTAAGCAGCGGACATTGAGGGCCGGAGCACAGGGTGGTGTGGCGCGAGTTGCGTGGAGGCTCTCTGTGCGCCCTGGCCCCAAAGCGAGCAGCAGTCTTGCTCTGTGCTAAGGAAGTGTTTACAGACAGACTGACTGGTTTTCTTGAATTGTAATATGATATGAGCAATCACTGAGTAAAAAGGAGAACTGTGACGAAAAGGTCCACTTGTAACCACAACATTCATAGACTAAATGAAGGAAGCCTGATTTCAATGCCTTGGCTAGACACTAAAAGACATGGTGCATGACTACCCAATTCTGCTATACAATAGCTTATTTAATTTTGGCGAGTTCATTCCAATAAAATGTCCAGACTAAACGAAGTTCCACGTGAGCCCAACAAGGCCTGGAGTTTTAGCGACATTGCAATTTCTACTTCCTTCCTCTTCCCTTTTGTACATGTTTGGCATTTTAAATGTTCCCAATTTTATTACCACTCTTTCTGGCACCAGCATGAAGTGGCCTAGAGCAAGATATCTATAATATCTGCTCCCGATGAGCAGGTGTCCGACTGTGCATGGCTGGTGTGTGAATGGGACGGGTGAATGTAATGCACGCTTTGGAAAAAGGCAATGTATAAATGCAGACCATTTACCAATTACATGCATGCAGCTCACTGGCTTGGATGAACAGCACTGATTGTGGATGTGGGTAGAATTCCACTGCACCAACGTTTCCCTGCAGCTTTCCAGTCTCATGATCAGTGTTGGTTCATTGTCCATGTAAACGTTTTCCTTTAATATGCATCATCTACTGTACTGCTTGGCAAAATGAGCTTTGCAAAAGAAGCAGTTTAGGAGATGGGCCACAACACCAGGTCATCTTAGTCTGTGCTGACTGCTGACAATCTTTCGCAACATGTTGTGGGCGTACCAAAGTGCTACCACCATGCCTAACCTTATGTTTAACCTAATGTACTGTTCCAGCTGGATGTATGTATCTGTATATGTATATGTATCTATGTGTATGTAGATCTTAAATTTGTGCCTATCCGTGATGTGTTTCTATTTACGGTCTGATTTATTTTTCTCCTTGCCTGCCCCCACCCCTGTCTTTTCTTTGAAAACAACAAAAACATTATAGCTTTGCAAGAAAATGACAATGGAAGTATAAAGCTCTGCATGGTTCTGCTTCATGCTTATGACAGTTGTTATTTAGTGGGGTAGGTGAAAGTATAAAAAACACAACCCATGAAGTCTTGCTTAACATTATTTTTGTCGTGCAGACAACTGCGGGGTGATACGAAAAAAGAAACTACTCCGTCTTCAGGTGAAATAATATTGCAAATGTATTATTTGAGCATAGGCAATCAAGCAGACCAAGGCATATCGACTCTTTAGAGTCAATAATAAATTCAGAATATAATTTCACCTGAAGCATATGAATTAGTGATAGGCTACATGGTCTATATGGTTTACACAGGCATAGCCTGGAGCCTTTCACATCTCCTCAACATGTTGTCCCAGTCCCACTGCAGCCCTTGCCCCAGCCAATGGAGAAATCTCACCTCAAATCATTCAGTGCAGTTGTGCTGAGGGGCTTGGAGACTCAGCTGAGACATTATGTTGCTGTCTGACAGCATTGATGGCGCTTACTCAGCACTCAGAGACCGGTAAATCAATGATCCTTCAACTGTTAATCAATCACAGCTCATACTGCTATCCTCATAAGACCACTGGAGCTTCATTAATGCTAACCAATTAACACTACCAGGAGACAGAGTCCTTTACAACTGATGGCCATGATTAATGCTGATATAACATTGTGTGGGAGGTGTCGAATGAATTGAATGTCTAGCTATATTTGTAAATGCCTGCTATTATTATTTACTCTAACGCAGAGCACACATTGTACACAGTCAGTATAATGATGTGCCCTCCCCCCAGGACTAAAACATATTGTGGCACATTTCAACATGCATTTTATTGTCTCTGCAGTGCTAGCCAGGCGGCAGTCATCTGTCCGTCCATCCCTACATCCATCTCCCACTTTGTTTCCCAAACAGGATATCTCGAAAACTAGAGGCTGGATAATGGTTGTTGAGGCATTATTGCCTCATCAGGGCTTCAAAGATATGTTTAGAATGAGACACGATGATGTCATTTTAGTCATTAATCTCTGGCTTAAAATGCTAGATCCATCCCTCTCTGCCCCAACCATTGTTAAAGTGTGTCACAATTTAAATCAGTGAGCCTATACAGTCATTACTATTTGTACTTCCTTATGAAATGCTACTCGTGGTATAGGCTGGAATACCGTACGATTGATTGGTTTCCAGGGATCCAGTTTTAAACGGACTAGCTACTAGGAATTGGCAGAATACGACACTGGTTATTTACCAGAATATGAGATGTGTGTGAAAACAAGGTCGCACCTCCTACTTGTAGCTGTCAGGCATTACATATTGCATCTTGCAACAAGAACAATGAACTTGCAACTCTCTCTCTCTCTCTCTCTCCCTCTCCCTCTCTGATTACCTTACTCTTCAGTCTAGAGTAGACTAGAGATTTTGAAGCGAACATGCAGAAAGACCCTTCCCAAGGATCACAGATGGCGCTCCTATTAATATTACTATATACGTAGGCTACTAATACGTTTTGTGATGAGGAATGGACTTGACCAAGCAAAGTAATCAATTCAATGATTAAATAAATGTGAAAACGAATAGGGAGAGCTAATGAAGGAAGGTTAAAATGTGCTTCCGCATTTCGCAGAGAACAACACAGAAGACCGCAAGGATATTGTTCCCCAACAGTATGATCTATGTGTGTGTGTGTGTGTGTGTGTGTGTGTGTGTGTGTGTGTGTGTGTGTGTGTGTGTGTGTGTGTGTGTGTGTGTGTGCGTGCGTGCGTGTGGACTCAATTAAGCACTGTCACATGCGCCTGCTATATAATGTTTATTCCCAAATGAATGACCTAGCATGTCTACAACCAAATCAGGGAGATGTAAACTCATGTTTCCAGCAGGCTCTCCAGCCTCATCATGTAATCAGTAGTTTCCAGGTAATGTAAGGATGGGTGGGTATGGTCTCAAAATCCCTTATTAGCCTACAATGCTGCTACTCCATCAAGTCCATGATTCTGTCATGTGGCTTGCATTCCCGTTCTGGTTTGCCATCACAAGATGATGCTGCTCTGGGTGTCAGGATATGAATGTAACAGAGCTTTTAATGGTAATGTATTTTGAGACACTTCAAGTGGCATGAAACCTCAAAGGATGGTGCTCTTTAGTATGAGATAGGCTAGACTGACTTAACGAAACAAAACTTTAAAGCCTTTACTGTAGGAATGTGTGTGTATGTGTGTGCGTGTTATTTGTCATGAACGTAGTATGAAGTCAGTATGAACAACAGGGCTTTTCAACTGAGCCAAATTACATCTGGAAAATGAAATGTCCAATTGCTATAGAGGGCTTCAATTCCCATTTCTCATTATTAATTTTTGTTTAAATCTTTACCATACATGAAGAATTTAATGAATTGTTCATGGGAGATTTGTTTTTGTTTTTAATACTTTTTGTATAAGACCCTGCACACGTACTACTGTGTTGTCAGAATCTAGTTTTACAGTTCCTGAGTTGAAGTAACAAACAGTTCACTGGTGTGTTCAAGCAGGCATTTGTATCCAGCATTTACTGTAGTGACTTGCCTATTTATAACTACACTGAAAATATGGACTACATTTTTGCTTTTTTGCAGTTTAAAGTGCTGTTAGTTCCCATGGGCAATCAATTTTTGATGAGAGCATTGGGTTACAGTCCTAGTTAATGCCTGTAAAAGCACAGAGGAGCAAAATGCTTTTTTTGCAAATTGCTTTTGTTTTCCTAATTTAACATTTTATTCAGAAAAAAAAGAGAAAAGACAAAAGTGTGCTGACAACTGCAAACAGTGCTTCAGAGGAAGTAGGCCTACCTGATGAATACAATACATAAGTGATCTTTTGTAGGGAGTTACAAACGTACTTAGTTATACGGCTTGGTTGAATTCTTGATTCTGATTGATCAATCAACTAATTCAGCTGTGCATGTGCTATTAGGTCGCGAATACAAGCGGCCGAAATTAGTTTTCTTCGACGGGTGGCTGGCGTCTCCCTTAGAGATAGGGTGAGAAGTTCGGTCACACGAGAGAGACTCAGAGTAGAACCGCTGCTCCTTCGCCTGGAAAGGAGCCAGCTGAGGTGGTTCGGGCATCTGATTAGGATGCCTCTCGGGCGCCTCCCTAGGGAGGTCCTCCACGCACGTCCGACTGGGAGGAGACCCTGGGGCAGACCAAAGCGCAGTTGGAGGAAACACATTGACTCACTGGCCTTGGAACGTCTCAGAATCCCCCAGGAGGACATCACTAATGTTGCTCTGGAGAGGGAAGTCTGGAGCACTCTGGTGGAGCTGTTGCCCCCGCGACCCGACTACGGATAAGCGGTTGAAGATGGATGGATGGATGGATGTGTTATAATGTGAATCATGACCGGGCTCAATAACCGACCGCTGTCTAGTCAAAGCCTCAGAGCACCTGCTGCACCGCTTGAATTTGATGCTGTATCCAACATGACAGCCATGTCAACAAATACAACCAAACATTGCTCTCAAGAACATTTGAAGCGAAAAATAGATAATGCAGTAACCAAAATTCCTATTTCATTAATACTTAGTTTTTCGAGGTAATCCAGTGCTCAACACATGGAATACTTTCATTACCGCAAGGAAATACTTGTTTTGTTGTTACTTTTCTGTAAATGTATTAATTAAATTATTAAGTAGCCGTGTGATAAGCGGGTGTCTAATCTTTATTTTTCAACAATGACCGGATGGCTCTAAATTATCCCTTGCTTATCAAAAAGGAGAAATACTGAGGCAGCTATGGTAGAAAACATTTAAAAAAAGAAAATTCTTGGCAGTTTGCAATATGTTTCCCCAAGGAACTTTTTAATGTTCAACAATAAAGTTGCCATAGTTCATCCAGTATCTCTGGATCACTTCAGTACTAAAATAGCTCACATCTCCCATTGATCTTTTATCTAGATGTATTTTTTATTTTTCATACTGCTGCTTACCAATCCTTTCATCACAAACTGAAGCAATCATGGGAGCCACTGCCGTTAGCATGCAAGTGTTGGCATTTCTAACCCCAAAAGGTGCATGCGTGCTATATAATCATGTTAGGAGTACTGGAGTACTGTAGGCCTACTGTGGCTGCCTCTCAAGATGAGTGTGTTTTGAGCCCTCTTCATACTGTCTCTGCACAGTATAGACAATCTCTGATACACTGACATGATCTACAGTTGAATAGAGTGCTTCAAAAATAGACAGCATATTTGATTTGAAGTCATTCACATTTAAACCCAAGGACAACATTTAGAAAATTGAAATGCAAATATGTGATTTGTTATTATTCCAAAACACACAAAAGTGTTACTTGGGGTTTAGTTCATAATCAATGTTAATAGGTATCGTGGCAATTGTGTGGATTTAATATGAGTATTTTCACATGCACATGGCTCAATCAATAGGTGTTCAGTTCAGCCAACTGGTCAGTTCAGGTTACATAAAACTTATATTCTCCACAGGAGGTGTTTGCCACACAAACATTAACAGTGCTTTGGTTTCTTTTCCTCACTGATGTAACACCTCAACTAAACCATAAATCCCAATGTTCCGACCATAGAGCCCCATGCTAACCCTATCCCAAAACCCTAACCCTAACTGCACGCGGAAGCCACGAAAATAAATCAATAAACATATGTTTAAAAAAAAAACATAGGCACATCAATTAGGGATGCCGCCGATTAATCGATTTTCTGATTAAATTGCGGGAGTCTAGATTTTAATATTTCATAATATAAAAATAAATACAATTACAATTATAGACAAAATATAGGCTAATAAGTAAGACTGCATGATATATCGAACATGTACCATTGGTCGGGGGGGTAGGACCAAGGGATTTGGGATTTGTTTACAAACATTTGGGATTTGTTTATAAACATTTGGGATTTGTAAGTCTCATGGGGGGGGTAGGACCACTACCAGTTGACCTGTAGTAAGGCTCATGGTCGGGGGGGTAGGACCAAGGGATTTGGGATTTGTTTATAAACATTTTGGTATTTGTTTATAAACATTTGTGATTTGTTTATAAACATTTGTGATTTGTTTATAAACATTTTGGGATTTGTTTATAAACATTTGGGATTTGTTTACAAACATTTGGGATTTGTTTATAAACATTTGGGATTTGTAAGTCTCATGGGGGGGGGGGGGGGTAGGACCACTACCAGTTTACCTGTAGTAAGTCTCATGGTCGGGGGGGTAGGACCAAGTCTCATGGGATTTGGGATTTGTTTATAAACATTTTGGTATTTGTTTATAAACATTTGGGATTTGTTTATAAACATTTGGGATTTGTTTATAAACATTTGGGATTTGTTTAAAACATATGTGGCCCCCACCTAGCTTCTTAATTTTGATCTCAAAGTGCACCAGATTGAAGCATTTTCATGGCAAATTTACAATTTTTATCCGGCGTGGCAAAGCAGGAGGGGGGGGGGGGGGCTCTGTATAATATGTTGCCTAGGGCCTCAAAAGGCCTAGAACCGGCACTGCCTTCATCAGAGTGGAGAATAGAAGTATAAATCAAGTTGAGCAAAGCCACTCTTCTCTGCCCCTCACAAAGTTAACGATCGCTCGTTAAGTGCCTGCCAGACAGACAATCAGGCAGCTGTAGACTAGTGAACTGAACGTTTGCTGTTTATATCAAGTACTTCATACCGGCCCCTTATGAAACTTCTTCTCCCTAAACGGATTTCATTTTCCATCCTGAACGGCAGTAACTATAATAGCCTACAATGAGAACTGAGAAGATCTCCACAAAGGTTTACTCATCAAAACTGATTATAAAACTGTAACCATCAAAGCATGCACTCAACATGTAATGGTTATGTGACCATGGCATGTGCATAATGTAAAATCTTCAAACTGATTAAACAAATAATTAATCGATTATTAATCGGCAGAGCTGTCGATTATTCGATTTGGCTGATGGTCACTTTCTGGCATCCCTAACATCAATAATGCACACATTGTGACCAGTGCTTGTCTTGCTCCAATTCCATTCCATTTCCGCTTTGTCCATAAATAAACTCATGTTCATGGACCCCTGTCAGGGTGCTTTAGGTTGTAGCAGAGTAGAAAGAATTCAGGACATTCTCTGAGAGACCTTGAGTTTCCTCAGCTGGTTGATGTGGTACAGGCACTGCCTTGCCCTTTATGCCACAGTCTTGCATTCTCCAAGTCAGGTCCTCTGTGTTGTGTGCCCCGAGGTACATGAAGCTGCCCAGTAATAATGAGCAGACTTCCCACTGTGAACACACTGATGTGAATCTACCTCCACTTGTCTCTCCAAGGGAGACCCCAGGACTCCGCCACATACGTACAGTGTACACAAAAGGGACCACGGGCGAACAGGAGCTGGATTAAACATGGTCTGAGTCATGTTTGAATATGTCCTCATGGGGCTTAGTGAGACTGACTCCTCGCAATCGCATCTCAGAGCCAAGATTCTCTAGTGGTGAACAGATGAAATCCAAACTTCATTTCACTGCTTGTCAGTTACAGCATGTTCCATCAGGAATGTGGAAGAGGTAACCTGGAGACTGGGGTGTGGAGTGTGAGAGGGCGCTGTTGTGAAACGCTAAAATCAATAGATGGATAAAGACAGACAGATGGATTATCCATCATCCTTGGACAGATCGATAGATGGATGATGGAGAAAGACAGAGAGAGTGGTAAAGATTGATAGATGGATAAAGATAGACAGACAGACAGACAGACAGACAGACAGACAGACAGACAGACAGACAGACAGACAGACAGACAGACAGACAGACAAGGTTAGCAAGGCAGGTGTGGTACCAGGCGGTTTAATGGTTAGTGCCCCCCCCCTCTCTGTGCTCCAGTCAGATGGGTGAAGCTGAAAACTGAGATTCCCTTGTGGGATAGGTATGAGAGAGAGAGAGAGAGAGAGAGAGAGAGAGAGAGAGAGAGACAGAGAGAGAGAGAGAGAGAGAGAGAGACAGAGAGAGAGAGAGAGAGAGAGAGAGACGTCATTACATATTCAGTTTAGTGCAACAGGGAACCTGGCATGAAACTAGCAACATAGATTCAGAAACACTGAAAACATTGACTATAGTTGACACACTAGAATATTCAACAATGATCTGAGAAACACCGAAGGGACACACACAGGTACTGCGGGGACTAATCACAGGACAAGGCACAGCTGGAGTGGGCAGAAACCAGAATTAGCTGTGAAACAAGAGGATTGGATAACAAGCTGACTAGGGGGGTGTGACAGGCAGGCGATACACAGGGCAAGGTTGACGAGGCTAGCACAAGACAGGTAGGGAAATGCAGGCTGGGGGAGGAAGAACACAGGGAAACAAACACACAGACAACCTGACAAACACAAAATACTCAAAAGTCCCAAACTTAAAACTGTTCCACCAATTAACCTGGAATCACTCCTATAATCTAATTAAAATTGACTCAAAGGTGGAAATCAAACAAAGCTTCATACAGTGAAATTGTGGTATGGAGACAGGGAGAGCATGTCAGATAGATACAGTAGCTAGAAGGATGGAAGGATCCTATGAGATAGATAGATAGATAGATAGATAGATAGATAGATAGATAGATAGATAGATAGATAGATAGATAGATAGAAAGTACAAAACACAATCAAACGTGTAGGCTTACCCTCTCACAGTTAGGAAACTGTACAGAGGTTAGAGAAGGACACAGATAAAGAGAGAGGTAAGATTGGGGGGCTCTCGCCGTCCACAACCCAACCCGCACTTGCGAACCTGAGAACATACTGTATGTGAATGTGTGACTGCACTCTGAATCCCACCGCTGGGGAACTTGAGGTTGAATGTGACATGATTGATTGTGTTGTTATTGCTAAGGACTCTCTTCCGGCTGGCTCCAGGACCCCTTTCCATCCATCCTGTCTGTTGGTACTTCTGCTCATAAATTTTATAGCCTGTGCTGGGAACCCACTGGGAACTTAAACAATTGCGTTATTGATGATTCGTCTCATACGAGGACGAGCACCACAGCCTGGTATGGGACTCTCCAACCCCAGTAAATCTGTTCATTGTTTATTGCAGCATTAATTATTAGTATTTGTGTTCCTTTTCTCTCAGACGAAATGTATCTTTGAATTAACAATTTAAGCCCTATATTATTGTAATGAATAGTGAAGATAGGTGATCTACAACAAGCTCATTTTCTCTTAATTTTAGGGGGAAAATGTTGTTTAACACATTCCCTCCCGAACATGAGTTACCCGAGTTATGTTTTACTTTTTTTTTACTTTTTTGTTTTTTTTCGCAGATTTTGATAACTTACAAGGTTTTCCGCTGACACTTTGGGATATGTGACGTCACACGTTTGGATCACGTGACCGGAAAAAAATTAAGTGTTCTGTCGCTCGCTTCTCAGGGCTTCTGGGTAATGGAGTCACAATGCAATCCTATGGAGAATCATGGCAGCCTACGGGTCGCTCTGCTTCTCTTAATTGTTTTGGACGGCGGTGGTGGAATATGTCTCGACATTATGAGAAACGATCGCGCTATTTTAAGGTGGACGATCGTGAAATGGAGCTATATGTTCACGACTGGGTGATTCTTCAAAGGTTAGTGAAAAACTGTGGCAGTTTCTGAAATGATCGAAAACTTTGCGGCGACAAATTCAATATTGGGTGGAAATGTTTGTCCATAATGACATGCCCAAAATAGGCACGCCAGATTGAAAGTGTTGGAAGTGCCAAAACATTTTTCCGCTTGGCAACCATTTGCAATGTTGGTGAGAATTATTCAGCTGTTTTCCTCCCCAACACTTCGACGATGGACGTGAAAACTCGCACAAAATCACATGTTTTGAAATTAACACGATAAAAGTAAACCTTTTGTTATTCCCTGATAGGAAAGAAAATACATCTCTTAGCTGTACAGTAGTGTGTGTGTGTGCGTGTGTGTGCGTGCGTGCGTGCGTGCGTGCGTGCGTGCGTGCGTGCGTGCGTGCGTGCGTGCGTGTGTGTGTGTGCGCGTGCTAGAAATATAAAAGTAAGTGTAAAGTATAATGTACAGTCTATCACCAGAAATGTGTGTGTACCGGTAAGTGTGCATGTGTGCATGTGTGCAAATGTCTCATGTTTCAAGGGCTTGTCTGTGATACAGGTATGTGCAACAAACGGTGCAGTGTGTGAAGCTATTTATAGGTGGTAAAGGCATGCAAGGGAGATATCATAATGCATGTACAGTATATTTTACTAAGCATGTTTCATGCTACTGTTGCACATGTATTTCTACTACCCTATGTTTTGTTCCACCTGCGCATTTATATTCAAAATATAAATGCACTAAATATAGGTTAAACCTATATATGTTTTTCTTTTTTTTCTTTCTTTCTTTTTTCTGGTGGGTTTATGTTTTTTTAGCTACAAAAGATAGGTTAAACCTATGTTTTGTGCAGAGAGAGAGAGAGAGAGAGAGAGAGAGAGAGAGAGAGAGAGAGAGTATATGTATAGTGAGATAGGATGCAAGTTGGTGAAATAAACAGTGATGGCCGGGCTATACACATTTTTCAAAGCATTCACACCAATGGTCTTTTTGATGGACACAAGTTCAAGAACACTCATACAATATAGACTATAGTAGTCACATCTTGAAATCAACAATTCAACGAAGGCAGTGTGGCTGTTTTTAGAAAGCAAATATCGCAAGCGATACATGTTTAATTCTGGACAGGATCAGCCCTGGGTTCCTGGTGAGTCAACAGGGGGTTGGGGAAATAGGATCGTGAAATATTAATCAGACCACTGCATATTCAACTGAGCGTCCTTTGTGAGTGCTCATGTGATCTTCGGCAACACGTTCACAAATTAAATATTTATCGTATTTAAATAAAAAGGCGAGAGTGCCCGACGAGAAGGGATGACTGGGAGAGTGAGGGGAGCAGCGAACGGTATGTTATCAGGGATGATTGGTGTGGTGTCCCATGGGACCTCGGGGGGGGGGGGGGGGGGGGGGGGATTGGGTTGCGCTGAGCCTGTCAGGGTGTACATAGATATGAGACCCACCTCCCTATCTACTCATTCTCAGAGAGTGGATTCAGCCCCAGCTTAACCAGAGCACTGCGGCTACTGAAGGGGGCTGAGACACACAGACGCCATCCTCCGCTTTTTGTGGCCCGAAGTGCTGAGACACAGTGGTGCAAGATAAAAGGTTAAAAAAATATGACTAAAAGCTTCTGCTAGCTACAGTCAACTGGACCAAAGGAATGTGAACCGACTGACAAACATTGGCATCCTTGGGGGAGGTAAGGAGGTTGTATATTAGCCTGAAGGCAAGATGCATATTACATCAAAAGCTATAAAAGTGAAATGAAATAAAGTACCATAGTGTAAAAGCTACAAAGTGTCTTTTGGCCTAAAGGTGGCACAAAATGAAAGGACAAAGGGTCACCAAAATTAGTAGTGGTTATCCTTTGGGGAGCATGAAGGTAGATAGAAAATTCCTCTGCAAGCCAGCCAGGCGAGCCAGCAGTTTCCGATATACAGTATGTTGTTTGGGACCAAAGTGTTAGACGACTGACAACAAATCCTACCATCATATTAATCAGATTCCGTATGCCTAATATTTCTACTCTTGTGTCACTTTCACTAGAATCACCATTCCAAGCTGGGATATGACATACTGTATGCATATAAAGTACCTATAAGGAAAAGGCATAATTTATAGGCTACTCTGTTTTATACCTTTAATACAATGAATATAGCATATTTTATTTACAAGCTCACAACACATTGAGTATTGGTCTTCTTCAGCCGCACATGGCTCCAAATGTCTCATCTAATGTAATGTGCATGACAGATTTCCACCAGTTTGCCTTTGAAAGACACCACTGCTTTGGTGTAGCCTCACGTAGCCAGATAATATCTCACTGCGTGGATATTAGTCTGGTTACCCCCTTTTGTTTAGATATTTTCCAAGACTATTTGTTAGACCTACAACTGCAGCGCAGCCCACTGTGTCACACAGGGCGCGGGCACATATATGCGCCAAGAAGACGCCTAGTCCAGGCGTTTCTTCCTGGTTTTTAAACAGCTGGTGGATGGAAATTACACTCACGCGCGGCTTCAACTTGCAGCGTCGGCAAAGCGTTTCCGTTTCTTTGCCCACGCATCTTGCAGCTTAAGTGTGCTTCTTGCACCCACACCTACAACCAATCAGAGCAGCGCAGCCCACTACGTCACACACATACTGGGCCCTGGTTGGTTATAGCCTGGTAAGCCCGCCCTATATTTGCAAACTGGGCCTTAGTTGGTCCTCCACTACTGCTAGTCTGTGAAAATACGCACACAATTGAGCAACACCAGACTCAAGACACTGTTTCAGCTTCAGGAAAATGTTCCTTGCTGTTCGCCGGCTTCCATGTGAAAGTGAAAGTAAAATCATTGCATGAATACTATCCCAAAGCTGTCAGCATGCCAGACAGTTGAGGCTCTGTTATTAACAGAATACCAAGACAGGCTGAGGTGTAAACTGTCTTTTACAACAACCACAGGAAGAGGAATACTGAATAAGTAGCCGAAACCAATGATTCCAGAGCCATGGCCCATACAGTAGGTCAGGACCGGAGTCTATCTCCTGTTTACTTAGTGTATGACAGCTTGATGTAATATAAAAGTACTCCCCTTGGACATGTGGCTAGTACCGGATGTTGCAGGGACTTGCCCCCAATCCAACCCTTGATTTTGAGTGTCATACCGGGAGGCATTGGGTAAAGGATTTTATAGTTTTTGTATGACTGGCGGGAGATTGAATCCCCGACCTCCCAGTCTGAGGGCGGACCACAAGGCCACTGAGTTTGTTGGGAATACAGAATAAAGCCAATGAAAAGAGGCAAGCTATGCTTGCAATAACTTGTACTGCTGACGGTGCTAGAGAAGCATTAACTTGTGTGTTGAGTCTGTTGACAAGTCACCAAAGCCTGGCACTCACACCAAAGGCATTAAGGCCATGGATTCCTTGTTGCTGCATCCAGCTTAATTTTTTAGGAGGTGGACCAGCACCGGACCACCCGCTTCGAATTTTATCAACCCATAATAATCACCAGTATGTTACTCCTCAAGACCATGCAATTGACCATATGCACGCCGCGGCTATCTTGCCATATAAGTTAATGGCAGATTGGTAATTAGGTGCATCTGATTGTATTAAACAATGTCAATGTCATTGCATTCTCACCAACATTGCAGCTCTTTTCATGTGCAAAGTATTTGTTTCATAAACATCCACTGTGGACATATTTCCTTGCAGGTGATTATTCATTGCTGGTCAGTCAATCAGGGACCAATCAGAAGGCTGACAAAGGGTGAATTGTACTTCCGGCAGTCTTCCGGGTGCTTCAAAACGCCACTGAGCAACTTCTATTGAAATGAATATCCTTTAATTACTCTATGGGCTGCACTAACAACTTTGGGGCAGCCCCGTCTAGAGTTTAAATGGACAGTATATCAGTCAAAAGGAAGACATCGAATAGGGAGGATGGATGGGGAAGGATCAAGGAATGTCAGAAAAGGTCAGCTCCATATATGGAGACCCAAGGGTTTGAGCTTTGATGTCAGATGTAGAGTTGCTGGCCAATATTGATGACAACATGAGGAATCTCCATATATGGACTTAATATTGATGACATCAATATGGTGATGATGTCACATGCTCCATCCCTGATGATGTCACGTGATGTCACATGCTCGACCAACACACTGACTGGAAATGCATAATTCCATAGTTAACTGCGACCTTCGGTTGCAACAAGTAGGCCCAAAGCCTGAACTAACATCACTGTCATGGATGGCAATAAAGTATACAAAAATGTAGAACATGTGTCACAATAGTTCCCAATATATATTCCAACAATAATAGATACTACATCCACTCATTTTGCCACTCACCAACAGATGGCTTTGGATGAATCTTCAGATAACATGCTGCATGTTGCCAACATGTGGACAATGGGAGACCAGGAACGGGTCACTTCCTGTGCTATTTGCAGCGACTGAAGCACAGCAACATAAAGAGCACCCCCTGGAGACAGGGAGGTACTAACCTAAAGAGCTATGTAGCAACTATGTCCCCTAGAGGCAGTAAAGTAAATCAAGGAATATGTTCCATTACACTAGTACTGGCTCCATTATAAGTAACCTACTGGCTGACACAAAAATAGCTCCTGGTTGTATATGCTTCACTTTCCATGAATCAAGTTCCATCTCATCACTCAACAAAGTAGCCAATAGCCATTAGCCATTGAAAATGAATGACTGCCTGCAGTCGCTTTGTCGCTTGTAGTCATTTATTTTATTTTATTTCCATCACAATTACCTGGAAATAAAGGTGGAATTAAGGTGGAGAAAAAAATCAAGCATTATTAACTGAAAAATGCATTCATGATCACATTACTTTACAGAATAATTAGTCTTTAGGTTCTCTACAACAGGGGGAGCCAACCCACTGAGACAAAGACATCAGAAATGAAGCAAACATAATTAGCATACAGATAGCCAGCATGTAGGGTCTTTTACATCAACACGTTATTAGTTTATGACAAAATTACTATATTGATGAGAACAGCGTAGCGTATGGGGTAGGCTATAAGTCATAATATATTCCACTGAGGTTTAAAATAATTGTCTCTTACTCACTTTGTTTCTGAATATGATTTGGTAGACACCTCAGTACATAATAAGGTAAAACAAGTTAAATGAAAAGACTGCACAAGTTACACCCTTGAAACAATGCTTGTTATGAGAGCTTATTTATTTGTAGGGCAAATCGGCTATTTTGTCCTAACAAACATTAAATACTATTTATTGACAATGAATGGAGCACAATAAGAGTGCCACTCACTTCTACAGGTGTGATGTTTAATGGGCACTAGCCCCTCCTATATGCTTTTCGTCAAACTCATGTCATCTGCCATTGACAATGAAAGGAGAATTTACGTCTTATGTGTCTGAGCAAATCGGCTTTTTTGCCCAGTGCAACTGTTTAAATTCAGCTCGGGCTGAGGGGCGCTAATATAGTTAAGTGTAACTCATGTTGATGTCGATGTAAAACAAACATTAAACGCCATTAACAATAAAGAGACAATATGACGTAAATGGCACATTATGATGTAAATTTTCCCTTCATTGTCAATGTGTTTACTAAACAAACATTGAACTAAAGACAAACATTAAACCAGACCATTGACAATGAAAGGTGAATTCAGGTCAAATGTCAGCTAAATCTTGTCCCCACACGTCTCAATATTTGCCATTTACAATGAACAGAGAAATTACGTCTGAATTCCACTAAATATGACGTAAATTGAACATCAAAGCATTGACATTGAAGGGAACATTTACGTCATTTGTAAACGAGCAAATCAGCTAACCAATCACAGGCAACAGGCATTCAGAATGACCAGTATGAGATGATTCATGATGATGATAAGAGCTGATAATTCCGCTAAATATGACATAAATTAAACATCATTCAAAACATTAAACGCCATTGACATTGAAGGGAAAACTTACGGCATATGTAAACGAGCAAATCAGCTATAACCAATCACATGTTGGTGGGAGCGCTTGGCCAATAAGGGACCACCTTATGTAGGCTATACCTTAGCAATGCCAAATGTCCGCTAACATAAATTGATGTATGATAACAAGAGCGCCCCTCATTTCACACGGGTGTGATTTTTAACAAACATATAGCCTATGTAGGCCTATTTCTATTTTAGAGGGGCGCTAGCCCCTCCTATATTAGGCTATTAGTGTAGATTCTTGTCTTACACAAAAATTCCCATTGACAATGAATGGAGAATTTTCATCATACATGTATATGTGGACAAGCAAATCGGCTATTTTTGTCCTACACAGCTTTTGAAATGCTATAGGCCTACTGTACATACAACCATGTTCGCTAGCTAATTTTGAAAATTATTTTAAAACACTGAAATTCATGCTAAAGTCAACATAGCAGATTAGTTATGGTAATATTTGATAGCTACAGTAGCTAACATTAGCGAAATGAAATGAGCACCTTGCCTCTTTTTTTAAATGGACCCCTCCCGCACCTTTTGGAAGCCGATCATAGCCAATTTGCCAATTTTAGATTTCTGACTAATAGGCCTACATCTTGATCATATGACTCCAGAGAATATATCTCAAATCTTGTCTGGCCTGCAGTAAATGAGGAGTTGCATCATGGTTCTATAGTTATAGGCCAAACGTGAACCGCCCTAGGCTATTGTAGTGCCACAATGAGGCCTTTTTCTGTGTGAGTGTGTATCAAGGTGTTGCTGAAAAAGAGCACTCAAGCTCAGAATACTACCCTGGGTAAATAAAGGTAAAACAAAGAGATGATTTAAAAATGTGGGTGGTTTTTGTGTGCAAACAAATAAAGAAAACACACACACACACACACACACACACACACACACACACACACACACACACACACACACGGGCACACAGGCACACACGGGTACACACGGGCACACGGGCACACACGGACACAGGCAAAAGTGTCTCACTAGTCTCAAGAGAGCTGAAGTTTGACAATGCTGCTTGCCTCTGCCCATGCTTCTGTGGGACTATAATGTCTCACGTACACTTCTAAGGAGACACCTTGTATGGTAGCAAATTGAAGGAGAGGTCTGGAACGGGCTGACATTGTATTGGGAAGCTCTTTTCTCCTTTTAATTAATTCCAGTGGGCCTCCAAAAGACTCTGACTGCATGAGGACTCATGGAAGATGGATGCTCAGTCAACCGTATTGTTACATCAGTGGTAAATCCACACACATCAGCCACGTTTATTGATCTTTCCCAAGAATGCACTGTATGCATCTTCCGTCTACGCGTATTGTATATTGATATCATATCATTGCATGCTTTCACATTCACTTTTCTTTTTGCCAGCTGTTAAATGCCTGTAGTTATCTCTTGATTAAATCATCATTACATCAAATAATTGTTATTTCAGTTATTTCAGTAATTGTCTTCTTCTTGTTATGCAGCTGAACTGCGAAATGGGCCATTTTCAGCATGGCCAGTCATTCGCAAAAGCTATTGCATGCTATTGTTGAGATTAACCCCGAGATAGCTATCCTTCCTCAAAATTGATGAGTCGGTCTGAGAGTGCAAAATGGACCCATGACTCAAGATTTAGCTTTGGTGCTGATTGCATGCACTGCAGTGTACACTGTACAGTAAGCCTACCGTAGGTGAGCAGGTCTGTTCAGTGTTGAGAGAAGATGGGGGGGATCTCTGATATCAGACATCCATCCATACACAAGGTGCTCACCCTAACATAACCTAAAAAGTACCGCCCCATTGGCCTGGTCCATAATACATCAGTATAATAGTATTGGGGTGATAAATATCTAGATAGCATTAACTGTCACTGGTCTTGTGAATTATGAAAAAAAGTCTTAACTGTCTTAAGAAAACTGATAGAGGCTGAACGAGCTGAATGGACAAGACAATGTGGGGAAACAGTTATGTTGTACAAACAAAGCAAGAGGGCCCAAGGGTATGACTGGGCACTTAATAGATGTGGAGTAATATACAAAATGTTTTAAGTTTTGACAGAAAATCTGCTCTCACATTGCTGTGACAGCGATTCTGCCAGCAAAGCTATCAAAAGGAATGGATGATCTCTTGTCTTCTCCGTCTCCAAACCAAACTTGACTGGTGCGTGACACAGTTCCTCTGGCAGTAGGTTGCAGGGTGGCATGCTGCCAATGAACAAAGGGCCATCATTTGGCAGACACACGTGACGGAACAACAGGAACATCTTCATCCAGGAACACAACACTGTAGAGTTTAAAGTTTGAAAAACAGCTGTGTGCACTAACAGCTACCAAGGCTAAAATGGTACTCTGCAATTATTTAGGTGTGAAAACTGAAAACACAGCTGGTTGCCATGCACAGCACTGTACTGAGTCACATCAATCTATATGCGCTCAGGATCTTAACTTCCTTTCCGAATGTTGCCATATGTTACAAGCGGTGCTCTCCTTTTTATGGAAAATGCACATTGCAGAGACTCACCGCCTGTGTTTGCATGCATACCAATATACCCTGGATACTGGGAATAATGAGGTTGTGGTACTAATTATCTTTACAGCACATGCATAGAATTACTGTAGTACTGGTTTGCAGCATTAACCCAAGGCAAGGCAAAGGCAATTTTATTTGTATAGCATTTCAACAACAAGGCAATTCAATGTGATTTACACATCAGTCAAAGGAAACACAATTATTATAACATTATTAAAACAAAATAAGTAAAATGTATAGTTACTGTGGCTACGGCTGTGTTCAGAGACCTGCACAAATTAAAGGGAATGTAAGTGATTGGTTGTGAGCATTGAATAGCGCTACATTCTGATTGCAATCATTGCGTCTGTTCAATAAAGGGGGTCTCGCCATCTCACACACACACACACACACACACACACACACACACACACACACACACACACACACACACACACACACGCATGCACTATACTTACTATACCTCCACCAATAACTTCATCCTGCATGGTACAGTATGCTCTTCAAACATGCAATTGTATGTTTTTGTAGTGGCATGATTAAACATGGTCCTATGGCATTGATTCCCTGTGTCTCTCCTGACACAGGCAACAAGCCATATGCATCTTGCATACCTGCTTTCCTTTGAAGTGACAAATCCCAGCAGGTATAATCCACCAGATGAGGGCTGCTTGATGCTATGTGCCACTACATGGCACGATAAAACGTGTTCTGAAGTAATCGAGTAGGGCACCTTGAGTAGCACATTGCTGCTAGCGAGACCCATTTCAATCTTTCCATTTATTCATTCAGGTGGATGAGAACAAACCGTGTCACTATGCCGGATCAGTCCTTCCCAGACATCATAGGGTAAAAGAAAGAATCACACCTGTGTGAACTGAGTGCGGTGCAACTATACATTTATTGTTATAATTACTGTACTGTACTGTATTGTGCTCTGTACTGTATTGTAGTATACTGCGCTCTGTACTGTACTTTGATTATCTTTGGAAAAAATCTGAAATTACAGAGTTACTGTGTGGGAACACGCCCAGGGGGGCGGCCCATTTCCGGCGAGCCTTCCCGCGTCCGAAACGATCGAGAAATGAAATAGTTACCGTGTGGTACATGTCATTTCATCCAGACCCCCAGGAACACGTCCAGGGGGCCATCCCAGTTCCGATGAGCCTGTCTGGCCTCATGGCCTGTCTGGGCTCATGGCATCTTTGGTTCAGTTGGGCAGACTACAGTACATATGAGACCTTTCCAGCGATGGATACACTCTCTATACAGGTGCCCACCAGAGCTCTCTCACGTCGAGTGACAGTCTCAGAGAATTTGCGCTGAGGTGGTGGTCAGATACAGATGTCATCTGTCTACCTACTCAGATATGGGACAGGTTTGGGACGCCAGTGGCGGACGAGAAGGCTTCTCTCTTCTCACTGATGGGCTCACCAATACTGGGCATAGACGCGATGGCACACCGCTGGCCGCAGGGCTTACCAGCGAATGTCATTGCGACGGTCCTGGGTGCTAGAGCTCTCTCGACTATAGACAAGGTTACAACACAGCCTGGATTCAAGGTGTTTGAACGTTGGTGTTTATCGAGACCTGTCAGGGTTATCCCTTTTCAGTGGTGGACATGCGAGAGGAACACGAGAGACTAGACCAGATGCACACCTGCATGGCAAGAAAGAACTGTTGGAGAATAAATGTTGTCAAAAGTTCAATATAGGCTGAAAAAGGTTTAAATAAAATAAATTGTGTTTGATATGATGCAACGTTATCCCTGGGTGACTCTATAGTCATTAAATATACTCACTGTATAATTCAATTACATTATATGAGAAGGAATTAATTTGTTAAGCATTTCAAAGTCTTAAAGTCTCATGTGTTAATCAAAGCTAAATTTGTTTCAGAATAATACAAATTACAATATGCAATGATGAAAAATAAAACAACCATTCATCAATGGATGACGTTGCATCACCCGCCCCAGTTAATGCTGCCAAGGTTGGTACTCATGAATTCGTAAATCTCCTTCTCAAAACTGTCGATCAACCTACAGTAGCTATTAAACAAGGCAGCTTTAGATGAAAGTCCCTGTTCTATTCATAATTCCCGTCATAGACTTAGACAATCTTGAAGTTGAGAGCAAAAGCACTGCAACAAAAAGGAGAACACTGAAAGGAAATTAGAACACAAACCTTAAATATTTAGAAACAGAAAATTGGTAAAGGTTATAGTACATACCGGTACATTTCAATCTGAAATGCAACTTTGATATGCTGTATAATATAAAATGTAAAGTTGTAGTTGAGTTAATCTAAAGCGAGTCAAGACCGAGTCTGAGGGGGGCGAGTCCGAGTCAAGATTGAGTGTGGGAGGGGGTCGAGTCGAGACCGAGACCAGAATATTTTTTTTATTTTTTTCTCATTTGATAGGTACAGAAAACACTGTGAGAGCAGGCAGGCACGTCAGCTGCACTCAGTTACTTAACAAGATATAGCTGTCTATAAGTGCTAGACAGCTCTCTTATAATGTTTTAGTGTGAATGGGCTCATCATAATATAAATTTGGGCTGGACCAAGTCAGAATGGCAGAGAGGGGTTGTGATGATGTGTTTGTGAAATTGCCAAGTACATTGCTGTAGAGCTACATTATAGCAGAGTCAGAGTGACGTTCCATATGGGGCCAATGTTAGTGCGAGTCAAGCTATGAGTTGAACCCAAGTCCAACCCACACTCGACCAGACAAAACGGTTATGGCCTATTAGCTAAAATGTTGGTATTGATAAATATAATTGCCATGTTTTCCACTGTTCTGGAATTGCTGCCCCAACCCTGTGGAATGCATTGATTTCTCCCCAAAACTCCACAGATAGCTCATTCCACTCACTGTTTTGATTGATTCTATTCAATCATCTTAGTGCCCCCCCCCCCCCCAATAAAGTAGCTTTTATTTGTTTTCTCATGCCCCCCATGTAAAGCACATTTGAATATTCATATAGACTACCTGCACTTATCTGTTGGTCTTGGTTAAGTAGCGTACCACCTTGATTAAAAAAAAAATCATTGATTCACTGATATACAAAAATCCATTTGGAAAAGAAAAATCTCACTGTTCCCATGGTCGAATATTGATATGCGATTAAAATGTGATTAATCGAGATTAATTAATTACAAAGCCTCTAATCGAGTCCCAGCTCTAATATATACTGTATTTGTATAATCTATTTAACCCTTGACATGGTGGCGTGTCCAAACTAACTGCCTCGACTCCAGCTAAAAGCTGAATATTGACCATATGCAATTATGCACACTGTGGCCATCTTGCCAGCAAGGTGTTAAGGCTGCAATTTCTCATTGACATGAAAAGCTGAATGAAAAGCTTGAATTAACCTCTTATAGTATAGCTCCCATAACTTTTTTTAATGAAACAAACACTTTAATTGCAGATAGAAAGAGGATATAGGCCTATACAAGCTTTTCATACAGCTGCAATGTTGGTGAGTTTAACATGGTTTAATGGTTTAATTAATACAATCAGATAAAACTTTGTTGTAGGCCGTTTGCTGTAGGCCTATGGGCTGTCAATAGGAAATTGCAGCTACCACCTTGCTGGTAAGATGGCCATGGTGTGCATAATGGTCAATAAACATTGAGTCGAGTTGAGTTGAGAGCCACTGCCAGGTAGGCTACAGTAGGCCTATAGAACCATCATGACCACGTAAACTGGAACTTAATTGGAGCTCCTCTTTTATGTTTTTAGTATTTTTGGTGTCAGTGAATAAACTTCAATAAAGCACTTTTGTCTTTTGGTTGCATTTACAAGCGCCTATAAACTCAAGCTCAGCTCTGGTCCAGAGCGTTATAGGACGAGCTCATTTGGCTCGAGAAAGCTCAGAATAACCCATGAGGGTCAGCTTTTTTTGTTATTAAACACAACGCAGATCGTAGACGGAGGTCCACTTTAATTGAGCAAAGCAGCAAAGCCATGGGTTGGTACAGTTGGTACTTAGAGCATTACTAATGCGCGCGGGTGTTTCCACGTGCCACCAGTAGGCGCTTTCTGCCTCACTGCCTCTGCACAACGACGAGCACAGGGATGCGCACAATCTCGGCTCAGATGCACCCCAGCCTCCCTCCTGGCAGCAGCTTACCTTGTGGAGTGTAATACAGCGGCTAGAAGTCGAAGAACAATCCTCGGGCTTACTAAAGGCGTACGTGTACTCGTGTAGCCTATACACAGCGATTCAGTGGAGCCCAGCATCCTGACCTAGCCAACTTGATCGGATGATTCGGGAATAATTGCAAAAAGAAACGCTCGGATCCTTGCCGAAAGACGGACTCGTACGGTGCATGGTGTAGCGCGCACACTCTGCAAACACTGGAGCAGTGAGCATTTGAGCAACCGTCTAATTGGCTTCTGAGGGATCAAGAAGACTTGATAGAAAATGCGATCCAGCCACTAGTATATTTTACTACTACTACATCTCGGACAGTCACGTAGGCTGCTACAGTCTTATGGATATTGGAATTAATTTTAATCCTATTTGATGAAGAGGAAGAAAACTGCACCCTAGAACAAGTGAGTGTGTTGCTCCAATAATATTCGATTGCAAATAGACTTGTAATAATTAACTACGGTGGCATGCTATTCTTCAGGATTTTAGATTTAGGACAGCTGCTTTTTTACTACCTGGTCCTCAGATCTGCAGTGAAATGTGTTAAAACTTATTTAAAGTATTTCCTAACATGAATGGAAAACGAAATATTTACTGTATGGAAAATGCAATTGTATAGGATATAGGATTTAATTGAGAAATACTTTCTCCCCTAAAAATCTGTGAAAAGACATCATTAAATATTTACCAGAGAGAGAGAGAGAGAGAGAGAGAGAGAGAGAGAGAGAGAGAGAGAGAGAGAGAGAGAGAGTGTGTGTGTGTGTGTGTGTGTGTGTGTGTGTGGTCGAATTGTTGTATGAGACAATTGTTGGGGCTCATTTTCTCCAAATAGGACCCAAGTCCATATAGTGTTGGGTGTTGCTGCTCCATTCCGATCAGTCACACAGATGAGCAGCATCACAATTGTCTCTCTAGAACTGCTGCCTATAGGTTCATTTCATTGCAATTTTTATTGATTGAAATATTTATTAACAGTTTGCAGAATTACAGTACATTTCAAGCACAAACTCAATACAAAGACTGTTAACTGTGAGTGAGACGACCCAATTAAGCATTACACTTGTTTACAAGAGGGTAACATTTTGTTTCAAAGTAGGCTTATCCTTGATGATTACAACTCCAAAGGTCTCTTTCAAGTAATTAGGATTTATTTTTAAAGTGCTTGTCTTGGAAAAACGGAGAAAATGATTTTACTAGTTGACCCTAGCTGACTCTCCCTGTGTTTTCTGGGAAACCAGTAATAGACTGTTCTCCACAAGTAGCCCATTTTCTTTGTCTTTTTCTTCTACTTTATGTTGTTTGCGTGGCCTCTAAAAACAGAGAACCAACAGGAGCACAACAACAAAATAATAGCCTGCTGTATCTTCAAAGTATGTTACTAAGTATTCAGTGGGGATTGTGATTCTCCTCTCTTATATTCATGTATATTTATAGGTTCTTTACACATTATTTGGATACTAACAAGCACAGCCAAATGAGAGGTGTGAGTATCTTAGAAGACATGCTGAATTGTTCTCTAATAATAATAATGCAGCCATATCAGGCATGCTAGTACAAAGGACTTGTTCTACTTCATCTTTCAGTCCTCTTAATGGCTTTGGAAGCCCTTTAGAGATGGAATCACAGGGTAACAGTTGCATAGACCATAGAGCATGGTATTGTATGGGAAATGTGTGGTGACGGTGGTCCATCAGAAACACTGTAGGTAATGATGACAAATTGGCTAGAAGTGTGTGGGGGGTTTGCAGACTGTAGGCCTTTTGCAGTCCAACACACACACACACACACACACACACACACACACACACACACACACACACACACACACACACACACACACACACACACACACACACACACACACACACACACACACACACACACACACACACACACAGTCCAGTTAGTGTCTCCAAAATATTCCTCTGTTCATCCTTGACCTTCCTCAGTCATGTGTTTGCAGCGGTAGCCTATCTCTGGATGTGGGTCTGGGGATATGCCCTTCTTTGATGATGGGGACCGTTCACTTCTTCCTCTCTCTTTAAGCGCACTTACACTGCTGTCCTGTGTTAGGCAGCAGCCTTGCTTAACATCACAAGGAACCACTGTAATCCAGGAATTTAGTTAATTTCTCACATCTGTAAACGTAAATTGTCCAATGTATTTTGTTTATATATGTTTATATTCATTTAAAAAATCACACTCATGTGAAGGGGCGCCTTTGCGGGCATGCACAAAGTCCATAGACTTGGCTGCCACATGACGTCACGGGGGGCATGCTTAAAATAAACATAAAAAGTCCATGAAGTCATGTCTGAAAGCCAGACATTCACCCCTCAAAAAGGCTGCTTGTTACTGTAGCTATGACATAAGTTAAGGCTTTTTAATACAATAAGTGAACCTAGTTCTATTGTTATTATTATTTGAGTGACAGAAGCCACTATCCCACTCAGTTACTCACCATTATGTTGTCCTCTACAGCAACTATCTTGAGTGTTAATTTAACTCTGAGAGGGTAACAAGCATGAATATATTGAAGCCCACGGTGCGGTGGTGAGGCTATTCAGCCACTCGCTTCTCTCATGCCTAACAACGCCAATGTGTGTACCTAAAACAGAGATATTCTGCGTAGGCGGGGTTGCAGTTCATCCATGATGAACCTGTCCAGAATTTGGCATTGTATGCCCACGGCTGGGCTGTGAGGGAAATGGACCCATGCTGTGTGGCCTCATCACAGCTGGTCGCCTAATCAAGTTATTCATTTTTGCACAATAGCGTCACGGTTACGTATTAAGTGGTTGCTTTTTACATTTCATGCCTCCAAAGTTGTGCTTGAAATGTAATAGCCAAAATTGGGAATTGTTCTAAAGTAAAAGCTGCAGGGCGGATGTGGTCATTCAGATTGAATGCTTTGCTATTTGAAATCTTAATGCTTTCTGTTAGCACAGGCATCCCTTTATTACCTTGGCTTGGTAATGGTCGTAGTGTAATCGATGTAAAAGATGTCCGCCATCGCTGAATCGATTCCTTCCTTTTGACATGTATCTCCTTGCTAGCCTATACATCTAAGCTGTGGTATTGAAGTGTTAAGCCTTATGTTTTGATTTGTTAATCACGTACAGTAAATGATTTATGTAAAATGGACTCTGTGAGTCCTTAGTGAGACTACATTGGGAGGCAGTGGTGCAGACGATGGCAGATTCATTGGTTCGTTGGTTCAATCACAGACCAGCTATGTATTCAGGCTGTGTGGTTCTCAACTGATGGATCCTTCTTTCCCAGGTTGTCTGCTGACCTCCATAATGGAGATGGCACAAAATCGTTGTTGAAAGAAAAACAACTATGAGCAGTTTGTACAGTGAATGAATACCATTTTAGCAGCATACTTGATGACATGCTTTGGGAGTGCTACAGAATTTCCTTCATCACTTGTAATTGGTTTGTCCAGCAGCTCTGCGTAGCTTGTACTCTGGATGTGATCTGAATACAGACCACGCATACACATTCTCACATCTTATGATGGAACCTTTCTCCTTTGCTCCTTCCCTTATTAGATTCTTTGCAATTACGGTGCCCCTCGGGGGGAAATGGATGCCTTTAACCACCTCTCCTATCAATTATGTGCCAAACAACAGCCCCTCTAACCAAGAAGGCATCTAATTTTCTCTGGAATACTTTTAGCCAATGACTTCCATTAGGCTTAGCTACTGTGGAGGTGAGACCATAATGCCTCATTATGTTTGGCAGACCAATCTTGTTTTCATCAATATGGTTGAGATTGCCCACATAATGATACCCTATCATTATATATGGGGTGGCATTGGCTCGGGTAGCAGAGTGAAGGTCTTGAAATTTGAAGTTTCCTGGCTTTGTGTCGTCCTTCAGCAAGTCACTGAACCCCTATACTGCTCCCTATGAACAGGCTAGTGCCTTGCATGGTTGCATGTGAATAGGTGAATGTACTGTAATGTGTGTTGTAAAGCACATTGTGTATGTGCTATTCAAATACGCAGTATTTATCAGTTTATCCTAATCACCACAACCTGTGCAAGTACTGTAGGACACTGGCTCTCAAAGCAGAAAAGCAAAAGCAAAGATATAGATCTGCCTATATACACAGCAGAAAAACCAGCTGTATGTACATGAGGTTAGATATATGGCAATTCCATCGATGATGAGGATGGATCCATCAGTCAGAGATGTCAGCTCATACAGTAGTGCTCTGAAATTGAAGGCATCATTTTTTCCTTTCCTTTCCTCTTTTATTTATTTTTTTGCCAGTATGATCTCAAACCGTGTAATCCAATGTGATGGAATCTTAGAGTGGCAAAATAACCACTATGAAAGACACCAGGAAATCCCACTCCAAATCTAGCTGTGCTTGCAATTACAGAAGATGAGGATCAATGAATGCCATCGTGCTATGCCAGGACTTGCTGGATTATTACATTATTAATACACAGCCCACGTCACCCAACCCCACCCCCGCTGTGTGTGTCTCCTCATCTGTTCAGTTCTGTTTACTCTACTATTCTGATGAAAAACTAACATTAGGCTAACAGATAGTCCTAGCTTGAAGCCACATTTGCAAGTTGTTAAACAAAGTGACTAGTGTTATTTGGGATTTCTTTCAAGGATCCCAAAGATACCGCTGGGGTTAATCCATACTTCAGGGCCAGGTAATTATGGGGATGTGGGGGCACGGGTTAGAGTTCTTAATCCTAGGAGACATATCAGCTACCAGTGACTGTGATTTAGATTAAAGCATCAGCAGGAGCACTTCTGCACAAGTGATTCAATTCAAATTCAAAACAACTGTAGGCCTTAATCCCACTAGGGGCAATTAGTTATGAATACCTTGTGCACAAACAAACACAGTAACATACAACCAAAAGCACAAAGGCACTAAACCGGGGAATAACATATACCGGTATATATAATCTGGAAAATAACCTTGATAAACAATAAATTTAAAACTCAGATTTCAGTTTGTTTTACAAGCAGGTAAAATGACACCCGGGTGGCAATAGAGACAATTCACTTGCAAGATAGTCTCTTTGTTTCACTCCAATAATGTGGTTCTGAACACAATCTTTCAACAATACTGTTCAGTGTTCAGGCTGTTTCTGTCTTTTTCTGTAATGCTGTGCAACCAGCAGATAAAAGCTCAGTCAGAAGACTCTCAGTAAAAGATTGACAGAGCATGTTTGGCAGAGCATGTCAGACCAACATTTCTCTCACGCACGCACGCACGCACGCACGCACGCACGCACGCACGCACGCACGCACGCACGCACGCACGCACGCAATATGAGCATGACAAATAAATCTCTTGAATTGGGCCTGACAGAAAATGAATTTAGTTCACGCAAAAGTTGAATTCTCTATTCTTAGGGCCGATTCATACTTCTATTTTACCGCTGTAGTGCCGAAAGGATTTCGGCTCGTCAGAAATTTTCAGTAGCACCGAAGAGCCGACTTTAGGACGGTACCCGCACCCCCCGAACCTCAAATGACGTCCCATTGTAGGCTCTACAGAGCCGAACCGACTCCGAGTATGAATTGCGCCTTACAATAATGTTATAGTGTTTACAGTACATCGCATCCAAAATTGTACCCAAATATTTGTCTGGTGTGACAATTTCAACACTTTCATTCTGTATGATGCACTGTTTCTTCTTTTACATCTAAAATCAATACATGGTTTGGTTTTAGACGCATTCGAGTCCATCACACCAATAAATTAAATACATGAGAGCAGAAGGGAGAAGGGACAGCGTCGCAGTGTCATCAGAAAATGTGACCGAATAGCTGCCCTCCCGGGAGCTCCTAGTGCATCTGTCAGTGTACATAATAAAGAGTAAGGGTGAAAGAAAGGATGCACCGCTGTGGCGAGCCTGTTGACATAACTACGAGTCTGAGAGATGGCCTTTTACAGAGACCCTCTGCTCTTTGTCAGTCAAGAAGTCCAAGATCCACAGTACAAGCTTTTGAGGCAAAAATAAAGTCACATAGCAACCTTTCTATTAAAATATGTGGCTGCATCGTGTTGAATGCAGATGAAAAATCGGTAAACACATGTGCTTTATATAGGTTATTATAAGTATTTTTTAAGATTTGGTTGCATATGAAAAAGGACAACACTAACACTAATATCACAATGTCCACCCACGTCCCACAAATGTTAATAACTATGAGACTGCAATAATAATAATAAATATCTATCTAACTATATGTGCATATGAAAATCTATTAAGCCAATTTCCCCCAATTTAGTTAAATTAATTCCTCCCCACAGGCCCACACATTTTGTCTCTGCTGTTGCATCCTGCTGACCCACCTGCCAATGAGGAGCCCCCACCAGGAGGATGTATTGTACAGCCTTTGTTCTACTCTTTCTGCCCAACAGTCCCTTTTGACAGGGACTGCTGACAGGTGACATGCAGAGACACCCTCCCTGCCCGGTTTCCCTCCCCCGGCCCGAACACCTACCAATTTTGTTTGTATAGACGCTCGACAAAGCCAGATGCACCACGGTGGTGCCACAGTGGTGGGCAGGTACTTTTCCACTGTGCCACCTGTAAATGCATTTATAATTATAAAGCATCTGTTCTAGTCTTTCCAACCCCTCAAATGTGCTTTACAATGTACCTAACATTCTCCAATTAATTTCACACACACCACAACGGTAGAACACTCTTACACATTACGTCTTCTAAGCAGTATCTATCTAACTAAAATTCACTCAATGTCTGAATGAATGAATTTCTGAAAGTCTGTCTGAATGTCTGAAACACTGTCGCTGCTCCTCACTGGCTGCACCAATCGCTTTCACTTTTCACACATAACATTATTGAGGTCTTAACGAAGTATGAGCACAAAACAGCATTGTTGTTTTTCACCACCTGTGCGCAACTTAACACACAAACACACACACGCACATATTAACTGTATATATGATGATTTGTGGTGTGCCAGTACAGTGACAGTACAGTACAGTACAGTAGAGGGTACAGTAGAGGGACCGTCACACGGTAACTCTGTCATTTCTCAACCGTTGCGTACACGGGGCGGGACGCCGGAACCGGCCCGGTCCCCTGTGTGCGAACCCCCCCCCCCCCCCCCGGGAACCCCCACACGGAGTTGCACCACTCACTTCACACGGGTGTGATTTTTTTAACAAACGCTGACCTGCGACCACAGTTGCGCGACTGAACCAACTGGAAACATATTAAATATCTTCAGCTTTGAACGTACCTTCAGTCCCCAAGTCTCTAGCCTAGCTGCCTTTAGCCGTACTGATAAGTAACGTGTATTATCACTCTCGCTTCCTCCCCCATATCATAGCGACAACTTTGCAATGTTCGAACATCACTCCATATCACATCAAACCAAACGCGGGTGAAACAGCACAGGCATCGTGCTGGGGGGTGCGTGGCAGACAGGCAGCTGAAAGCCTGCTGATGCGTGGTCTGAAGTAGTCAAAGCCAAGGACAATGTTACAATAGTCTATACTGCACAGAATGTGAATTCTTTTTAAAACATCGCCTCGATTATCTGTCTCACGACGGGTCACGCGTGCGTCATTCACAATCCCTATAGGGTTGCGTCGTAAACACCGTCACTGTCAGTGTACTGTCAGTGTACTGTGCACACGCCGTCCAGGGCGCTGCTGCTGTGTCAAAACCAACTCTGGGGCGCGTGCGTGCGTGCGTGCGTGCGTGCGTGCGTGCGTGCGTGCGTGTGTGTGTGTGTGCTAGCGTGCGTGTCTCAGCCACACAGACGTATTTGTGTGAGGCCCAGGAATACACAGACACCCCCCCCCCCCCCCAGGGAATGCTCCGCAGACCACTTGCCTAATAATATTAACTTTGTGCCCTTCTCAAGCTCATTCGTTAACAATGGTACAATACCACTATATGAATATCTCATTACCCACACTGTACCTAATTTGGTGTTCATATATTAGAACGGGGACTAGTATATACAACTGAGAAGAGCACACTTTGTGCGCACACAGCTTTGTGCGCAGTTCGGGTGGCCAAGTCATAGACTTGCAGAGGATGCGTAAGTGCCATTTACACCAGTGCTTTGTGGCCCCACTAACTTTACCTCTGCGTTTTCATTCCGGCTTTGTGGATGTTCGCAGGTTCCCTTTCTGTCATGTGTGATTGACCGATTATTACAGAGTGCCCACATAACTACATAAATCGCTGTCTGCCTTCATTCACTCAGATAGCAATGCCACATAGATGTGTGGCGTTACTAGTAGCCTACATTCACATGGCGATGGCCGAAAGGCAACATGCAATGAAGATGCCTCTCAGAGTGTTCTATACGGGTTCTGAACACAATTATTACAGGAAGGACATTTTTGTGTCATATCAGGGAAATATGACATAACTCGTGTTGCACAATGGACCCAGCAGAGGCACAATGCCTTAGGCCTCTGCTGTTCTCACTATATGCTTACACTAGGACGGTGATGTCAGACTCATTAGAGAACATGTTAGTTTTCATAGCTCTGCTGATGAGACACAATTCTACATAAATGTTGAATCAAACAATGCAGAAACTCCCTGTTTGTAATCATTAAAGATGGAGTGCCATTTTTTTCCACCCTAAAACATGATCATCAGGTAGTATTATAATATAAGGAGGAATAACTTTTTCCAAAAAGTGTACAGTATTTGTTAAAAGCATGCTTTTATGTGGACACGCCCACCAGTTCATAAAGTATGCCTGGTTTGCCTGGTGGGTGGTGATGGGTGGTGATCCACCTGAACTGAAGCCACACCCACAGCTGTAGTTGTATGATAAAGGAGGAGGGGTTAGGGGAGGGGCTGATAGTGTGATGTCACTATTTTACTGTTTATTTCATTGGCCCGTTTGACTATCAAGGGACTAAACCCTAAATACAAAGTTAATACACCATTGCACATAAAAACGACTCCAGGGTGTCTAATGAAGTACTGTCAACTCATAGTCACATGAAAAACTGGAAAAATACAAAAATTGTGGCACTCCATGTTTAAATTAATTATTAATACATTTCTAGAATGAAAAGAGCATAAGACATGAACAAAAGGGGACGAGCTCTTTAAAAGACTTGGAAACCTGACTCCCCGATCAAACCAAAAGACTCTGATTTGAGGTTTAATTCCCAATAAAACAAAGTGACCAAAACAGCATTCTTTCATCTCAGAAATATTGCTACGACCATTGCTATCTCAGCAGCAATCCTTAAAAACGAATTCATACTTTGCTTATCTCAAGTAGGTTAACTACTGCAATGCACTTTGTATAAGTCAGCCTCAGAAGTCCTTTGAAATGCTACTGTGTGAAGTGAGGGGCACCTTTGTTTGCTTTTCACGTCACAGGGGGCATGCTTAAACCAAACATAAAAAGTCCATAGACTTGGCTACCACACACATTAAAGGCAACGCATGCATATTGAGTTGTAAAATTATCCACCAAACCCTTGAAGTAGCATTAAGTGGCATTTTACTGCTGAGAGCACTATACTAGCACATTGTCTGCCGGCTCCTATTAATAGTCAGATACAGTAAGCAGAGGAGAGTGTCGTTTGAGGTCAATCATTCCCACCCTCACTTCCCTCTGAAGAAGTAGAATTGAGCTTGTTATGCAGGATGAAACAAAATGCATTGTAAAGAAAAAACATTCCCATTTTGCAAGTGTTTTGTTTTCTTTTTGGCATGACAATGAGTTCTGGGGACTGGGGTTGTATTCTCACGTTGTATAATACGGTATAGTAACTGTAGTTCATACTTCTAGGAATAGGATTCACTTTCATACCTCTTACAGACAGTAATTCACAGTAAACTAGTTAAACACATGTTCTAACAGTATGTAGGCAATGCTAATCATCTTTGTTTTGATTAATGCTTGTAATATGTTACAAAATCACAAAATGATTTATTAAAAAATATCCTTGATTACTTTCCCCACAGATTGAGTTGGCTGTATTCAAAGGAGAGCTTGTCATTCACAAGCAGTTGGATGAGAGTCATATTTGCCCGTGGCAATTGAAGATGATGTTACCATGGAGACTAATTGTACTTCTAGCAATCACTGGATGCCTTGCAGGTAAGATATTTTACTACACAATTTAATGGAGATGAACTGCATCTGATATGGCCATCCATGTCATAACCCAATTTATTTTAATAGCTTGAGCTGATTTCTAATTTTAAAGGATTAGTTTGCCCAAGAAATGACTTCTATAATTTACTCACCCTGTGATGTCTTGAATACAAGGCAAATGTTAATTTGTACTGTATAACATTCCTTCATAGCTAATGAATCCAAAAAACATGAAAATACTTGAATACTTGCAGGCCAAGATTAACAGCAGGAAAACCATATAAAAAATCTAGTTAAAACTCCAAAACAAAAGCTGCATTTTACTGTGGGAGCAACTGGGAGGGGTGGGGGAAATGGAGAACAGGGGGCATCTATGAAACAATTCAAGGCCAACATGTACAGTATGTTGAGACAGGATTATAGGCTGATTCAGGATACATATGTTTTGGTGTGGAGTTCTCCTTTAACGATGAACCACTCCTTTAATGTTAAGAAAAATAAAAACCATTATATCACGCTGGGCAAGACCTACGCTGTAGAGTGCATTGCTGGAATTTGGCGGAAGTAGCGGGATTTTGGCGGACTTCCCGCTCAGGGAAATGACGTTGACGCTTTACAAATCTGTTTACAGTACATTCTCTGTGTATGAAACGTGTTGTGATTGACCAAAAAATATCGTATCCGGGGGAAATGCATCTGACGGATGTTCTGGCCCGACAATTCCGGCTATGCAATCTCTGCCTTAGATTGTGACCAGGCTTTTCTCTTCACAGATGAGTAAGGCTGGGACCGATACCATTATATAGTATACTTTTATTCTCCATCAATATTGTGATCATAACTGTAGAACGTTAGAATGCTACCAATAAGGTTATATTGATTAAGTTGCTGTTATCTTCACTATGGTGTCCTTCACCAATTCCCACAGCAACCTCCATCTGTTCATTTACAAAACACTGTCAGGGGCATCTGGGATTCCATTCCTATTCCTGTTTATGACATGTCCGAGATTATTATCAGAATCCCTAGAATGGAACTGGCTCTGCATTTTAGCACAATCTACTTGCTAGTGTACCTTGTTCTGCCCTTGTGGCCACATGGGATTTGAAGAGGAGAAATATAGATACTCTACAAGAATGTCAACCTTTGCACAAATGACATTGTAAATCCCAATGAATGTTATTCAAATTGGCTCATGGGTAATTCACACCCATGTCTCGGGGGAATAAGCTTCAAGCAAACTAACCTTAAAGGACAGTACTAGTGGTATTAACATTCAGGTTATTCTGCTCTTTGTTCTGCCTTTTGTAGCAGTTAATACTGCTCATTATTAATATTAGCTTTACATTATTTAGATAGTAGTGTTACTTTTACACATTTCAGTAACGCTTCCGTAGGGTCCATGCAGTAGGTTTAATTTATTTGTCACTACTCATGCACTTCCCACACATGCGTTTAGTTAAAATGAATACACCCACTTGATTCTTCAATCACTGTATCTGAAAATGGACTCAAAACACAAATTAACAAATAAACAAATGAAATGCAAACTGTGAATGCAAACTGTTCCACCACCCACACGTCTTGTTCTACGCGTCTCTGAGTTATGACCTTGACCCTTGCAACCCAAAATGTAATAATGTCTTCAAAGAAGATTACTGATCATTCAACCACATGCACGCACGCACACGTACACACACACGTACACACATGCACACGTGCACACACACACACAACCAATTACAATACCCTGCTATGCATGAGGGCAGTGTAACAACAAGCTATCTAATTGGTTTAACCCTACTGTTTCTGTTCACCTAATGGCCTTTCCAGCCACCATTAGGACAAAACATCCACTTTCACACAATCTAAAAAATGAATGGGCAGATTGTGATAAAACTTCTAGAAGAGATGCTCCCCGAGCAGTAACCATTTCAGTGTAAAGCCCAGTCCGTAAACCCAGTTCTAGTTGCCAAATTAATCATGCAGATGGACGCCTGCAGGGGTCTGTGCACTGGCATTTCTTAGTGTCTGCTGCTGTCACGATCATGACTTGACAATTAATTGTCACATGTTGAAATTGTTGCGATTAATGATTCAATTCAATTTAATGATTTTTTTCCCAGTTTAAATTCCCCCCCCCCCCCCCCCAATATAATTCTTCCCATACCCTGTACCCCCCAACTCCCCCACCTCCATACCAACACGCATTGATGTGTTGTCACTGCTGGTGTATCCTACTGACCTACCTGCCAGTGAGGAGCTCCCACTGGGAGGGCGTAGAGCCTTCGTCCTACTCCTCCCGCCCCCACTCCCCACTGACAGGTGCTGCCTCACTTGGTAGGTCTTTTTGTAGTGACAAATATAACCTTCCCCGCCCGGCTTCCCTCCCCCGAACACGGGCCAATTGTGTTTGTAGACACTCGACAAAGCAGACTGCATCATCGTGAATTCAACCCCCCAGACTCTGCGGTGGTGGACTTTACCAGTCTGTGCCACACAAGCCATAGCCTGGGGTCCACCTATGCTTTCTATGGCATAGGCAGCTCCCGGCAGGATCCGCCGGGAGAATCTAGACGCAGCTGCGCGACATGAGACTAATTAATTAGAGCGTCAGAGAGAGAGAGAGGAGTGTGTGTGTACGGGTGTGCGTGTGTGCGTCAATTCAACAAAGGTGCAGACGATCAGAAATCAGCAGAGAGTGATCGACGTTTGCGCTACTCTATGCCGAATTGAAGTGGACTCGGTCCAAGACTTTTTTTTTCTCCCTGGAAATAAAAATGTCTGTGTTTCCGAGGCTACACAAGCCAAAACATAACCATTGTTATAGAATAAATCTAGCTCACAACACAAAAAGTTGAAATATGGAGATACAAGATTTCTGACTGGCAGCAATGATGACTGCAAAGCAAAGGTGTATGCATGTATCATGCAATGGACGAGTGCTGCATGCCTCGCTATAATCAGCTTGACCTTGTCAAAGCAGGCTGGCTGTGGTTGTGATCCTTGTCAAAAGCAGTGCAGCACTGATCTGCAAACAACACAACCCCTTCTGCACCTCACCTCCCACTTCAGCCTGCAGCAATAAGGAACCCCAAATACCATACAAGGTGGGAAAATACACGCCACTGAGACTCATCTGCCACATGCTACTGCCTCCAAATTCTGCAGGGCCCTTAGGTTTTTTTCAGAATAGATAATTGGGCTATAAAGGCTACAGATTGCAGTGAGCTTCCAGAAAACCAATTTCCAGTTTGTTTCAGTATAGCTTTTATCACTTATTATTCAGATATCTACGATAATTCACATAATCTGTCTGTCTCTCACACAAAATGTGTCCCAGGTATGACTCGGAAAAACGTCAGAACGTTTGGTCTCAAACCTGACGTGTGTCTCATAATTATGTCCCCAAGGTGTGCTGTGCAGAATGGCATTTCAGACAGACCAACAGTTTCGGAGAACCCAAAAAAACACAAATACTGTACCTGAGTAAGAGGCAGAAAACCACTCTAGTGTCTCCGACATTTGTTTGTTTTGTTTATTCATTTCTACAAGGTAACATCGTAATTACAATCAAGAGTTCAGGGGTCTGCTATTAATTTGTCTTCTGTTGACTTTTGGGTCATGTTGGACTGGTTTTTTTACATAATTTTATCCTCAGCAGCTTGCAAAGCACATCTATGAAATAAAGTGTATTAATAATGGTTTTGAAAATTGACCACATCATAATAATCAAGTCAATTATTCAGTAAATCTTGAAGAAATTAAGAAATTCTTTAAAATGCTGATCCCTGATCCATTGTAGTCATAAACTATTTGTAATTTCTTGGCTACTGATTTTCACTGTCCCAGTTATGCATAGCATTAATAAGTAGGCTACCCCAAAATGCAGGAAAAATTACTCATCTTGCTAAATATTCTATCATATGATAATATGGAGCAGCCATATGGAGCAGACGTTGCATACTGTAAATACTGTACAAACTATGCAAATATGGCACTGAATTAAACCACAAAATGTGGTTATTTGGCTTGCAATCATAGCAGGAGAAGAACCTCTTCCATCCTGCTACGCCTTTAGAAGTGTGTGTACAGATGGAGCCGCAATGATAACTGGAATAGTTCCTCAAAAGGATCCCTGGCTAATAAGACAAATATGCCTTAAAACATTATACTTGCCCTCTATAACTAAAAATTTAAACTTAAAACACCATCAATATTTTATTTCTTTCATAAATAGAGAATCTTTCATGTCATATGTCCATGTGTGGTCTGTGGAATGTATGGAATGCATATATGCTATGTGGCAACCCAGGGGAGAATAGGCAAGATTCACAATAAAATAAGAGGCTCATCAGATTCAGAGTCAGATGTAACTTAAATTGTCTTTTATTAACTTGTGGGAAAGGGGAAAACGGGGCAAAACGTCAACTTAGGGTTCCTCCTGACAGGGGCTTGGGCTTCTATGCACAGTCCTGTGGGCAGAGCAGAGAGAGAGCTAGTGACTAATGCATTCAGGTGGGGGAGAGTGCTGTATGCTCTCCCTAGTTCAGTCGGCCTAGGAGGGAGGGAGAGAGAACGAGACCAGGTGAGCCACAATACACGCACAGCACATCTAAGTGGGTCCAAAGGTTTGAGTTAAATCTTGTACTCACTTGAGATATCCCTCATACGTCATACCAGCCTCTTCATGAACAGAGTGATTCCTGCTTCCTCGCTCCTCCATTAGTCCAAACTGACTCACCAGGCAGCTTGGGCGTCGGCTATTTAAAAGCTTCTGTTGATTGCCTTACTGGCTGCAGGTGCGTCCAATCCATGTCCAGGCTCCCATTGGCTGCAATACCTGTACGCTGGACGCGTACAGGGTGATATACTCTCTCTATCACCTCCCCCAGCCTCCTTCTGTGGGGAATAGGCCTGGCTGTTTCCCCTGGTTTGCCACAGCTAATACAAATATTTAAAATATTGCTTTGATGCTTACAGTATATTAACCTAAGGAAGTATTAAGTTGTTTTTATTAGTATATGCATTCCATACATTCCACAGGTCTAGACCACACATGGACATATGACATCATCAACCTGCGACGGGAGCAGTCCCTATTGAGTGAAAGATTCTCTGTTTATGAAAGAAATTAGATATTGATGGTGTTTTTATTTTGTAATTTCAGTTATAGCATATTTGTCTCCGCCAGGGATCCTTTTGGGGCGAAAATATCAAAACCATCGCTTTAATCTGTTATTCTAAGGAAATACACTGTATTTTGATGTAGTCTTTATTCTTTACCCAACAAAACTAAACCAAGCTGAAGAACCAGTAGAGAACCATACAAAAGGTTAAATAGGTTCTTTGTAAGGCAGTGGTGCTGTAGCAAGAACCACTGAAGAGCCATCTTCGTTTGTTTGTAATGTCCCGGTTTGTAATGTATCGGTATAGGTGGAGATCTCTGATCATATGGCAACATGAGACTAATGATGACATTCACACCAGAAAGCTTTGCTGCGATTCAAACGAATCCTGCTGCGCATTGTCAGAAAGTGCACTTCGTTTGGCAGGTGTGAAGGCTCATTCTAATGCGTATCAAAGAACCGCATTCTACTCCGAGCAAAAACGGGGGTTTTGCTTCGCTTCCAGTCGCACTTGATTACGATTCGGTGCAGGTGTGAATGCAATCCGCAGTAAATAAAGGAAATGAAGCAAACAATGTGGCGGGTGAGGAGCTGAACACAGTTGGAGACGGAGAAGGCATATTTTACGCAGCGCAAATGTGTCCCGTTACCGTGGATAGACGTGGTCGAATGAGGAGACTGAAGCCCTGATCGAAATGAGGACAAGTACATTAATCAATTGATTAAGGAAACACATAAAAACACTGCAGTGTATTATAGCCTACAGAATATTCTGTGTCTGTGCGTGCCGCAAACATGGAGTGCTGTCACTGTGAGGGGACTGGGGAGTAGGGACTTTCATCTCGATAAACTTGTAAACATTTTGCGCTGCTGTCTAATTATATCAGTGTTAAGAATAAGTCATACTCTGTTCCACTCCAAAGGACATTAAGGAAACAACTCCAAGATTTCCAACTCATTCAACTTTTATTTTCCAACTTTTTCATGCTGTGCACAGTTGGCTTCATTTGTTGATTGGTTGGTTCGCAAATCATGTTAGGTTGAAAACCTTTGAAAACAGAGAGACAAAGATTAACAATGCCAAACAACAAATGATAATTATTTTTAAACACATTAAGCAGTATTGCAAATATCACTGATTAAGACAAAATTGGCGTCTTTGGACTTGGAACATGCCGAGTAGATCTTGCTCTAGGAGATGTAGTTACCAGAGTGTGATGTTGGAAGATGCCTAGCAAACTCTCCACTTCTGAGTTTCGACCAAACAATCAGTAAAAGTAATAGAAGTCACATCGTACATTTACGTTTGTCTTGTGTTTTTACAGATATAATAAAATGGTTCGGCACAAAATAAGTGCTCACATAATAAAACCTAGCCTGGTAAACATCCCGGTCAGATGAATTCACATTATTATGTATCTTCTGCAGACTGTCTGGCCCTGAGTGCTGTTGGCGTTTTGCAGAAACCAAAAAGTGCCAAAAATGAATCAGCACCTGTCAATCACAGGGCCCTGAGTGCAGACCAGGCTATCATATAAAGCATAGTGCTTAAATATCTATGCTATCAGATCTGTTGATGATGTTTAGCTCAGTCACTTTTTTCTAGCTAAAAAAAAAAGGAACATTCAAAGAAAGAAAAACACAACAATCACAGAGTCACGCCTTCCCACAACTTCGTTGTACTGTATATCCTGTATTGAGTTTAATCTTTGTACTATTTTCTCTGGGGGTTAAAGGGACCTTTTTCTGTCTGTAGTAATATCATGACCTTTCTCTCTGCCTTTCTCTAGCCTGTGCAGAGGATGTGGTATTTCAAGGGTCAAGATGGAGGACAGAGCCCAGTGACCTCATTTTACCTATCAATTCTCCAGACCAGCAAGCTACCATTAGATGTGAGGCAGAAGGGAGCCCTTCTCCACAGTACAGGTAAAGTGCAGAGTCTAACTTACATCACTGCCATGTCATGGAAAATCTCCATCTGCCTGCTGTTTACTCTGCATATACCATCACATCATATAAAACCTCCATTCGATGGTGCCTAATTGGTTGATGCTTGCAAATCTTCACCGCTGCATTAAGCAGGATACCGATAGAATAGATTGTTATTGATTTGGTTTTTCTGGACGTAATTGCTCAGGGAGATACTGTACCGTCCAACAAATAAGTTAAGCTTGAAAAAGTAACTCCCTAATTGAGTGTCTCTTCCTAACTGAAAAAGTTAGGAAGTTATTTCAGTTTGATATATGATTTTGAGCTATAGTGTCAGAAAGCAAATGCATTAGGTAATGCATATGCCTTCACCATATAGATGTGAACAAGGTTAACTTAATTAGTCATGAGATTTACGCGGCTGCTGTATGATTGAAGCTGATATGTTATAATATGGTGCAAGGATTAAGAAATCATTAGACGAGTAAAAAGGATTAAGATGACTAATTGCACCATAGATCCTTTGATATTCCCGTTGCTGCGGAGTACAGCAGATACAGTAGTACTTCTTTTGTGGTAGATTGTGTTTCGCAGCTTGGTCAGCATCATGTAAATGCACAGCAAGCAGTGGAGAGATGCAATAACCTTGTGAGTGACATTCCGTTAAATGCTTACATTTCCTCTAATGCGTCTGTGCTAGAAACATGGTTTAAGCGCAGCAGCAGGGGGTATCATTATACTGTACTTTTGCCAGCTGAGCTATCCTGGATGAAGTCTCAGCTGTTGCTTGCATACCAAAACAAATGGAGTGGAAGGGTTTCCACGAGTAAGTTAAACCATTTTGACATTCACTTTTGTTGTTCGAAAGCACATTTGGATTGCTTTTGGGCCTAATAGCATATGGTATAGTAAAATGTGTTGCTGTCAGTAATGTATTTTTTTCCTAGCTATGAACAATCTTAGGTTTTCCCACTGATACCTGCTGTGAGAGCGCTATGTCTATATATTTTACCGTGATTCAGTTACTGAAAGTTACCGCTTAGTTACTCACTTCAGCTTCACCTACAATAGAAATGTGTGTGTTTTGACGAAAAAGTGGAAATTTACATTGTACCATTTTAAAATATGGATGTAGGTGCTCTCATTGCAATTTAAGCAGCAGATGACCTAATACTTCAAACTCAGGATTACAGTAACCACTTTAACCCTATATGGTTGACCAGAGATTTTAATCAATATACATTGTGTATTTCCTTAGAATAACAGCTATTTTTGCAAGAAACCTCTCTGAACTTGAGATTGAAATGTGTCATCATTATTTTAAAGGCACTAGTTTTGTGGAACATTTTGTGGCTTTAGTTGGTTATGTCGAAGGTTGTTTTCCTTTAAACTGACTGTACTTGACTTGTTTACCTTCTGGCAAGGAGAGGACTTTTCTTTTTTCATTCCGTATGATTAAATGGTAATGATAAAATGATAAAACACTCAAATGTCCTGATATTGCCTTGAATGTCCTTTGGAAATATCCTTTGGAGTTGTTATTGCCAGTATATTCATACTGCTCAATGATACCACGTGAATTTATAATTAGTAATACATAGTTTTGCCTTTAAAAAGTGTAAAACATTTCAAGCTTCCAATGTGTAATAATTTCCAATTTAACAGTATTTGACAGTCTATATTTGTCCATAACAAGGTACCCATTGCCCATGGGTGAATTACCGGTATGCACAAAAGCTACAGGCCAGTCAATGACATCAATACTGTGCTGTGATTGTGAAGCTGTCTATATCCGTACCCAGCCTACGTTATTGTGTTGTAGTTGTGTATGTCTGTCTAAAATCAGTATCATTGCCCAGGTTATTATCGCTGTAGTTTTGAGGCCAGTCTATGATGGGAAATGGCAGGCATCTATGATATATCACAATATCAGTACTGTGATATCAGGCATGCATGTCCATTATCATGGGCATAATTCAGGAACACAGACACACTTACCCACAATGTCAGCTTTATGCCGAGGAGGTGTCAATCTGCGTGTTCAGGTTTTAGTTTTCGACTACCTCTCCCCATCTCTCTATCCTCCCCCACTCAATCTCTCTCTGTCTCTCCTCAGTCCTCACCTTAACTCTCATCTCCCATCTCACCCATTCTCTTTTTCTCTTTCTTTCTTTCTTTCTTTCTTTCTCTCTCTCTCTCTCTCTCTCTCTCTCTCTCGTGCGTGCGTGCGTGCGTGCGTGCGTGCGTGCATGTATTTGATGGAAAACCTCAAGGTCAGCCAGAGTTCAGTCAGACCATGTCAGACCACAGACACAATGAAAGTGATCGGCAGGAGTCTTTGGACTTTGTGCTGGAGTATTGTACTAAAGCCTGGTTTTATACTTTACGGCAGTGTCTGGTCTGGTGCCGAAAATAGCCAATCTACAAGCTCACAAAGTATCGCAGAGCATATTGAGCTTGAGATTGCACATCTGCTATTTTTGGCACGGGACACAGTCGTAATTAAATTAAAAATAGAAAATAAGATTGCCATGGTGCAGGTTAGGGTTCATTTATAATATGTAATATATTGTCTATTGTATATGGTAAGAAAAGAAGATCCAGATATCAAGCAATGTCTGCCATTTGTCCATTATACATCAGGCAGGCTGAGAACAGTTTGACTTCTAAAAAGTAACATGACATTATAAAATAAAATCAAAGGAAGGTGTCATGTGGTTATGATTCTTCCACAAAATCTATTAAGGTGCTCTTATAAAGAAACACAGCGGAGTATTAGTATGTATAATGTATCCAATGCCTGTGTGGCCACTCTGAGGTCCGAGTGTTCCCATTGAATTTAGCAAAAATAAATAAATAATAATTATTATTATTACCCTAATTATTTTGACTGGTTTAGTATTATAGAATACTTCCATGCAAGTAAAAATAGTACCTCTCCTCCATTTTGTCCGTGGCAAGTTCAAGTTAGTTGAGTTTCATATTATTTTGTTAAAGGTGACCTGTTCTCATTTCCAGCAGTTGTATTCTTTTCTGGGACTCCACTAGAGTAGTGTTGCATGATTCAACTGTTTTTTTTGTTTTTTTTTAACTAAATTATAAAATCAAATATTATGCTTAGGGTCTTTGAGACCCTATTTTCAGCCTCTGTCCCAGCATTTCCCAGGTGTAGCAGGTGAAATACCCCTCCCCTCACCCCCCCACCCCTCCATCTCTCTGTCTATCTTTCTGTCATCTATGACGTCAGTTCTGTGACATCAGTTATGTCCATGTTTGGGCATAATCCAGGCCCACAGACATGTGGAGATTGCTTGGATAGACAGGATAGAAACAGGAATGAAAAGGGAGAAAGGAGGGGGGGAAAAATCAATCAAGTGGTGTCCTTTCACTACAGCTAATGGCAGACATTTTATTGTTTAGCTTTGTTCCTCTGCTGATCTTTCGTCAACAGTACCTCTCACTCCATAGACAGCTTATGAGGGCCAGGGGTTAGTCTTTTGTGACATGACGGTATATGTGAAGGTTGTTGATGACAGGTTTCTCATGTACTGCAATGGCACAAAGGCTAGGTTATCTAAAACCTAATTTATAGTTTGTCGCACGAAAGGGTTGCTCATCAATCAATATTCCTTTTTTTTATCTGTCATTTTTAGCGAGCGATGCCATCATGGAGTATAACTCAGTCGTACGGTGTCGCCGCTGCCAGAGTGGGTGTCTTGGTGCTTGTGCGCAGATATCCCCACCTGCACCCATGCATGGCAGCCATGTGCTCTAGACGTGTGTGATCTGTTCAAGCTTCCTGACATCTTCTTGCATTAACTTGAGGCATGCTGTGTGGCTGCAAATATAGCCAGCTTCCCCCTCCTTCTCTTGGGATTCTTCCCCGTTCATTCCTCCTTTCCGCTTGTACAATGCTGTACATACAAGATCTTCCTTCCCGCAGAAATCATCCTTCCAGCAGAAACACCAGCGGATTATGTTACGCTGAAATGGAGAACGGCAAGCACAGCTGGAAGGAACAACTACAGCATTTCACACACAGTATAGTCGAAGATTGGAATAGTGAAATGTCTCTTTATTTCAAATATAATGTAAGCTATAGTGTATGCCATATGAATTCATATATATTCATATACTTCATATAATTTTGTTTGTCGAATTGACAAAATCAGTCAGGATTAACAGTGAAAGGGCATAGGCAGGTGGGAGAACAAGGAGAGCCCTGCTATTTCTTGTATAGTTTGTGATTTTTATAGTAGTATCATTGCCGAGGCAGTTACTAAAAGTATCACCCCAACCATGCATCATATCTTAGATTTTTACAAAGCAAAGCACTATTGAAATTTTACTTGCAGTATTTCTGTACCATCCTCACTTATCTTCCTGCTAGAATGGCGTTCTTTGCATACTGTGTTTTCAGAAATGGCTAAAGTCACCTGTCATTAGGATGCCATTCATTGTGGAACGTTACCCATCAAACAATCTGCCGCCAGACATGAATCTGACGCTATATAATCAATTTACTTGATCCATCAACTGTGCTATGCAGTTTATCTTATTTAGGTACTTATTTTTGTTTTGTTTATACAAGAAGAGAGTGTGTGTGTGTGTGTGTGTGTGTGTGTGTGTGTGTGTGTGTGTGTGTGTGTGTGTGTGTGTGTGTGTGTGTGTGTGTGTGTGTGTGTGTGTGTGTGTGTGTGTGTGTGAATGTATTGTATGTAATGTATGTTATAAAAAATGTCAATACAAATATTATTGAAAAACAACTATCTAACTATCTATTTTATCTAAATTCTATACTCTATAGTCTACTATACTTTGGCATTCATTACTAAGTAGTGTTTGATTCTATAGTTTTGACAGCTGTATTGGATAGCCATTACTTTCTAGTTTTTGTGTGCTCATATTAAAGTCATTATGTGATATGAAATTCATTAAAGGGTCCTAATTATAATTTGTGAATTTCAAATAGGAAATAATCTTCTTATCATGCTGCCAAGCCTAATTTATTTCTCATTTTTAGAATTGTGCCCCCATTAAACATAACATACAGCTTGTATAAGTTATATTGATACTGACACAGAGAAATGAAAATCATACTTTGAGTATAACTGTATTGATTTAACATGATATGTGAAATCTAAACATTATGTTTACATTTTCTCTGAAGTCATTAAAGTGTTTTTTTTAGCAATTTATCTGAATAATTCAGCATTGGCGAAACCTCATTGCATAAGTCATGCACTTTTGAATTTCCTTCAGAAATCAATCTTTTCTCCAGAGACTATTTTCAGGCAGCCTTTGCAAATGAATAGGCTAGTGTATGTGCTTTAAATGCAATATTAATGTAAATTTGACCACCAAACTATAAATAATACATAAAACATCTCACACTGGGATATTGAGTGTATGGGGTTGTCTGTCTCAAGAAATTGTCTGCAAGTTTTCATACCATACTGAAATGAATTGAGTCCAAGTGGCTTCCTCGAAACTGAAACAAGTGAACTTGTAAATTGCTTAGAATGGAGGCAATGTCAGACTGAAGCTTCTAACTTCACTCAGATAATCAGGTTACTGTAGTGCAACTTTGCAATGTGCAATTTATTGTTGGGGACTACGGATACAAATTAGCATTATTATTTTCATTACATAATGTATATGTGTGTGTCAAATACACCAGAGTAAGGCCAAGTGTGGACAAAGATGCGGACGCATGCACACCGCACAGACGTGTACCAATTTGCATGATGTTTGGACAAATTCTGTATGTGTACTGTCAAAATATTTGTTTTGCACAAAGCGGCCTCCTGGTGGCGCTATAACAGGCCAATGTGAACTTTGGGGCAGAGGTTCAGCTCTGGCATTCAGGAAGTGTGTGTGCAGACAGAGTATGGCTGCGATCAAGCTAATGGTGCCAGAGATTAGCTGGTCACAGACGGACGGACGGACACACAGACAGACTGACTGAGTGCAAAATAAGTCCCCCAGTCCCCATGCCTTCGGCCTGATGGAGATAATAATAATAATAATAATAATAATAATAATAAGTAACTCTCGGGAAGGTGATTACAACAAAATGTGAAACAAGCATTGCTTGACCTTGGGGATGACTTCCAGACCACCCCTGTTGAGTCACCCTATGGTGGAATGATCAAGTGTGTATCAAGAAAGAAACAAGAAAGATGCAAAGTAAAGTCTTGAATCCTAGTGTCCTTATTCTGGGAATTTGGGCATGCCATAATAAGTGACCATTCTGCAAAAATAGCAGATCTATAAGCTGGGGATTTGTTGTGAACTTGTAGATCTCCTTTTTTCGACAATGACATTTGGAGTAGATCGAGGGAAAAAGGGTTGAAGTGGTAAATTCTAAATGAACATGCCGATTTTACTCTGTAGAAGGTTGAATAATTCTCTATTAATAACTCAACTGTATGTATTCAATACATTTTGCTTTGATTTCTCTCTTAGACAGTAGCTGAATAAGATACTGTAGATTCCAGCAGTAACTTATTACTGCCCGTTCTGTTCTCTGAATGACATGGATGGACCAATCAAATCGATCCCTTTGATAATGTTTGTGAGTGTGCTTCTCCAGGGACCTGGGTACTGATTGTGTTTGCGTCCTCCCAGATGGTCGCTAAACGGAACAGTCATTGATCTGGGGAATGACTACCGGCGTCACATGTCTGGGGGCAACCTGATCATTAGCAGTCTGGACAGGGACCAAGACACAGGGATATACCAGTGCACTGCCTTCAACGTGTTGGGGTCCATCCTTAGCCGAAGAGCCAGCCTCCAATTTGCATGTAAGTGTTTGTGCAACTCATAACATAATTTATATCATTAACCTTTTTTGCATATCACAGAGTGTGAACATGTTTTAGTGAGTGCAATTTCACTGCGGCCACTCTTCATGCATGTAACATGGTTTCGGTCTCATTTAGCATTCCAATTGCTCATTTGGCATGCCTGGGAATAGATTTCTGACGGGGAAATGGTAATCGAATGAAATGTCAGATGCAACAAACACAGAGGGCGAGGCAGCCTCGGACTGCCTCTGAACTCCATTGATTCTCATTAGCAGTTCCAGCTTTGACAGCATCTATGCCGAGACCACATTGACTCATTCGGCCAAGCGATACGCTAGCCGTTGCCATCCGGACTTGGAATGAAGACCAACTCAAATGCTCAAGAAGTGTCCGTAACTTTGTCATAGAGACAGACAATTTTGTGTGCACTGATGAGACAGTGGCAGTGGCAGTCTCCTTGAATGCCAGGCCTTTTGTCCAAAGAAACGGATGGGAATGCGATGCTGCAAAGCAGGACACTTTTGACAGCAGACAGCGATGAGGCACCTCCCTCCTCTCCTGATCAAGCCTGCTGGCTATTGATCATGTCCCAGGGACAGAGAGCCTTTCACTTCCTCTCAGGAGATGCTCTGTACATTATCCCTATGGCTCAGTAATGAATATCACTTGTGCGGTGGACTGGGTGAAGAGCAGAGCTGCTTGACATTTATTGTCTAGCTGCATGTACAGAGAGCGAGTTGTAGAAGATCAGCGTGTTTGCAACAGCCATAGATGGATCTTTTCTTTTTGCCTCCTTGTAATGGAGCTACTGCCGTAATACAGGAATGCCTCATCTGTCTTTTCCTGCCTCCAGAATTTAAGTTGTAGTTTCATGGCGGTTTCTATTTTTGGTAAAACATAATTGTATCTAATGTAATAATACCTTATGAAGTTTTTAATGACACACAACTCTATAGCTTCCCTATTCCATATGGCCAAAATAGCTTGTACATAGAGCTTGTATGTTTTCGGCAAAGAGATTTGGTGTTGAGGAAAACGGAGTGGACTCTGGGAGACCCTGGTCAGTGAAACTCATAGGGTTTAAATGGTTAAATTAAGTGTTAATTACGAACCTGCAAATTAAATGTGAAAATGAATTCCCTGGTATTCACAATTTCTCATGCTGCAGCCGTCAAGAGCATTCAACAGGGCAAAATCTTGGACTGGTCCAAAGATCCTCAGTCTAGCTCAAAGACACTTGAGTAATGGTATGTATTGGATCTGACAGCCAGGAAAAGTGTTTATGTCAGAACCATGGGCCCAGACAATCACCTTTTAGCCACATTCAGTGGCCGATGTACTATATCCCCCTAGGCCAGCCGTTTTCTGTGCTAGATGGATTCAGCTAAGAAATGTATTGCTGCAGCTTAGGTTGCCCTCGGGCAGTTTGAGTCTGTTTTCAGAGCAGAGAAAGGGGAGTTTGTTTTGTACAGCATCTAGACCCATCAATACTCTCCATTGTTTCACTTTATTTTTCGGGTTCTTGAGTAAATAAATCATCCGCTGCTTATTATTTCCAGAGTGATTATTACCAGCTCTTTTATTAGCCACCCACTGTTTCCAATGATGAATGTCATTACAGTGATCAACTGCTGTGTAGATATGCCTTCTTCAATCAGTTGAATATGTGAGTCTCACCGGGCTGCAGCCTCAAACGTAATTTATACTTTGTCGCACGACACTGTCACTCAGCATTGATAACTTTTTTTCACACTACACTTTGCACTTGAATCACGTGAAAGTCTGTTATTTTTCTGCCTAACTTATGCTCCGCCATATGACCACGTCGCGGAAATTGCAGATCTGTAAGCTCACAGACCCATTTGTGAAGTTATATATCAGCTATTTTTGCGGTCCACGACACAGCCTTACTACACAGTATACATCAGGCTTTCATCCGCCCCACATTGTGCAAGGCGGGTGTCTACTCCTCCTGTGGCCTACTCTCTGTCCTGTCGTGACTTGGCTGTGTTTGATTTCCGCCACGGTCAGAGAGCCACTCATTAATCTTGCCCCACACACTGTCCCACTTCTCTCCATAATCTTCTCTCTCTCGCTGTCCTTCTCTCTGTCTCGCTCTCACTCTCTCTTTCTCGCTCTCACTCTCTCACTCTCTCACTGTCTCCTAATTTCTCTTATCGGTCACAATGACTTTCTCTTGTTTGTTTTTTGGAGGGTGACTCCAGGCTGTTAACTGCCCGGTGTAGACAGAACGCATTGCCGGCTGTAGTGTCTCACCTCCATCACTCATGAAGCTAGGGGGTGTGAGGATGATTTTCCCTCCCAGGTTTGGGTTTTTGTCTGCCAGCCATTCATTTGCCAGGGATAAATTGTGTTGAGAGTATTGACAGAGAGGCTAATGCTTTTAAGTGTGAGATTAAACCACATTTAATAATGCTCATTGCTCCTGGCGCCACAAAGTGTCAATTGTTGTTTGGGCCTCGTTTCTCAAACATGAGCCGAACAGATTTGATCATAAATTGCTCGTAAATTGCTGTTCATCATAAAAGAAGGTTATTTGACAAGTTCACATCACCTTCTGATGTTACCAGCCCATAACAGATACAGTAAACAGACTAGCAATAGAGACCTATTGCAAATGTTTAAAGAAAAGGTCAGAATCGACCGGTTAAGCAAAAAAATGATCATTCAACTCTATATTATAGGCTACTTATTTTATAACATTTTCTATGAAGCCCATGTCTACAATGTGTTAACATAACTATAATACATTATAATACAAACGGGACGAACTGAGGCGAATATATGTATTCCGGTCTGAACGCAGCTTTATCGGGAGAAACAAGCGTCAGCCACACGGACACTCACATTGCATTGTGTCTCGGTGTCCCCCTCGCACATGACACCCTTCTTCACAGCAGTTTCACAACTCACTACGACGTTACTTCTGACTACGCCTCTTGCCACAATTACACGTAACTTCAACTTACGCATGTTTGTGCATGTGTGTGTGTGTGTGTGTGTGTGTGTGTGTGTGTGTGTACAACAATAATAATCATAATAATAACAACAATAATGCTAATAATAAGCATAACAAATTAATACATGACGTCAGTGGGAGAAGAGTTATTGTGTGTGTGTGTGTGTGTGTGTGTGTGTGTGTGTGTGTGTGTGTGTGTGTGTGTGTGTGTGTGTGTGTGTGTGTGCGTGTGTGTGTGTTTTGGACAAACGGCGTGCTGTTGATTTGTGTCAGCTTCATGCCAGAGTGTTTGTGTTGGAGTGCCTCAGTGTGGCCGCAGGGGCAACCTCTTCCAGAGAGAGATGGAGACACTAGAAACTCTGCTGGAGTTTATGGTTTAATATTGTGGTGGTTTCTAAGTATGTATAGCCGAAACATGAAGTGGAGGCTGTCAAATCCCGCAAATTTCCTTCTGCCCATTGCGTGGCATCGTAACTAGGATTCTAGTCATAATACAGTTTCATAATTCCTGCACTGCATCACTTTTTCTTTTGGCCAGGATTATAGTTGTATTATAATTCCCATAGCTTGTAGTTTATTTTGCAGTATAAGTACTGTTATAATGCATTCTCGTCATCAGGCGTCTTACTGGTAGTGTGACTATAAGTCACTAATAAATGTTTGATGGGAGCTTTAATAATGACATTCCTGTAGATGTAGTCAGTGTACAACCATTATTATACATTTATAATTGACCTTTTGAGTCACTATGAATTTCTTTATCATGTTTTAAATTTAATTGAGTGTTATCAGCAGGTTATACTGTAGGTCTATGACAGCAGCTGAGCATAATATGGTTCTGTTTGTCCCCTAAAATACTCCTCCATTGTACTATACTCCTCTAATTTACTCCTCCAGACTATTTCTCTTTTCTTCCTCTACTGTACGTCCTAAACTCTACTCCTACTCTACTCTGTTCAGATATCGACGACTTCAAATCCCAAACAGTGAGGAGTGCTGTCAACGTGCGTGAAGGCCAAGGAGTTGTTTTGTTATGCGGTCCACCTATGCATTCTGGAGGTATGTTTATTACAGTGTGTGTGTGTGTGTGTGTGTGTGTGTGTGTGTGTGTGTGTGTGTGTGTGTGTGTGTGTGTGTGTGTGTGTGTGTGTGTGTGTGTGTGTGTGTGTGTGTGTGTGTGTGTGTGTGTGTGTGTGTGTGTGTGTGTGTGTGTGTGTGTGTGTGTGTGTGTGTGTGTGTGTGTGTGTGTGTGTGTGTGTGTTTTGTGCTGCTGCTGGCGTAGTGATACTGGCCTCAAAAACTCATTTTTATGAATTCCTCCCCAGCTACCACCTTTTGTGTGGCTGTTGTGTGAGACTTACTTTAATGAGGGTTGGAGCTGGTGAAGCTGAAACTGAAATACCCCTATGGGATCAATAAAGGTCTACATTTCACAAAGTTTATCAGTTCTCCATTTTGCAGTCTATATAATAGAGACATAATAGAGACAGTGAGGTATGAGCTGACAAGATACTTGTCAAACATAATGGACCAAAGAAATAATGAGCACATAATCCAGAATAAGGTGTGACCAGCTCTTGGCTTTAGCTTGAACATTTTGGACAGACAGAGAGACCAATTGGCTGACAGAAACGACAGACCGATGTGGTCAATGTGTGGTCACATCTTATAAATGGAGCCAGATGGCTCACTAGTGATCTACTTTGAAAACACACATCTTGGAAGGGATGCCTATACAGGTAGAGGGAGACTGTGTTGTCTGAGGGTGTATTCTTTCTGCTTCGCTAGTAAGGAAGTGGAAAATTGATATGGTCTGCTGCTGAGCTAGTCGTTGTCCAATAGCTTGCAGACTGGAGTAGCTCATTTAATTCTCTTAACCACTTTCAGCCAGTTGTCTATATTTTGGGCATGTCGTTATAGTCGAAGACAAAGTCAAATACGTATTCCCCCCAAACAACTATAGGGTTTAAATGCTTAAGAAGACTACAACTCATTTTGTTGTTTGTGTTACACATGACCAATGATATACACTAATGGACCAGAGCACCTCAGCTTTCCTCTCTGACACAAGCGTATGCTTAGTTTGCTGTCAGAACTAAATTACTGCTGAACACTCTGTCTCTTTCTCTCTTTGCTCTTCCTGTGAGTCACCCTCTAGCTTGCCCTCGCGCTCTGTTGCATTTTTGAAGCATGAATGAATGAATGAATGAATGAATGAATTTTTATTTTCGTGTCTTGTCAATTAAGACCCATCCCTTACGGGATTATAAGACACCAACAACATAAATAAACAATATCACGTTCACTTCTCACACAGAAGTTACACAATTGATCAAAACAAAAAACAGAAATATACATTATCATAAAATAAAATAATATAATAAATAATAAATCACATATAAGTTTTCTTTGTCCTTATGTCCCAAGCTTTCTCTATATATTCTGCTAATGCAAATATCTTTTGTTCAAAAATCCATCTCAGTCGCTCTGCATCACTTAACCACATCAAATCTATATTTTTACATCTGTTAAATAACTTTTGACGTAGCTCATGATACAACGGGCAATAGAAAAGAAAATGGAACTCATTCTCAATATCATTTATGTCACAGTAGGTGCAAATACGTTCTTCTTCTGTAACTCCTCTATACCTCCCAGTCTCAAGGTGCAAGGGCAATATCCCAGAACGAAGTTGGGCACATAGGGATCTTTGTCTTTTGGATAATGGGGCACAAACGTACTTTTCACTAGCATAAGAGCTTTTTATCGTAACAAATGTTCTCAACTTTGGTTTGTACAATATGTCCTGTGACCATTTGTTCTGAAATAAACTATAAAGTGTGTCTTTAACCATTGAGATGTTTACAACCCTGTTATTTAGAAAACTGTCATGTAACCCAGTACGTACAAGAGTGTCCTCTATTGCACTTGCCCATGCACCTTTTACTGATACATCCCAGTTGAAAATCTTCCTAGCAACTCTGTTCTCTGGCATTCTGATTAGTCGGTTCCATAAGGCCATCATGCTGCCTCTCCACCTTATCTCACACGGCTCCCAATCCATGTCTCCTGTTATTGCTAATACAGGCGCAAATTTGTGCACTCCTAAAAAGTACCGTATGGCTCTATTCTGAACCATTTGTCCCTTCATATTCATGTTTGAGCCCCATATTCCCGCCATATAATCCATGACAGGGCAGACACACGTGTGAAACAGTTTGGAGTAGGCAGCATATCCTAAATCACCCAGCTGTTTAGTTTTGGCTATTATGCCACCTAGGGCCCTACCTGCAGATCCTGCCAGTACCGATGAATGTTGTACATAACCTTGAACTTCACTAACCCTTTGTAGTCAATTTATACAAGACACCCGTTTGCATTCTAGCATTCACTGGTTCTGAAGCCTTCACAGTTTTTCCAAGAAACGGCACTATATAGTCTGCAAGGACCTTTAGACAAAGTAGACATGGTCTACAATCTAAAGGGATTGCGTTACTTTTGTGATCCACCATAAACATTAATTTACTCTCAAGAGCTCATTACAAAGCTTTTTTTCAGTGTCACAAGTAACTTTGCTCTGTTGCACGAAAGCGTGTCCAACAGTGGGAGAAGTTGTTGTACAGCGCCTCCACTCTGCCCTTGTACTTGTACTTACTTGGCAAACGCTATCATTCCTCAGTCACAGATCCCCTGCTCATTTGTACTCAATCAGAACAAGTTAGTGTCTCCATTGCCATGCAGAGACCTGGCTCACTCATCGAGGCTCACTCCCTCAGGGTCTGGATATGATTGACAGTCATTGCATACACCTTGTGACTACCAAACCCTCACCTCCAAAATGCTGTCTCTTCAGAGGGCACTTCCTCGCTTCTGCATATCTGTGCTGCACACTCTTCTCAAAGTGCCGCCCTCATGCAATGTGACAGGGCTCTCTCTGTTCAGTTGAACTTGCTGGCCGAGATGCAACATGGGATGAATGAGTCAGGACTGAGGGATGCCACTCCCACACATCTACATACCCATATCCCTCCCTCCCACATCCCTCCATCCATCCATCTCTTTTCAAAACCATTTTGGTAAGACTTTATATTAAGGTCGGGTCTATAATGTATTATAACCACCTTTATAATGCATTATAATCACCTATAATGCTTCATAACACTTGTTAATAATGTTTATAATCATGCATAATAACTTATAATAACAAAGATACTTTATAACTATAAGTTAAGGTTCGTTATAATGTGCTGTTCCACTGAGCTTGTTGGTGTTGTAGTACTCGAGTCCTTGACTCATCTCGAGTCCGGTCTCGAGTCCACATTTTCATTTACCTGGCCCTGTCTTGATCTCGCACATAATGACTACTTGGTCTTGACTCGGTCTCGGACCAAGGGACTCCACCACGTCCACTCTAGTCACTACAGTGCAATGAAATAAATGTTTTATACCCATATTATGAGGAGCCCATTCACACTAATGTTATAAGGTAATTATAGACAGCTATCTTGTTGAGTAACAGAGTGAAGCTGACGCGTCACGCACCTGCCTGCAGTGTTTTCTGTACCTCGCAGTGTTTTCTGTACCATCAAATGAAAAAAATAAATGAAAAGAAAATCTGGTCTCGGTCTCAACTTGGTCTTTGTCTCGACTCTGACTCAACCCCCTCCCACACCTAACTTAACAGCATCTGTTTGTGGGGAAGAGAGCCAGAGAGAGAGTGAGAGTGAGAGTGAGAGAGTGTTTACTACCACAGTAGTAGCGGCTGCCAGGCCCTGCTAACTACCCTGATGCGACTGCTTTTGCGGCTTCGTCTATATTTTTCGCCAGTGCTGGTTAAACGTATAGATATGAAAGCACAGCCCCCCCTTTTTGGCACAAAAAAATCACTGCCAAAAATCTGAGCAGTTGTAGAACCAACTTGCACTTGAGCAAAGCATCTGTAAAAACTATTTGTACTATATGTAACTAATGTTTTTAGTTACAAACACAAGTTATGTTTTACAAGAGGAAACATTTTTTTTACGAAAGTGCACAAATTAGGTGCACACAGTTTTTACAAATACAAAATAATATTGGCGTCATTTTGAGCCCATAGTGCGTGCGTGAGTGAGTGTGTGTGCGTTGACTGTTCAGAATTGAGTGCGGCCTCTCACTGCTTTAAATGTATTTGTGTTGTTCTCCATTCTAGAGCTGACCTTTGCCTGGCTCTTCAATGAATACCCCTACTTTGTCCAACAAGACAGTCGCCGGTTCGTCTCCCAGGAGACGGGCAGCCTGTACATCGCCAAGGTGGAGACTTCAGACGTGGGAAACTACACCTGTGTGGTCAACAACACTGTTACCAGAGAGAGGGTCCTCAGCTTTCCCACACCACTGGTCCTCCGAAGTGATGGTAAAATAACTTTAAACACATTCCCTTTCCAAATGGAGCCTTGTTGTACATTAGGCTTAAAGGACCATACCAGTGGCCAGGCATGTACTAACTCATTAGCATACAGGTATTTGCCAAAAATGACTGCCAAAGCCTTCCATGTCGATATATCAACAATATTGATATTGGTTTGGCACATACAATTGCATTTGATTAGAATCTAGATGAATGGCACAGGGGTAAAGTTCCTGTCCACCACCATGTAGTCTAGTGATTATAAAATACACTGGGGTCCATCCAGCTTGGCCGAGCGTCAACACAATTGGCTGTGTTCAGGTGGAGGGAAGCCTGGCAGGGAGGCTGATCGTTTTTCGCTGCACTAGCAACTCCTACCGGCTGGGGCAGCACCCGTCAGAGGGGTGTGTTGAACAGGAGGAGTAGGCTGGAGGTGCTAGCTCCTCCCGGTGGGGGCTCCTCACTGGGAGCTGAGCTAGTATAGGGTACAATAGCAGTGGAAACACAGAAATGTAATTCGCTACTCTAAATTTATTAAAGAAAAAAAGAAAGACAAGTAAGAAACGAAAATAGTCACTAGACCGGTAGCCTGGGGTCCACCTGTGCTTTCTATGGCATAGGCAGCTCCCGGCAGGATCCGCCGGGAGAATCTAAACGCAGCTGTGCGACATGACACTAATTAGTTGGAGCGACAGAGAGAGAGAGGAGTAGTGTGTGTGTGTGTGTGTGTGTGTGTGTGTGTGTGTGTGTGTGTGTGTGTGTGTGTGTGTGTGTGTGTGTGTGTGTGTGTGTGTGTGTGTGTGTGTGTGTGTGTGTGTGTGTGTGTGTGTGTGTGTGTGTGTGTACGTGTGTGCGTCAATTTAACAAAGGTGCAGACGATCAGAAATCAGCAGAGAGTGTTTGCGCTACTCTATGCCGAATTGAAGCGGTCTCAGACCCATACTTTTTTTTTTCTCTCTCTGGAAAAACGTCTGGGTTTCCGAGGCTACTAGACCGGTGACTAGAGTATACTGTACATTGATTTACAAATTAAATTATTAACAGTGACATAAGTATCAGTCGGAGTACTGGGAGTAGCTAATTGTTAGGAAGTTTTATGACCTGAAAGTTTATCCAAAGTCTTTTGCACACCTGAATAGAGTCTATGACACAAGTGCGTTGGTGGAGTATACTGTATATGCATACAGATCAAATAATTAAAAAAAGCACCCGCACACTAGCTGCTTTCCCTTGGCTCAATTGTGTTTTCTTTATTGAGCAAGTATAAAGACAGTGTGTTGAGGTTTTTTATTATTTGATTACCTGAAGGCGTGAATCACAAACAATGGCTCTGGTAATTATTTCAAAAGATGTGTTGGAAAATGGTTGGCAACTAACGTTTAAGTTCTTGCATCTAGTAATGGTATTAAAGGATAAACCCTACTGCTGTCTCTCTTCAAGATGGAATTCATGGGAAAACAAAGTTTTACAGTGTCACACAGGTGATAAATCTCAACCATGCTTTCCCCAGGTGTGCTTTCAGATTCTTTCACAAACCACCTCCAATGTTCTCTCCTTTTACCATCATTTCAGTGGTCACCTTTGTTACACACACAAAGACCTTTGTGTTTGCTAGTCCCTTGTCGTGTCCTTTTGTCTTTAATCCAGGCTGAGGAATGTGTGCCATTAATCATCCATGCAAAAAAGAAAAAGAAATGCTCACCGTCAATTATCTCTCTTTTGTAGGAGTAATGGGAGAATATGAACCCAAAATAGAGGTTCATTTCCCTGACTCTGTTCCAGCTGCTAAGGGATCCGTGGTGAAACTGGAGTGCTTTGCATTGGGAAAGTAAGTCAGCATGACTGTGTGTACACAGCTCTACTGTAGGTGTCATGCACACATTTGTGCCTGTGGTAACACCCAGCAAGTCACGTTGAGATCGGGAAGGTGTTACTTATGCAATGTGTGAACACGCATTTCTAATTGAAGTATCATCAATCTGTTGATGAAGAGCTGGGACTGCAGTATAACAACTTGTGTGGTTGTGGAAATTCAAATAACTTTGAATTACCATAGTAAAATGGAAAATAACCACGGATATATGTATACCACGGACATGGGTACAGTAATAATATAAATGGCCCTTTGCTCTGTAGAGCGTGTTTAATTGCATTTCGGTTGTCATTTAAGTTTTCATTTCTGCATTTCAGCCCTGTTCCAGAAATAAGCTGGAGAAGAACCAGTGGGGTCCCTTTCCCCAGTAAAGTAAAAATGAAGAACTCAAACGCCGTCCTTGAAATTACTAATTTTCAGCAAGAAGATGCAGGGACCTATGAATGTGTGGCAGAGAACAGTCGAGGCAAAAATGCTGCGCGGGGTCGCATCTCCTTCCATGGTAAGTGGATGATTGGAAATTGCACAAGAAACAATCCAGAAGCTCAAGACTCAATATGTTGTTGTTTTTTGGGCACTGTTTGTCAAATGTGGAATCAGAATAGGTACCGACAAAATATAAGATGGTGAAGAATATTGAAATATACATCAATGGAAATGCAAAATGAGGTGCAGTACTTGTCTAAGTTATGATGTGTAAAAATGTGGACTGTAGAGACTCATCTTTTTTTTGTACTGCCTTATTAATAATATGCAGTGCATTCAATCTATTTCTTAGCAACTCTTCTACTAAATTCCCTGTTGAGAACACCATTGATATTACTATTTACCAAGTCCTGTTTCTTGTTATGCTGATAAAACAATTGCTCAGTTGGACGTTTTGTGATTTATTGGAAGCCTGGTGCCTTGTTAGCTAGGCTATATAATAATCGTTATTCCCCAGACTTAAGATGTAACTGTCTCTGTAATGCAATCTTTGTTTATTCACAGCAAAACCTCACTGGCTCCAAACAATAGCTGACACAGCTTTGTCAATTGAAGACAACCTTTTCTGGGAGTGTAAAGCCAATGGAAAGCCTAAACCGTCCTATAACTGGTTGAAGAATGGAGAGAATCTAATGGCAGAGGTACGGAACACCGGTTATAGCAAAATGTAGATGAAAATCGGCTGTCCGGCGGCATGCAGGTTACAGCCAGCTGGTGTTAGCATTGCTGCCATTGCATTGCAATTAGCATTCATTCTTAACATCTTACTGAGCAAAATATTTATATACTGACATGGACAAGATTATGAGGTTAGGTGATGAGCATGTAAATCCATTACGTGGCGGTCCACATGTTGTGGCAGGTCTCCACATCTGCCTATTGTGATGAATGTGATCTGAGGAACCACTCCCACTGTCAGATCCAATGAGCATCCCCACGCGAGGGTGTGCTGCGATCAGGCACCCTGAAAAGCTGATGGGGTTACAATTTACTCTAAGACATCAGCAGACCTGTCCTCGTGGCTTTTCCAACTGGATAGCCATGGGAAATAAATGACTTATTAATGTGCTACAACTGCTATTGTCAACATTGCTCCCCCTCCTTTTGCATCTAAAGTGCAGGTCAGCAGTCCCCCCGCACCTCCTCCCCTCCCCCGTCTCCTCTTACAAATGTGAACGCAACCAGAGACTGCGATGTCTATTTCTCCTTTCCCACTCTCCTCATCCCTTTCATGGTGTAAAAGTACTGTAATAGACTTCATGTATTCCAACATAATAGACTAGCATCGGGAATGCAGATGTGCCTCTTTTTTATCCCCTGCAGGGCCGGACACAAATCGAAAACGGGGCCCTCTCGATAGCAGCGTTAAACCTGTCAGACGCCGGGATGTATCAGTGTGTGGCTGAAAACAAACACGGCATTATTTATTCCAGTGCTGAACTAATAGTGTTAGGTAAGATTGCCTTCCTTTCTGCTCTTATACTGCTATCTGTCTCAGTGTTTGATCATTTCCTTAGATAAAACCACCATCTGGTTATTGCTCTCCACAGCAATCAGTTGGCACACTCATTCGATGTCACTATGGTCTCCGGCAGAGAAAATATGAATCTGATGGAGTGTCTCATTTTACTACCAATCGTTTCGTCATATTGATTTGGATGCTCCAAATGCATTGCTTTGTGGCATTGCAAGGGCATTCTCATGTAAATGGCGTATCGATTTATTTGCAGAGCTTTGATGAGTTCTATGTGACTGGCTCGATGAGAAATTAAATTCGTTCCTGATATTTGATGACACTGGGAGTGCTCAGATAATGGCTGACAAAATGTGATGATGACAGACAAAGCCTGATGTAGACACCGATCAGAGTCTGGGTCGGTCTGAGGTGGACTGTGGCGGGGGATGGGGGTGCTCGTGTCTTCACGGAGAGAGACGTGCATCAGTGCCTTCATCCCACCAGGCATTTTGGCTGAGGTACCCAAGGTGCACTCACTGAGCAGCAGGGGAGAGACAAAATTAGCAGATCTACGAGCTTGTAACATGTCATGTCACATATGATGTATCGCAAGCTTGTAGATCTGCTAGTTCGAGGGGACCGGCAGCTGCATGCAACTAAAGCAGTGTTTTCACTATAGAGGGGAGAGAAATATGTCACTTCTCTCTCCGGTCCGTGCGGTGGTTGATCATATTAATAACGGATCATTACGCTGACTGAGACACACAGTGTGTGTGTGTGTGTGTGTGTGTGTGTGTGTGTGTGTGTGTGTGTGTGTGTGTGTGTGTGCGTGTGCGTGTGCGTGTGTGAGTGCGTGCGTGTAACTGTTAATCTGACCGATTCTGACGTTAGTAGTATTATGTTTTCTTCTTGGACATGCGTTTGTGCATGGGCACAGTGGCAGGTTATTTAATATAGTATTTTGTTAGCTCCGGTCCGCTCCGGGGGGGTCAGGTCTTACAGGGTTGGCAGCTCCGACAGCTCCGGCTCACTTTCACCACTGACCAAAAATTTGCATAACTTCCTGGAATGGCAATGAGAGAGACCATTTTCACCTGTCCTGTACTTAGCAGTAAAAGTGCTGGTATGCGACCATTTTCTCACTGCAAACAAGTCTCACGTCTCATTGTAGCGGAATAATACATGAGAGATGACTGTAAGCAAGCACACAAGACTTCCATCTGCAGGTAGTTGGGTAATATCTGATACTTCCGTGGCCGCGGAGCAAAAGGTCAGTTTCTCAGTGAATTGATCATCTATGAAGGTTAAAATAAAACAAATTAAGCCCCCATGCCCCTCGCAAAAATGCGGGCAAAATTCGCGAGAGCCCCAAATCCATAAGGCCACCATAAACAACCTGGCACAATAAGGCAATATAGCCACTTGCCCAAATGTGCCCAAATGTGATGACCTCATCACATTTGTGCTGACGGCTCTGGGCATTTTTAGCCCAAGGAGTGTTTTTTGTGCAAAACTAAAACATGAAATTTAGAAAATGTTGCCTTATTGTGCCTTAACAGGTTGTTAATGGTGGCCATATGGATGTGGGGCTCTCACAATGTTTTGTGAGGGGCATGGGGGCTCAATTCGTGATGATAAATCCACTGAGAAACAGACCTTTTCTCTCCGCGGTCACGGAAGTATCAGATATTATACCCAACTAAGGCTCATACAGGCTTGTTAATCCGTGTAGTTGGCAGTGATGTTTCTAGCCTGAAATCTCATGTCCAAGAAGACATATCTTGAAATGTCAACTTAATCGATTTAAAACGGTCACTTATGAAATCATATTAAAGACAGCTGTGCGCTGCTGTGATTCTCTCTCTCTCTCTCTCTCTCTCTCTCTCTCTCTCTCTCTCTCTCTCTCTCTCTCTCTCTCTCTCTCTCTCTCTCTCTCTCTCTCTCTCTCTCTCTCTCTCTCTCTCTCTCTCTGTCTTGCCCACCCTCTCCCTAAACGGAGTGACAGTCTCTCTCTTGCCATGACAACCGACCAGGAAGAACGCTATCTCACTTACGCTTTGTCTTTCTCTTTGTGAACGTCATCATGTTATCCAGAACAGTGATTTTGAACGTTTGGAAAAATTACTAGGAAGTTTGCCGAAAGTGTCCGAACACCAAAACTGCCGGCATACAAAATCATATACTGTATTTCACATGGATTAAAAAATGTCCACTATACTGCTGGCAGTGAAATGTGAAAACAACATGGTATACAGATGTGCCATTTGAGAACTTCACACGTCATGCGATTGGCGATCAGACATTGGATTGTCAGTAAATTGTCAGAACATTGTCAATCGAAAGGTGACACTTTTCAGTATCAAAAGATAGCAAGGCTAAGCAGTGAAAAGATCCTTGGGAAAACCTCCAGTAAAAGTGCAAGAAAAGTACAGGAAAGCCTGAAGTGTTGAAATGGCACATCTGTAAGTATAACTCAGGCTTCAATCTGAGTGCAGCACACAGTCGATCTGCAGAGGTAGAATTTGCCTGTGTTTTCTCATCCTCGTGTTTCTCTCTTCCTTCCCTCACACACGCACACGCACGCGCGCACGCACACGCACGCACGCACGCACGCACGCACGCACGCACGCACGCACGCACGCACGCACGCACGCACGCACGCACGCACGCACGCACACACACACACACACACACACACACACACACACACACAAAACAGCTTCACCTCCCAGTTTCTCCAAGAGTCCGTTAAGGGCCCTGCTGAAAGCTCGCTCAGGCAGCGAAGTCACTCTTGAGTGCAAGCCCCAGGCCTCACCCCCAGCAATTAGCCTGTGGAAGAGAGGCAATGAGATCCTGCAGAAAACTGAGAGGTAGGAATGAAGGGTGAAGCGGCTGAATATTCACAGCCTTCATTCACGTTCCCTGTGGGTGGACTTGTCTGAATGGAATATTTGGTATTTGTGCGCCGTGCGGCTACATGGAAGAAAAAGCTAATGACGAGAATAAGATGGCCACAGCAGAAATGAATAATTTCCCTACAACATTGCTACAGCTCGCATCCTCACGTGCAAAAGGTTTGGTGCGATGAATGGAGAATAGATACTGGGAGAGGGTACACAACGCTTGTTTAAAGCTCCTTAAATAATGTTCATAAATAAACTTAAACAAGAGTTATGAACCCTTCTTTATGAATTGAACTCTTGTATTTCACATTTTGGCTCAGCATCAAAGAAAGCGGGGGGGGGGGGGGGGGGGGTAAGAAAATCACACACAGTTTATGACTAGATACTGCATCATCCCAACGGGGTGGACACAAGCGCAATCTCACAAGTACAGTACACTGTAAGATCTGTTAACTGCTGGTCCATTCTTCACACTCAGAGTTAAATGAATACTTGATTGTAACTTGAATGAACAGATTTTACTGTGAAATGGCAAAAATAATAAAAAAAAAACATCTCAGCACAGACACCAAATGGCAACAAATTTTAGAATTACACCTTCTGCTGCCTGTTGGCATGGCATGAATTAGCTATATTAGTTCACCCACTGCCGCTCTAGTCTAGATCGTCTTTTGATGTATTTTTTTTTTAATATGAATTGATTACGTTTCAAAACTCTGTTCTGCATGCGTCTGTAACACTCTTTCTGTCTGTCAAATAGAAAAGTATTCTCACATTATGGGGTCAGCTGCACAAATAGAGCATCACCTAAACTCGGGCAACATTCAAAAAGTAAACCTTTAGTCTGCCTTATAGTCAAAGCTGTGAATAGCTGCTCTCCATCCCTTAGGATTACACTGCTTCCCAATGGCACGCTGAAGATCACCAATGTCACCAGACGGGATGCAGCCAGCTATACGTGCATCGCCAAGAATCAGTTTGGGACAGCAAGCACAAGTGGAAGGCTGCTTATCACTGGTGAGCCTGTATAATATCCCACACAGTAATATACTGACTCAGAGAGTGTACACATTTAACCAAATTAACTCTTACAGTACCTGTCCCTTTGGTTACATTTGTCCACTCTCGGATTAACAAATGGATGAATTAACACCCCCAAAATACTCCACAATGTGAATGAGCTATTATTGTGTCGTTCTTTTGATGGTAAAGGTCAACCATAGATGTTGTCATTTTCTCTAGTTTGTTTTAAGAGGTCTAGTCTCTATTATCTGTGCATTGTATTGTATTCTAATCAAAGTGAAAAATGATATATTTAATATAGTAGCACATTATGCTTAAATTAGTCAAAGGTCATCATCATTTATGACTGCAGAGAGCTAAAGTATTCCTCTACTGGAATCTATTATGTCCAATTTGTCCATAGCCACCTCTCTTATTTTTCTCATTGGCTTTTTCTTTTTTCTTTCCAGACAGTCAAACCCTTTAATGTGATTGAATTTAATTATGGTGACCTTTCTTGGATGAGGCTAACATACTTCACTGCTTCCAAATCACTGCAGACAGTCACCAGTGGGAATGTGTTTCCGCCTCCATAATCCTATTTGAATCCTATTTCCCCCCCAATTGGCAATTGACCATGCAAATATATGACTGCACCCAAATATGTTGTTAAATGTTGCTAACGAATGGGCTAGACATCTAAGGGTGTAATGAAAAAATTAGGATAAGCAGAGCAAACACCCGATAGCTGCTGTAATAACGTTTGGTTAATTTAGCCCTGAATAGGAGTGCAGTGCGGTACGGTAGCATATTGTTTGTGGTCATTGTAGTGTGGTGTTAAGGGTTCCCAATGCAGCGACATTATCATGCGCACACTGTCATCTGTTGTCTGGCCAGAGCCCACCCGAATCACCCTGAGGCCCACTAACATGGAGATTATTGTTGGCGAGAGCACAGTGCTGCCCTGCCAGATTGCCTGCGATCCGGCCCTGGATGTGTCTTTTTCCTGGGCGTTCAACGGCCAGCTCATCGACTTCCAGAGGGACGGGGATCATTGGGAGCGAGTGGGCGGGGTGAGTCATCTCCAGCACTATAAACTAAGCTCTCCAGCTATTCTGCTATTAACTGGGACGTACTACTTTGTGACGTGTGAGGGTATGCTCCACTGCCCTGTTGAGGGCTTAATAGGCACTCAATTGCCCTCCAATGAAAAAGTTAGGCCAGGACTTGTCCAGTCAAGAACTTTTTACATAAATTAATATATTATATTGTAGCAGAATGCAGTGCTTGAACATCTTGGAATGACAGACCAATTAACCGCCCAATTAGAATTACTACTGGTGATTTTCATATGCTCAAAGTATCGATGGCCAGAAGAGAATTGCCTGCATTTTAAAACAAGGAATTGAGAACGAAGGCAAGGACAAAAGGTTCCGCATTACAAAACTCCAGGAAAGGAATCTGGCCTCCTCTTGTAGATTATAATCATGACTAGGTTTCTTTGCTTGGACGGAGCTAAACATCATACACTTCCATTTCCATTCCTCGATTGTAGTTGTTCATACCGTACCATTTTCCTTTTACACATTTCAAAATCAGAATAGTAGTAGATTATAGAATATCATTACAGTATGTGAACCACCACACGTTATACTTCTGAGAATCTCTTGGGGAAATACCATTTCATTGTGTGTCATCAATATCTCTTGGGGAAATACCATTTCATTGTGTGTCATCAATAAAGTCGCTAGACATTTCTTCACTTCCAAAGCCTAGTGAGCATATTTTCCTATCATGGATTCATGGAGAAAAAGTATAAACATGCACACTCATCTGCTCCAATGTAATTTAATGTTTCGAGCCAAGGCAATTCATCGGGTCAAACTCTATGTCTGTACCAAACCCACATAAATAGACACCCATAGGTCACGTTATTAATTTGTGGGTGACATGTACTGTACCTCTGCTGCAATAAAATTACAGTATTTATGAACCCCCGGATTATTTTGTAATGTGTTATGTGGTATTTTGATTGAATACTTTAAAAAGTCCCGGCAACAGTGACCGTTTCTATGGGAATTTGCATTTTCCTCCACCTTGTAGTCTCCTTGACATATTTTAATCGATGGTGTCAGGGCATTTTACATTTTGGTGGCACAGTAGTAGAATGAGAATTTTAGTCAGGTAGAGGCTATTGAGGGCACTGTCCCTTGGCTATCTTAAATACCAATCCCATTTAGATTTTAGAAATAGTTTGGGTTGTTTTTAACAGAGATCTTATACAGTAGTACCAATCATCAATCGAGGTTTTGTCAATGTGATAAGTCATATATGTCTGCCAGCCATACAGTATATCAATTTGTTATTGTCATCATTATCACTGAACATGCTGTGGTCATGCTATGTTTGTACTGTATGTAGCTGCAGGGATGTGCATTGTGCAAATGCCTATTGCCAAATGACATTGAATGTGGATATAATGAGATATAGTTTTCCCAGATCCTGTTTCCCCTGCCCAGAGGGATTACCAGCCCTTTGCTCAACAGCTTCTGATGAATGAATTAACATAATTAAAGCAAATCTGCCTCATGACTTCCTGCCTGCCAAGGCGGGGGCGCCTTATCCGTTAGCTCTCCACTTGGCCAGCTGGTGGCTGAGAGTGAGACAGACAGGATGACCTGAGCACATGGGTTGTCAAACTAAAAGACACACGATTACAGGAAGAGGAAAGGGGACGTGAAAGAAAAAGAGAGAGAGAGTCAACTTTTACCCCTCAGCCAAATTTAAGTGCTGTTCGGCACTGCTCTGCTTTGTCAGTTCCTCAGAAGAGGTGACGATCCCTGGGTGTTCATGCCCGATTGCCACAGAGTCGATCTGTGGTCAGTGTCCGATGAGGTGATGAAATCTGCAATGGCTGCAGTGTGTCTCGCCGGGCAAGGCCCCAGGTGAATCCTCTCTGATCTAACACAATTCATCTCAGATGCTGACAGACTTGGCGACAGGCCACTTTAAGAGGTGACTTTTGGGAATTAGATACCCATAACGGGTGAAAATGATACAGTAAAAAGGCTCTGCAGGAGGATGGTAGCAACTGCAGAGCATGTGCATTATTAATGTCTTATATTAGCCTCTACAACCCCATACGCAATGTCATTCTGAAGTTCCGGTCGGTCCGTCATGAAGTGGCTCAAAATGAAAAGGTTTTTTCCCCATGTTATCCTAGACCTAGTACATAGTTGTTTTTTCTTAATATTTGTTTTCATTAAAGTATAATATTTGCTTTTTACGCTGCATGGGAGTTATATCCACATCTCCGCCGGGCTCATGTAATTACAGAATAATTAGGATCGCCTTGCCAATTAACATGAGTTTGTTTGTTTTGTGCGTCTTGTGCATGCGTGCGTGCGTGCGTGCGTGCGTGTGCATACATGTGTTAGTAGTTGTTGTGGGGTTGTGCCTGAAGGACAGCCAATAGCACTGTTTGTTCAGAGTACATCAGCCATTCCTGTTTGCTTTTTGTGTGACACATAAATGGGCGGCCTGGGGACAGCCTGATAAAGCACAAACCACAAAATGAAATATACACAGTCACAAGCGGAAACTACAGCTCACTGAGAAGGATCATAATAAAACAGTATTGCATGGCTAATGGTGCAGTTCCATTAGCTGCACTGACCTTGTTTTATCAATGATGTCTCGGCCTGCTAGAGCATATCGGGGGATCTGATGATTCGGAACATCCAGCTGAACCATGGAGGGAAGTATGTCTGCGTTATCGAAACAGACGTGGAGAGCCTGTCTACCTCTGCCATCTTGGTTGTCAAAGGTAAGAGTACAAAACAACTATGGTTATTCACGCAGCTATGTTGACATTAGTGGGAGATTTCAGGTGGCATAAGGGGGGATGAATTGTTAGTAAAATGATAACATTATTCAGAAGAAAGCATGGGAAATCATGTCTTGGTTAGCAACCCCTAGGCATGAGTACATGAAACAAACACAAGCACAAGTACGAGCCAATATGGACATGGTTATGACTATGAGCAGCTAAATGATCGTAGTGATAGTGAAGATTGGAGTCAGAATGTTATACTACACTCACATAATAGTTTTCACAGAGAACACAGTTGTTCTTTAATCATTCAGAGATTGCATTCCCTTTGCTGGTTATTTCAGGGGTTCACATTCCATGTTTATATTCAGTTATGTGCAAATTGTTTGTTTTATATTTCTTGAGATTAGTTTCTTCTGACATGAACCTCAACTAGCTATATTAATAAAGTCTTATGTTCTCATTTGCACAATGTTCATTGTGTGTCCTTCAAGGATGACACAAACTTAAAATGGTCATGCTTGTACAGTATAGTATTGTGAGAACCATGAGAAGAAACTACAAATAAAATGTAAACGTGTACTCATTACTTTAATACACAGTTATGAAAACTCATAGTACGGAAAGAGTGAGGTACACTTAATTGGCTAGTGGTGTGATGGCAGGGATCACGCCCCCTGTAAAGAAAAGTAATACATTCATATGAGTGCTTGCTACTATATAGCATTTAAGCTTCTTTAAACATTTTGTTGGAGAATGCGAAATATTTGCTTGACATTCTCAAAGAACATGCAATGCTCACATTACAAATAATTAGCAGGACCATATTGATTTGAAATTGAAAGACTGCATACATCATTGTCACACAATACTCTGTTTCACGTGAAAGCAGCAGAGGTATTATTTGCCAGCCCATGAAATATATTGTCTGCCTGTGGGCTGGTGGAGCTTCATTTCTAGGTGTTGAAATGATCTGCATGTACTTTACATCACGAGACGAGCTGCAAAGATGCTGCATGTGTTGTAGGGATACAGGGTCCTGCCATACTGATGGTTCCTCACAATGGCACACGTTGAAGGAGCTGGACGTGTGGATGTGAGACTTGGGCTTCTGCAAATGCAGCTTGGTTGTTAACTGTATGTGTTCAATGTGTCTGACTCATCACGGTACCTAATCTCTGGTGAATTACTAGGGTAGGTATAACTCACAAAAACATTCAGTAATCCTGGTCTCTAAAGTTAAACTACCTCCTCCTGGTCAGCCGGGGCGCCTGATGGAGAGGAAAGGAACTGGTCAGAATAACGTGTTCCTTCCACGTGCTACGTCCGGCCGGGGAAACTCCCCCCTGTCAGGTGAAAAGAAGCAGCTTGGATCCCTCATGCATAGAAGAAACATGAGGTCAGTCCGCTGCCCCCCCCCCAGACTGGCAGAGGAAGTGTAGCGCCCAGGATTAGATAATTGACACTGGGTGAAAAAATGGGTTGCAAAATCGTGGGATAAAATAAATCAAACAACTGCAATAGCTGTCCCAGGTGCATTGGAGCAGCAATGTTTATCATTGAAAATGGCTATAATTGGCTCATTTACAGTATGCGTCTGCAAAATACCATGGAAGACATCTGAATAATGTAACAGTAAAGCAAACAACATCATGGTAATGCTACTACATGTAACATTCATAACACACTCATCTCTCTCTCTGTCTCCTCCCACACCCTCCTCATTCCATCCTATTCCCCTCCTTCCTACGTTGGTGTTCAGTAATCATTTGGTAGCCCCCACCTCACACACAGAGTATGAAAGGTCCTTGTGAGCACAGACCAAGGACGTAAGCCTTAATTAGAGGGTGTGTGATGGCCTTGATATGTAGCAAGGAGCGGTATTAGGAAGCTGATAAGGGAATGCTTCTAATGGGTGTGCATGCAGGGGATGGAGAAACTGCATGAGGGGGATGGGAATAGAGCAGACCAGTTAAATTGTGACCAGGAATCTCACTCTATACTGTATGGGATTAGGCCCTCCCGGCCCTCCGGATAAGGTGGCGGTGGAGGAGATCACGGACAGTACAGCGCAACTCTCTTGGAGCCCCGGCAGGGACAACGGGAGCCCCATCACAGGCTATATCATCCAGGCGCGGACTCCCTTCACTGTGGGTTGGCAGGCTGCCGACACAGGTATGTATACAGCAGGATGTGTGGAATGAGTGAGTGAGTGCTTCTCATTTGACAGAATATGTGAGTTTTGTTATATTACTATTTGTTTACCTTTGTGTGACAGCCTGGAATGACAATGGTGTAATTTCCTATTTGTAGTGCCTGAGGTTGTAAATGGCAACTTGCTGACGGCCACACTGGTGGGTCTGAATGCTTGGGTGGAGTATGAATTTCGGGTGGTCGCCCGCAACAGTGTGGGCCTGGGGGAGCCCAGCCCTGCCTCAGCCAAGACGAGAACGGAAGATGCCAGTACGTGACTCTACTCTCCCTCGACGTCTTAACAGAAAAGACCAAGTTTGGCACAGACACAGTCAGACACTGCACGCTGGCATGCGTGAGCACACACAATGCACACACACATTCAAAGACACTGCCACACGAGGACCTGTATGACATTAGTGTACTTGAGCCATTTGCTGATATGACAAATTTAATGCAATGCACAATGTTTTCTAGTATGCCATATACATGCGAGGACTTGCTTGAGTGCCCCTTCTGCCTATCACTGGTGTCATCAGCAACATACAAACAAGCTGTCAAATCATATGGCATTTCCGAAATATTGTGTTTAGCCAAGTCTTGGCTTGTTCTTTATGCATGGTGACATTTGGGTAATTCCAGCAAGTTGCTATACTCCAAAATGTTATTGCTTATTTCCACACACTTTCCATTGTGTTTGTGGGGTGTAAAATAGAAGTAGCTTACAGTACAGCATCATCATAAGGGTAGCAGTACAGTATGGCTTGTATAGCTGGCCTGGACTCTGTAAACTGGTCTAATTGCGCCCCTCTGGGGTTTACCTTTCAGTGCCTGATACGGCCCCCAGTGATGTTGGAGGTGGCGGCGGCACAAAGTCTGAATTAGTGATCACATGGGAGGTAAGTCATCTGTCACATTTTACTGTTCTTCCCATCACAGAGTAATGGTTTTGCTTAATTGTGCAGAATTGAGCGGAGCAATTTTATGACCTGCACTCGAGTGGAGACACCTCCGCTCTGGGTCAGCCGCCATTTCTCTCCTCCAAATGGGATTCAAGAGCAAAAGCATTTCCCCTGACGACTTCTGTACTTAATGCACAGTTATGAAGGAAATCAGGAGGAGCTACAGTAATAGGACAAAATGTTTATAGCTGGTGGTGCAATATAGCCAGTTTAACCATTGCAGTGCAATGGCAGCCAGTCTAACCATTGCAGTGCAATGGCAGCCAGTCTAACCATTGCAGTGCAGTGGCAGCCAGTCTAACCATTGCAGCCCACATGGGGGCCCATTTTGACAAAGTGCTCTGGACGGTTAGGTTAGGCCCCGGACGGTTAGGTCAACCGTCTGGGCACCTAGGCTGCCAAGCCATCCGGACGGCGTGCCGTGGGTTTGACTCCCGAGCCCGATGGCCTTTGCCGTGTGTCACTCCCCATCTCTCTCTCCCTTTTTCCTGTCTCGTTTACTGTTCCCTATCAATAAAGGCGTAAAAAGCCGGCTCTCTGATCGTCTGCTGTCTTTATAGCGCAGAGACGGGCCCGTCTGTGTCTTTGTCTGTATGCATTTTAATATCACTATAGTTTTGTGTTTTGCTCCCAGCCTGTGCCTGAGGAGATGCAGAATGGCGAGGGTTTTGGATACATCATCGCCTTCAGGCCAGTGGGCACCGTCACCTGGACACGAGCAGTCATCTCCACGCCTGGGCTGGCACGCTACGTCTTTCGCAATGACACAATCCCCCCCTTCTCACCCTTTGAGGTGAAGGTGGGAGCATACAACAACAGAGGGGAGGGGCCCTTCAGCCCCATCACCAGCGTCTACTCAGCGGAGGAAGGTACAGTGAACACGGCCAGCCAGACAATATCCTATCCCATATTAAAATATCCCGTCGGTCGGATCGGCATAAAATAAGTGTGAGAGCCGAACCTCTAGTTGCTAGAAGTCCCCGTCCACATGTCCCATGGTGTGGTTTTAATAAATGTACATGTCAAGTATTGTCCCTAAAGGAGCTTTATAGTGCCTCTATCATTGCCCTCATTTAGCATTCCACATCCTATGAATATGTATAGGCTTCGTTTGATCCTCTTAATCCAATGAGTGTCCACAGAGAACATCCATTAAACTCACAGCAGCAAAAAACAAAAAACACAAGCCAGTCATATCCTCATGTAGATATGTGACTTTCTTGGTCCGGCAGTTCCAACTGGCATATATTGATCAGTTACTGGCCATGGGAGGCAAACTGGAGCATGCATGAGGCTTGTCCAGCATGCAGATAAATGCAATTGATTCATGAAAATAAAATAAGACATTTACACATTTTCTGATGTCTTGTAGATGCTACAGTATATACATTTACTGAGTATATCCATTTACTGACTGAGGTACATGATTTACTGAGTATATCCATTTTCTGAGGTATACCTAAAGAGCACAATGTTCCTGAATCCTGACTGGGCTGTCTAGTCTGGAAACCTGACAAATCTGCTAGAGTGAACACTGCCCAGCCACAAACAATGATAAACAATAGATCAGAAAAGAGCATGTGATATTGTGATATACCTTTATTTTCCTGGACCGTTTATCTGACAATGGTTGCAAAAACAAATTGTTTATAATTTATAAGCTTGTTCACCTGGCTCTATTTGACTTCAATGCATTACATTGCATTTCTGTCTCCAATTTGCGTCACAGTGCATATATGATTCAAAGATCATTAAAAACAATAAGTAACCTACAAAAAGACTTCACACTAAAGTTTGCTCTGGCACTGTGGTTGCCAACAACACCCCCCTCTCTTCCCCCACACTCAAGCTGGGAATGTCAACTTGATATTAGTTATTGCGGTGGTAGATTACAGGAAATCCTAGCAGACATTTACCACACCGCGCTGTCAGGGAGGTATCCTGTTAATTGAATTTGCCGGGCAGATAGTCTTCCCTTATGTCAGTCACAGATCCCATTAAAAGGAGAGTGGGGGAAATAGCTTTTTAGTGAAACTACAGGTCTATTCTGTGCCTTCTTCTCATTGCTATTAGTGTGTGTATGTGTGTGTGTGTGTGATGGTGCTGGGGTGAGTGTGGGATTTTCACCAGTGCTCTATTTCTGCAGTCCCCAGTGTGGCTCCTAAGAGGGTTAGGGCTGGAAGTGTGTCTGCGGATCAAATTGAAGTGATCTGGGAATCTCTCCCTTCCACCCCAGAAAGAGTGCTTGGATACGAGGTACGTATATGTTTACGGTTCATATAATTCAAGAGAGAAATTGAAGAAGAAAACAAATTGTTTTGCCAAATCACATGGTCATGGTGCTATTGCTTTATTTATTTTCTATCATCTTCTTTTGTGACTATATTCCATCATGTCACCTTTCAATTACATTTTTATCTTGTATCCCTGCTGTTGTTTATTCCTATATTTGGCCATGCATATCTCTGCAGAGGTTTGACGTTAAGATTTGTATCGTAAAATGACCTTGCCGCTTTTGGGAACAGCATCAACCTCTAGTAAGTGCCCCCCTCCCCCCCAAAAAAATCCCTCATCCTTTTAAGAATGCGAGGAGGGCTCCTACATTTTCTTCCCGTTCTCTTTCAATATCTGTCACCTCTGGCCCTCGGCACAAAGCACCCTCGTTGCCATGGAACTGGCCATATTGTCCTGGTAGAATAGGGCTCATTTCTCCAAACACAATCCTAAAGTGGATTTAACATGCTGAATCTCAATGGGCAGCGCCATCAGTATGCACTGGGAGTTACAGACTACATTATTCTGTGCTTGTGGGGAAAAAAACAAGCTGCTACAGTATGCTCTTACAGTGTGGCCAATATGCCTACAGTTATGAAAATGCCAAATTTACATAATGACTATTTTTGTTATTATTATGATGATTACATTACTATAAATTCAAGTTTGATTTAGCAATACCCAATCCTCAACGTAGTGTTTTTACTGATAATCCAATGCAAAATAATTGATTGTAGCTGCATCATGAATCCATGGAATAGTGATATACCAATTGCGGACTTCACATTTCTATTTAATTATTTATTGACGAAACTCTTATGTCACTTAATCCCAGACACATGAATATTGACCTAAAACTAGCATTTGATTGCTTCATTTTCTTCATAGATTATCTCTTCACCGGCACCCTTAATTGGAAGTTAATACCCTGAAGGAAAGTAATTAAGAGCGGAATTCTGTACCGGTGTTGTATTTCTAGTGCAAATACCTATTTCTTTTTTAATGGATAGATTTGTGTTTATCCATAAATGATCTGCAATTTATGGACGACTTGTTTCAACACTGTGTTGTGAGACAAACACATGTGTTTAAGACAATGTTATCTCACATTTCCACTCTGTGGTCAGGTTTGTATGGTCTACTAATGGCCATGTTTCTATGAAAAGAATTGGGTTGAGAGGATGTGCATCAGCAATAGCCTGTACCCAGTATTGAAAAAGATCCATTATTCATGAGCACTTCACCTTTTCCCCTACTGCAATGAATCCAGATAGCATTTTAGATTGGCTTATGTACGCTTTTCACAATAAGAAAATGAAACAAATCTGGGCTTCTACCTCATACAGTAGGAATCTGACAGTTTGTATCTATTGTCCACACTTCTGGTGTTCAACAGGTGGCATACTGGGAAGATGATACCAAGCCTGACACAGTCGGCCGAGTGAGAATATCTGGAAACTACACACTGGTTAATGTCACAGGGCTGAGTGCAAACACACCGTACTACCTTGCTGTGGCTGCTTTTAATACAGCTGGAACTGGACCACAGTCAGCACCCATCAACACCACCACGAAGAAACCTCGTGAGTCTAAACTCATAAAGCATGTTAGCTCCAGTCCACACAGATGATGTCATTCAGTTGTTATCAATGTGGTCCGCGTCTCATGCTGTGTCTTCAGCCTTGTCGAATTCTGATTTAAAGAGAGCTCTACTGGAACTGCTCTACTGATACCATTTTGTCTTGTTTCTTCTGCACCTAGATATAGATGGAATAGCAGATCATTGTAAGGCATTGTGAGCTTTTAGATCTTCAAGCTCACAATTATTCTATGTACTGTCCATAAAAGGTTGTCAATACTGGAATGAGCTCCCTCTCACACTGAGGGAGATCCCCACTTTCACAGCTTTTAAAGGTCAATTGAAACAGTGGCTAAAAAACAACCAGTCTTCTGATCACGTATGACTGTCAGTCCACAATAGAGTTGGCCCTAGCAATAGTTTTCTCATTTTCTTCTTTTACTGTGTTTTGAAATGCATGTTTTTGTATGCTGTCCTCTCATGTCTTGTAATGTCAGTTTTGTTTAGTGTTCAACTGGGACTACGGATGGAAAATAGCATCTCTGCTAAATCCGGTGTATTTACGCTACATTTAAAAGAAAACGTACTGTTCCGCAAGCATCGCTGAAGTGGCAATAATCACATTAAAGCGCACCCTCGAGTGTAATATTGCAATTATACAACAGTTACCCTTAAAACTAAGAAAATTGCTGAAAAAACATATTTATTTAATAACAGATGTAGTCACTACGACCACAAATGTCCCAAGAAACTAGCTAGTCTAACCACCGAGTTTGCTGCGCTCTGGGAAAACAGAGCAGCTGAATTCTTTGTTTTAATGAGGTGTGGAGTGGTGCTCGTTTGAACCACGGCTAGAAGGCTGTTTCAACCAATCAGATTGCTTCCTCGAAACGACCTGTTGTATAATATAGTGTCTGACGTTACTGGGAGATCTTTATCTACATGTTTTGACTGTCACTCTGCTAGCTCCTGGTCAGCCTCCGCTCAATGTAGAATGGACCATGATTGGCTCTGTGCTCACCTTACACTGGGACCCCGTGGTAGCCATGGAGACAGAGTCAGAGGTCATTGGATATTTGGTATGTCCCTGTGTCACTGTGACATCTTAAAAAATAAGTTCTAATCTTAAACCAAAATCACATTTTTGTTGCTGTTGTTTTCAAATTCAATCTTGGGTTGTGCTCTGGCCCATTTGTGACAGGTACTGCTGAAGAGACACCGGTATAATGACATCAGCAGCATGCTAACAAACAAAACTAGTGTGGAGCTCAGCCTCTCTCCCAATGACAACTATCTCATCCAGATCAAGACCTTGAGTGAGGGGGGCGAAGGCGTGGGCAGTGAACCCATCCACATCCATAAATTAAGTGAGTTTGCCTCTTTTTCTCCATACACTAACCCTGTGACCATGTGGAGTAGCTATAGTCCGAGACGTGCATTTAATTTGGCTTCATTGCATCCCTTTCCACATGTAATAGACTTATTTCATGTGCAAGGCAGGCAACCTTTTTCAAGTAATGTGTGCCCGGTGTCATCCATCTCTGCCATGGGGTTATTATTCCTTGTTGACTGGCTGCATTGCACTGCAGCATATCAAACAGTTCCGCTCCCACCGCCCTGCTGTGCAAAATTGTATGGTGCCTCAGCCTTTTTCTTTTTTTCTTGCCCTAAAGCGATTTGCCTTTTGATGTGGTATACAAACCTCATCTTCTCCACATACTTTAAGTGGTCTCTCCTTTTGAAAGCCATTGTTAATGTAGATATGAGGAGATGGGTGCTGTGTAACTCACAGCTGACTTTTGATTTGCGATGACTTCAGGGCATAGTTCGACAAAATGTGGTTTTCCTCTGTGTGTGTGTGTGTGTGTGTGTGTGTGTGTGTGTGTGTGTGTGCGTGCGTGCTTGGATGAGGTGCATGAGGTGCATGTGTGTAAAGCGAGGAGAGACTTGCACAATTGCACATCCACACCCAAAAACAGAGTGTAGTGTACAGTATGTGTATGCCATTGTTCTTCAAGAGCTGCCTTGCTGCTTTGGGTTTCAGGCATGGGAGCACGGGGTTCAGGAGCTACTCCACTTAGACCGCCGCACCTCTCCGCTGTCCTCATCATCGCTGCACTGTTCAGCCCCTTGTTGTGATGTCCAATCACAGCCTTCTGAGTGGCCCTCCCCCCTCCTGCTCTAGTCAGCCGGCCCCTCTCTCTCTCTCTCGAGCCCTCCAATGGATTGGCAGCAAAACTCAGTCTTCGATGGAAGGACTAAAATGGAGTGGAACGGACTCTGCTGGACAGGAGTGGACTATTAAGGAGACAGTGATGCTGATTTATATGGTGGTCACATGCAAGACAGGAGGATGATTTATGTGCATGGCCTTTTGTTTGTTTTTGTATTTTTCCCCTCCCAAATCATAAGTGCCACCATGCTCTCTAAGGAACTTTTAAATGTTTTGTTCTTCCCCACGAGTATGCTTCCATTTGGAAGTTGTGATGTCTATGTGAGCTGCGTTTGACGGGGATCCTTGAAGAAACTAATGCCTTAAATCCATTTTACACATGCATACCAAAGTAGGTGCCAGAGACATTGATTTATGTAATGTAACATTTCATTTTGGGATGTTTGTAGATTTTCTACTTAATGATCTACTCAAGGTCAAATTCTCAACCGCAGGATTAACCTAAGAAGTATACATCCATTATCATTATATCATGGCAGAGTATTTCTTGTGGTTAAAATTTCATTGGTTGAACTAAAAGTGATTATGTTAATTTAGTATGTCCATTAGCGAACACCAACTTTTTTCCAGACACACTGATGAATCATAGATTGACTTTCCAATCACTGCAAAAGAAGAAGAAGAAAATCCCTTTTGCATGCTTTTTGTTTTCAGCTGGCTTCGTCAAAGGAACCAGGGCTACAAAGCAGAATGATCACCTGTGCCTCACAGACCCACTTAAATAGGATTAGGCCTAGCTGAGCAGCAAGCTCTTGAAGTTTAGATGGTCTCTACAATACACTGCTGTTCTCTATCTCATTCTCCTCTAAATAATACATGCCTATTGCAGTCTCCATTTAGAGTCAAGAAAGATGTTACCATTTCAGAGAACAGCCTAGCGTGTGGTGTTACTATATCAAGCAGGTCCCATGTGTGCTGGACCTTCTCTACATTTAGACGACCTGTGTTCTAGATACGTATATCATATTACAGCAACATGCACTATCATCTGCAGTTCAGTCAACCAGTCGGCCCAGTATACAACAGGACTAACAGGCTACTAGGTGCCTTCACCAGAACACACTTTTTATTTATTTAATTTGTGTTTATTTTTGTTAAATTTAGCGCCCTTTGTCAAGTCCCGCCCGTGGTTGTGCCCCTCTTCGCCCCCATTGGTTGCAGTTTTGTGGATGGCCAAAAATCCTCTCTCTCCATCCACTACCATTGAAATAACATGTTTTGCAGTTGCTTCATATTGATATTCTGTGCACTCAATTGTTATTTTAAAGTTGGTATCAGTAAAAAGGAACATCACATTCACAGGTGCAGCACGGTGACTGGGCATATCATGTTTATTTTTTATTTTTTTCCAAAAATGAAAAGGTCTATAGACTGCGGCATAATATGATTCAACTGTAGCATAATTTAAGAGCAATTTAGTCTTCTGAATGAATAGGAAAGAGCCCTGACTGTAAAGGGAGTGGAAGGTTGGCTGTCATATTTTATCTCTTGTCTCCATTGGACATACTGTGCTGGTACTGTAAAGCAGCTGCATGAATATGGCTACTGTATTACTCTGCTGCAGAGGGAGCTACTTTAACTCTCTGTTATCATGCGGGGGGCTTTTCTGTCAAAAGCCAGCCAGCTGACAACTGAGGTGTGACAGTGGCTCCCGATGATGTTCCAGGGGATCTGGAAAGAACCAGTCAACTGTACTGCTACACATAACTGTGCCTTTGCCGAACACTGGGCTGTGTATGTATGGTTATTTAGCATTGTCATTGTTTGTAATTTGCTCTTCTTGCCCTATAAGTCAAAAGCACAAGGAAGTGATGCAAGGTTACTATGTGCCCTCACTTCATCAGAAATAGTTGTGCAGGCCCCAGAGGCTCCGTTAAAGTCCATGCAGCGACACAGAGACACTATCAGGCTGTCTTATCTGCACCTTGGCCAGTTTCATAAAGCTCTCCGCTTGTTGATTAGACCGCTGCCGGACCGTCAATGGGATATCGATTTTCCTGACCCATTATTGCAGCTGTCACAATTCAGCTGCCCTGATTGACTGATGGCTGCGTTCTTGTTGAGCATGTTTTGTTGGGGTACAGTCCTATAACTCCCACTTTTGCTAGTTCCTCATAGGAGCTCAGTCCCAATCGAATTATTTCATGTGCCATTTGTTTACGACCTCAGAAGAGTTTGCTGAATTAGCTTTTTACTTTAAAACAATTGAATCCTTTCTCATTCCTCCAGGAACTGACTGTAATTTTGTCAAAAGTCAAATCATTATTACAGGCAGTTTCAGGATGTCATGTTTCATATTTTATGTTGTACTCCACAACATAAAACATAGCCATAAGTCTAGGCTTATTACCTCTCATTCTCTACACAGCAGAATACTTACGAGTGTTATTTTCATTCCGAATGTGTAGGAAATCTTCACACTAACTTTCTGTATACAATATTTTTGTGTACTGGAACATCAGTTGATGCCGATGGTGTAACATTATTATTATTATGATTTGTTTTTAAGTCATTCAAATAAGGTAACTTCTTCAATGAATTGCCAGTTCATAACTAGTTAACAACAGTGCTTAATTGTGTGTCAGACTCTTCTTAGCTCTTCTGTTTTTTACATAACTTAGTTCTAGTTTAAGTAAATGCTCCTTGTTATCCCTGCTAATACTCATATAAAGAATCCTTTAACATTCTGGCCTGGTGCATTGATAAATAACACTAAGTACAATATTTAAAGGAAAAGAAGAACGATGGTATAGGCTGCTAATAGAGAATGGTTAAAATTGTATCTGTCAACAACACACGTGTACTTAACATACACACAGTCAACTTGTTTCAATTGGTTTATATTGTGGCTGAAGTTGTTGTAAGAGAAAGAGTGTACTTGGTCCAATGTAAATAGCTTGCATATATTTTTGGCCAGCAAAGACAACCTATTGCTTTTAATACTGGTGTATTAATCAATTATCTCTGTGAGATACTGACCTGTAGAATGCCATTTTCATATTGAAAAGTAACCGTTTTGTCTTGTATACTAAAACTGTGCATGTTAATCATTGTTTTGTGAATTTGTGTTGATTTTTTTCTATAACTGTAACTTAATAAAAATGTTTACTCCAGCAAGACAGTTTGCATTTTACCCAACTGCAGTCTATCCCCTGTTGATGTTTACTCTTGCCACTACATGTTTCAGATCATCCCACAGCAACACTGATTACTAGCCACAATGTGTGTGCATGAGTGTGTGTGTGTATGTGTGTGTGTGCGTGCACGCGTGCATGCGTGTAGACATTTACTTTTATTTACATATATTTATGATATATGAATGGTCTTCCATGCTCTTCAAATTAATATTTGAGGCAGATTTTTTTCTGTGCCTATTCATCTCAGAATGTTTTACATCGAAATAATTAATATTTCATGTATGCCATGGGCTATCACCCCTGACCTCTGTTGAATGAATGTAACATGCCTTACATTGACTTTATACTGTAAGAGGGCTTAATGCATGGGCAACTGGGAATGGCCCGTGGGCAAGGATGATGATGTTTGTGTGTGCATGTGCGCGTGTGTGTGTGTGTGTGTGTGTGTGACTGTGTGCGTGCGTGCATGGCTGACTGTGCCTCCCCCCAGGCACAGCCCCCCCCCCCCCCTCGAACAGGAGGGGGGGGGGAAATATATATATATGAATAATAATAACAATGTCACGTTATTTATATAAATAAAAAGTGGACTGGTTGGAGGATAACATAAATTGTATTCTTAAACTACACTTAGGTGTGACTTTTTTATATTTTATTTGTCCACCGGAAGTCTTACATTAAAAGTGGACTGGTTGGAGGATAACATAAATTGTATTCTTAAACTACACTTAGGTGTGACTTTTTTATATTTTATTTGTCCACCGGAAGTCTTACATTTGCTCATTAGATTTGCTCACTAGACAGTGCCGTCTCTGCTCTGCTGCTGACGTTATTTCCGGTTACCTTTACGCACGGGGCGCCGCAAATTTGAACAGTGTGTGTGTTCTGTGTTGTTGTTGTAACTTGTTGTCAACATGGCACAGAAGACAATTGTCGTGGAGTTGTCGTCGTCGTCGTCGTATAATAATAATAATATACAATAATAATAACAACAACAACAGCAGCAGCGGCGGCGGCCAGCAGCAGTGTTCGGCAGGGGACAACTCGGACGAGTGCCACTGCTACCGTTGTCGTGGAGTTGTGGAGGAGGAGGAGGTGGACAAAAACAACAACAACAGCAGCAGCACCAGCAGCAGTGTTCAGCCGAGGCTGAGCTCGTCTACCTGCACGCCCGGGCGGCCCGGCCCCTGCACCTGCAGCCATGAGCCATGCGACTACCGTTATGGTATTATCGTCATGAAATGGCTAAAACAAGCACCACATTTGGTACATACTACATAAACTCTTTAGGGTGTATCTCACCATCTCAGAAGGGGTGCCCAAAATTTCAGACACATTAAAGGCTTTTTTTAGGGGGGGAAAAAGAAATGGCCGCCAGAAATTGCCTATTATTCCTAAAGGTGATATAATTCTGAAATGTTGACTCATTGTGCCAAGTATACCCTTTACATTTATAGTATTTAGACTTTTTTAGAATTTGTTAAACAATGCCAAAAATTGACTTAAAACCCACTCGGAATGAGATGACCTTCCACATTAATCCCTTTCTGAGTGATATATTGTCAATGCCAAAAATACATAATTGTTTTTCAAAACTTTTAAAAGACCCTATGAATGATTACCATTAGATAATATACTGAACAGGAAGTGAATTATTGATGATTGACTCAAAAACCCTATAGAATCTCATAGAAGCATACAATTCGGCACATATGTCCCTTGGGTCATCCTAAGACATCCTAGAAGGGATGCCCAAAATAATCAGAGTTATTGACTATATTTAAAATGACCGCCTACCCTACAGTGTTGACAGATGATGAAAAAGACAAAGAATCTCATACAAGAATGGAATCTGGTACAAATGTCCATTGCGTCATCCTACAAGCTAGGGGTGTCCACATTTCTTTTAAACCGGAAGTGAGTTTTTAGCAAAATTCAAAATAACTGCCTAAAGCAGTTGATGCAAAAGCAGAGCTCAGAAAAGCGTATAGTGCTCCTTCCTAAAATTGATTATTTGTTTGTTTATTCAACTTTTTAGGAATTAAGGGACCATGTTGAAGAAATTCTAAATGGCTGTTGACAACTGCAGTCTGCATAACCTGGCATATTCTGTTTACATTTACACGACATCATCATATTTATTTTTCCTTTGAATCTTCTTTATTCATCTAACTTCATAGCCTATCTTTATTTATTTTATTCAGCATCTTTATCTTACTCTGCATATTGTTATTTTACTCTCTGCATACAAGCAACACATCTTGTACACACACTCTTGTACGATGCCATTGATTTCACAATTATCAGTACATTGACATAATGCTGTGCACGGTAATACCCAGCATCCCGGCACCTATACACTTTCTCGAACAGAGGGGCTTAGCTATGAAGCAACACTTGAGGAATTCTCTACAAACTTTGGCAGCCTCTGGCAAGGGTGTCCATAAAAGTGTCCACAAATCAGCTACTTTATTCCGTCCATATTTTTCAGGAGATGGTAGAGATTGCATAGCTTTCTTTTCTGGACCAAAAGCCAGATTGGTAAGCTGCTCAATTTGAATGTTGTAGCAGTGCAGACTGTGGGGGGAATGTTTTCCATTGAGAGACATTTTTGAGCAAACAGGTCCTTCTTTAGATCATTGACGTTTTCAATGTCAGTTGTCTTGCCATACAGAACAAATTTCATGCTTGTTTCCACCGCGTAACGTTCCCGACGATAATACCCCCTACTAAAATAGGCCTATGCCTTTTTATAATGCGTTTGTTCATATAACTTGCTTGCGTGTGCATGGAGAGGCGAAGTAAAAGCCACTTTTCCGTGTGAAAATGCGTGTCGAAGTGTCCTTGGGCAAGACACTGAACCCCAAATTGCTCCTGATGTGCTGGTTGGTACCTTCCATGGCTTCTGCCGCAATCAGTGAATGAATGGGTGAATGTAATGCACAATCTATGTAAAGCGCCTTGGATAAAGGCGCTATATAAATGCACCATTTACCATTTACTCCTCTGACTTCTGATATTGGCTATTGGCATATTCCAGCATCATCTTTTTAACTCGGCAAAGCTGAGGATGGAATAAGTAACACAGGGATACAATAAGCAACCCGCGGCTGTAATAAGCAACGATTGACTTGAGTGAGCAATTTCTCAGTAAAGGGCTTACATAATATCCATATGCCTTTGGTTGCGAGGTTAAACTTTGTAAACAAACAAAGTATTATTCTCATTACACCTCGAGTTGTAAGCTTGTAGACCTGTCCATTTTGAGGAGTGTTGACGTTTCCGGTTGCCTTTTATGGTCTTAAATGCAGCGTAGAGCAATGCAAAGATTCTCCACGTGAACGCGCCTCTGACTTTCAGACAATAAGGAGGAACACCGTGCCATACACACAGATCAAGGTTGTACATATAGCTTTTGTGAATCACACGCCAGATTGTGTTTAGAGAATCTACACACCCCTTTAGTCACTTTATTTACAGGTTATTTATGACCAGTTTAGGGAATCAGGCCCTTTTAACCAATTTGCATGTGTAGCCTACAGTACTTACACTGTAGGCTACTATATGTCCACTCTTGCATGCACCACTATTGACAAATTAAGAGAGGTCAGATGAGAATGTCAATATTAATTAAATTCTTGACATTTTACAAGCTTCGAAAAATGCTTTTGAACAAGAAAGGATTTTAAGACGATATTTGCTGTAAATATTGCGTATATGTGCGATAATGAGTATTTTGTTAATTACAAATAAATGGCAACCTTATCATGCATGAGCCATGGATAGTGGATGGATACTATTTGGAAATTAAAGTTGGACACTTTGTCTCTACAGTCTTTAAACAAATCCTATTATGTTTATTAAGTTTTGCAGCAATCAAATCAGGAAATTTCAGGAACATCCAAAAATGTAAGAAATCTAAGAATTAATCCATGCTTTATGAAAAAGGGCATGATGCACAATTGCACATGTAATAAAGTCAACAAAATGTTGAGGGCTATTTTGTAATGTGCTGACTTTATTTCCCTTATCATTCAAATGGAAAGCAGGGCCAAGAGCTCTGGCATAGTGCCCTAGGAAAAACATGAATACCTGACTGTCACTGAATGAAGATTGTGTGCAAGTAAGGATAGATGGTTTTCTGTTCAGAGAAGTAGCAGTGCTCCTTCCTTTTGTCCTTGGTTATTATGCATGGGTACAATTCCATCAGTGTTCACTAATTATGAGGGCACCTTTTCCACACTTGACAAACGAAGGGAGACTGGAGGGAGGTTTTGTAAATAAATCACAGAGGTTTATTAATTACAGGGTACGTGGACTATATGGAGCTAACAGTGGCTGGCTGCATCCATCACCCTGGAAACAATGCATCGATGGAGCAAGATTTCAGAAACAAACATTCAGATGACTGAAGAAAATAGCATTATTCAAAGACAACCACTCCAGGTGAAATGCATATTTAATTTTCATGCAGCGTTTTGTAGAACTGTCTGTACTATTTCAGGGAGTCATGAGTCATCACTTAGAAACAACCCATGTTAGGGCCAAGCGGTGAAGCGTACTGATGTTTCCAGAAGGTTTTATTTATGCTCAGCCTTAGACTTTGTTTTGAACATAAAGTCCTTTCCTTTGTGTGAAACACCTTTACAGACACCGTAAGAACTATAGGACAGAAAAAGATAAAATAAGCTCTTACAACATACAAACCAGGTCATAAAACAATAACATACAGAATGGGCCTTTAAAACACACACAAAACATAATTATGAATAATCACAACATTTACATGACAGCAACACCTTCTCTGTGTTAAAATAAACCTATCCAAAGTAAATGCACAGAATCATAAAACACAAACACATTACCTTGTTCCCGTTCTAGCTGGGTGCTAAGATAAAACTGTTGCTGCTGATTGCCTCAAACATTTCCTTCTGTTTCTGAGCAGCCAGGTGAGTGCAATAACTAATCGAGGAAACCCCCAGTGAAAAGTTTCCAGGCTCTCAGCCACACACTGAACTCAAAACAAAAAAACCCCTTCAAAATAAAAGTATGTTGCTTGCGTGCAAATAATTACAAAGACAAAATACAGTGCCTTGGGTCATTTACATTTTCTGTTCCCTGGTCTACTTTCCTTGGTTCTCTTTCTGTCTGCCCCAGGTGTATCTCATTTGTAATCACCACTCTTGTATATCAGCTTGTTCTGCAGTCAGTTCTTGTTGAGTCATTTGTCTTGTGTTACACTCCTACACTAAAACACCCAATAATGGGTTTTCTCACCACATCCTATATCAGAGGTACGGCACATCATAAACCACGACTAAGTGGTAATTCATTTTTACAACTTTTCCTCGGCAGCTTCTCATCATTGGTGTGTGAGATGGATAGCTGTTGCAAGCTGTTTTGAATTCAGTAGCCTAAGGTGTAAAACACACATTTATCAATTACCATTTGACAATATTGAACAGTCAACTGAGTGATACAGGTGAGAATGTGGTAACATTTTTTGAGGGGTGCAACCACTCACTTACGGAGCTATGTGTGGGTGGCTGGCTGGCTGGCTGGGTATGAACACGAAAACAACATGGTTGTTTTTCACCACCTGTGTGCAACCTAACGCACACACAAACACACACGCACATATTAACTGTCTATATTATGCTTTTGGGTGTGCCAGTACAGTACAGTGACGGTACAGTACAGTACAGTACAGTACAGTACAGTACAGTACAGTACAGTACAGTAGAGGGACTGCTGCACGGTAACTGTCATTTCTCAACCATTTTGGACGCGGGGTGACTCTTTATCTTAAGAGTTCCAAATCGAAAATTCGAAATGTGTAGAAAGAGATTGGTACACTAGTGCCCACTGAAAAAGCCTCATGAATTCCATCCTGAACTAGCTGTGAAAATCTGGATAAATGAAAGCAAACTAAAATCAGTATGTTGTTGTGCTCTGTCTTCATCCCACCATGTAGAATAGATAAACAAAAATATCGAATATCTTGAATTTCAATACAGTATGTACCAAACGGGTGTATCTTTGTGTATTGGATAGCTTATTGTGACCCTGTACCTTTGCCCTGTTTTAATGCCAGTGTTTTGTGTTTGTCCCAAAGGAGACATTCTCAGCATGCTAAAGTACCACCAGCTGTTCCTGTTTGCTGTGATCAAAGGTAAAAAAAACACATCACTTCCAGTTTTTTGCAAACATGTAGAAGTAAGGCATTTAGCAAATCTGTTTGATTAATACTTAATTCATTTGAAAGTAGTGCATAGCACAGATGTGAGGGAGTTTAAGGTAGTGCATAGCACAGATGTCAGGGAGTTTATACAGGTATCCTGATGTTGAAGACATTGAAAGATGATTCTTTTCAAGCTTCATAAATAGACTAGGCTGTATTTCAGAAAATGTGCTTATTTAAAGTGCTGAAGGCAAATCGTGTTCATTTATTACATACGTACATGTTTTTTAGGGGTATTAAGGATACCCCTAAAATTAAAGATTTAAAAGATGGCGGCCACCAGTATACTGGAATATATTACATAGCATATATAAACGGTATATATATTCTTTAAATATATGTTTATTGGTAGCAGGTTTCAACAATTTAAGTTTAGTTTGAACATACCATTTTTTTCCATTTTCTCCCTCCCCCATCCCTCCCCCCACAGTTATCGTCATCATTAAAACAATATAAAAAAATAACAATAATTGTCATTGAGTACAGACATACAAAAACAACACCCATGCATATTTGACCAAGTGTATACAGTAGGACACGACAAAAACAATATAAATAACAAAAAAAATTAATGAAATAAAATAAAGTAAGTTTGACCAAACAAGGTAGATTCGTTTTTTCTTTTAGGGTTTTTTATATATGGGGAATCCAATTAAATATTCTGATTTGAAATAAAGTGTGAGGAAACTGCTTAAAACTCATATATATTGTGAAATTTTACATTTATTGGTGAATATATTCAGTGTTATTTCGCGCTAATCAGTTTAAATGCGCCAAATTGTTCTCAGATGTAGCCCAGGGCGTGCTCTAATGATTTTGCTAGGGCACCCAAGTCAGTGACCTTCGGGATTGCCACAGCGACCTTTGTATGCATAACAGCCATTCAAGATGTGTGCCAGTGTTTCAGTGATCTGTTCTGTGGTGAAAAAGACACAATAATGGTTTGGCACCTGGCCTATGCTGGGGCCTAATGGCATTTGTCTGTACGGTCGACATCAATGTTGTGGTTCTTGCAATCCACTCATTTGAGACATTTAAGCATCACAGAGCTCTGGATTGGCTTTGGCTGCAGAAAGAACTACAGGAACATTCCTGCTCATGAGATCTGCAATGCTCCTGGACTGGTCCCCATGAAGTCACTGGCTTTGCCTCTCTTCCATGTGCTAACAGGATGTGATACTACATCAGCCTTCCTTGGCCAAGGGGAAATGTGCATAGGCAGCTTTGGTCATCTCGATTCCCCATACATCTAGCCACTAGCCAGCTATAGTTTGTGCTTCCCACATCAGCATCTTTCTTTTGCACATCCATGTGGTTGCAGTGACTGGCTAGTCTCATCTCATCCTCCTGCTATTGTGTCTGCATGGTTGTCATATTCCTGATTTCAGTACATATGGGACTCCACAACAGTAAGTAGTACTGTACTAGTAAGTAGGTCATAGACTCATAGTGGCTTATTATCAGAGCTGGATCGAAGCCATGATCTTGGGTTTGAAAGGTGAGTGCTCTACTGACTGAGCTACCAAGGCACCCTCAATAATGAGTGTCCAGTAAACGACACATTCCAATTTTTCTAATGCTCAAAAATAACATAAAATGATCTTCTACCTTGTTTAGCCAAGTCTTTTATTATGTTTCAGCACAGTGGTGGCCACCATCTTTAAATGGTCAATTTTGAGGGCTTAGCGGCTATTTTTGAGCTTTACATACATCAAATTTGGATTCAGCACACCTTAAATACCCCTAGAAAACATGTATGTAATAAATTAACACGATTTGCCTTCGGGATTCATATTTTGGGGGAACGGACTAGTCTAAAATTCCCTTATACCTCACACAGCTTTCTGCTAAAAAAAACAAACTTAACAGGATTATGTCAAAGCTTAAATATTAATCCTTTCATCTTCCCCCGGATCTATAGAGACTTAGAGATCAAGAGACTAATGTGACTAAAATTAAATCTTAAACAGCAATTAACTGTTATTAGTTGTAGAGCTTGAATCCTGCAGCCAAGCCATATATAGTGTGTGATTTGTCAAATTTCATTATGTGAAGAGTCCTGGAGTGTGTGCACAATCTGTTGAAAATAGTCTGCATCATTTCTCGTCATATCTACGACTGCTTTATTATTTATTATAATGTTGAAATTACATTTGTAGCAACAGACTACATGTCATTATTTAAAAATGACTTAGTGACAGTCACTGACTGTAATAGATACATATGGAAAAAAATCAATTAACTTTTGATAGACACCAGGTATCCCATGTCATATTACTTTTAGGTCATTGTTTTATCAAATACCATGGACAGTATACAGTACTTAGGCAAGTTGATCATTTCAACCTATCCTGTATATGCCTCTTTGCCAGTGAGGACATTAAGGGCTGACTCAGCAAAGTCAGGGATGCATTTAGAAAGCTCACAGGGGAGTCTGTTGACGAGAGGAATCTTTCATGGGCTTAAGGCTTAAGCAGACACCATGACAAAAGGCAATGGTTCTCTACAGCCGTATACCCACAGCACTAAAAAATGTGGATGTGAATGTGGTTCTCAAACATTTTCATGTCAAGGACCCCCACATTGATATGTACACTGGTACCCGATTTTGTGCCGCGGACCCTCAAAAGAAAACATTTAGTTTACATTTCTAATTTCTATTTTATTTTTTGTAGGGAACAGAACCAGATATTGTGAATTCAATGGTTTCAATCAAAGCTTAACCTGATATAGAATCTTTGGCATTTAAATGACCACAATAAGCCAGGACCCAGTAGATGACATATCAAATCATTGTCTTCATTCTTTGGCACATAACCCTAAAGAAACATAAACGTATAATTTAATTATACATGCATTTCAGAGACAAAGTACACATGTGCATTGTGATGTGATTAATATCCACTATAGCCTTGTGGGATCAACATTAGTCATTCAGTTATTAAATGTGTCCATTTGAATATAATTTTGATCTAAAGCTCGACAATCTGATCCTAATTGATCTAAAGCCCAAACCACGGGTTGGGACAAAACTGTTTCAAAACTGTAAACCACACCAATGCAACTCATTGAGTTGCATTGGTGTGGTCTACCTTAAAAAACGTTTAGTCCCAACCCGACCCTTTGGTGTGGTTTGGGCTTTAAGCTAGACTATATCTGATCCTATAATTGACGATCAAGCAAATTAGCATGTCTAGGGCTCTCCTGACTTTGTTGTTAATCTCAGGTGCACAAATGTTTCCATATTACAATGTTGCAAGCCTTTAAGCATAGACTAAAACGTAATTTCCTTGCTCACTTTGTGGGTGAGGTTTCTTGCCTTTGAGGTTCTCTGAAGATGGGGGCTGGGAGGTGCCAATCATGCAGACTGGAGGTGTAAATGAGGTCTGACTCTGGGCATCATAAATTCCCAGAGCAGGATGTAGCATCTCGGCTCCTTCATTATGGCTTAATTAAGCCACTCACTGCAGATGTGAATGCTGTATGCTGCTGATCGTGTTGATATTCAGAGTTAATACTCACAGGAGTTTTTTCCTCTGAGGGGCTTCATTGCCTTCACTTGCGTCTACCAAGGTGTGTATACAGTATCAGCACACATCCGGCTGCTGCTGCTCCTGAAGATAATTGATGAAGCTACAATGGGTCACATGAACTTCCTTATGCCATGGTAAAGCAGCACGCTGCAGTGTTATGCTATGCTCATATCATTTTCTTAATTTACTGTATGATTAACAGCATCAACAATGCGTAGATATGAGAATGACTACTTCTCATATGCACTACTGCAGTGAATATGAGACAACAGTCCTTTAACAGATGCAGTGAGTATCCTACTTATGTACAGTTGCCTTAGCAGGCCTCTGTCAATGTTCATCCTAGTAAGCCATGAGCTGAAAAGATATCTTAATTTCTGGAACGCTGGAGTGGACACACAAATTCCTGAGTACATAATGAAAGTCACAGTAGTGGCTGTGCTGGAGGGAACATATCAATTATCAGTGCCAGTGCTTTGGCATGGCGAGGCGTGGCAAGTTGGATCTTTGCTAATCTTGTTCGCACACGTGGGTGTCGTGGGATCCAGTTACAACTTACAGGCCGTCCTTGATCAGACGTCAGTGCACGGTGGCAGGAACCTGAGTTTAGTGAGGGCTTGTCGTGTTGATCAGACGTCAGTGCACGGTGGCAGGAACCTGAGTTTAGTGAGGGCTTGTCGCGGTGGAAGGATGTGAATTACGACTCGATGTTCCTCGACAGTGCTGAGCCGGTGGCTTCATCTGTTCTGACAGGCTCTTGACTGTGTGTGATGATGAGAGACAGCACTGGCTTTGCACTCTGCACCGGCTCTACGTCTACGGCTGACAATGTGAATTATGAAGACCTGAAGGAGTAAGAGTGTGCATCAGCAGACCCCCACCCCTATTAATCCTTCTCTCCCCAAGGTTCCATCAAACCCGAATGTACCTCAGTGAATGACTGAGGCAATGGTCCTGTATGTTCCACTCTTTTGTATAAAACTAGACGCGCTCACGTCTAACGCCACACGTCTAGTGGCATTGCGATCTGAGTGAGACACATAAACCGTACATTTTGAACGAAGGCAGACAGCGATTTATCTTTGGCATCGCATCATGGAAAGGGAAACTGCGAAGTGCGAACAGCCACAAATCTGTGTTGAATACGTAGAGGTAAAGTCAGTGACGTATCACAGCCACAAAGCACAGGCGTAAACGGCACTTCCGCATAATCCAGTCCGCACACTCTGTCTATGACTTGGCCAGTGGCCACCTGAACTGTGCACTAAGGTGTGCACGCACAAAGTGTGCTGCTCTTCTCAATTGCAATAAAGATAGACTCCAATATAATTTGATTACTGAAAATGCTTAAATTGATTTGAAGACTACTTTTTCCCCTATCAAACATCAATTGTATTGTAGCACAATAATTGATTAAACAATCTCATTATACAGACCATCTGACAAATAGTACTAAAACTGGCAGGGACTATGCAATAGATAAATGGCACCAGGGATTTTTGTGTTATCCTTTTAGCATTATTGTATAAGAGAGGTGGTGGAGTTAGCTGTTTTAGCAGACAGTTTGAGGGTCAAATGGAGTTAAGAGGTTTTGTAAATGTGTTTTTTACTACTTTCCATTGGTTCAATATTTTCGAAACAACACACAGACGTAAAGGGTGTTCAATAGCACTGATTTATGGAATAAAATAAAAAACCACAAATTGAGTTATGAGGTTTCCTCCAGACAGCAACAATATGGAAATTTTCTGTTTTAAAGTTACAGTATAATAGATTCTGCATGACACGTGCACTGATATCGCATTGAGAACATACAGGCAGACAGTGGATGAAAGCATGAATTTACAGACTAGGTAAATTTAGACATCAGAGATTTAAATTACATTTTCAATACTCTTCACCAATCTCTTACAATTGCTGCTACTGTTGAGTCCTAAAACTTGTATCCAGTCATTTGTTCACAGTATAGGACACAATCAGTTGGCCCCAGCTTCCTTGCCAGGAGGTTTGGGACTTCCAAAAATGTCTTTTAAAAACACAACTAAATATAAAAAAAACGTCATTTTGAATTGAAATGGAATTAACTGCTATCTATTTGTGTCCTGATACTGAGCTCTTAGATTGTGTTTATTCATTTTGTATATTTTATATATATTTGGGATTCATACAGTGTGCATAAATGCAAACTTATTATGCTACTGTTTGCCTTGTGTTTTTGGAGAAATGGTTACAAATTGAATGGTATTATCTCAGGTGGTTCTAGTCACCGCTCATTATTATAGCCTATCACGCAGAGGTTGACACTAAGTACGTATGTACTCACCCAATAAATAATTCCAAAGACTCAGATATTGTCCTCTAGTTTCATATCCATGTGAAAGTTCTGGCAGAAAATGTGTGTTTAGTCAAATATATCCACTTTTCCACGAGTTGCACATGACTGATGCATATTGGACAGAATTTACCAAAACTTCCTTTGGGAAGCACAAACGTATGGGGCACACAATTGGCAGGTGGTGTGATTAATTACCCCGCACCAATCGCAACGCACCTGAAAAGGGATCCCTCCTTTTCTCACTGTACACTAAATATCTTGGTCATGTCATGTCTGCTCACGATCTATCTTATCACTGGGATCACTTATGCCGAATGCCGATACACTAAACTGTCTCTCTGCTTCCCCCCCTCTGCCACTCAGGTGGAAGAGCGCACCGCTGCATGTTTGACTGACATCTCACAGTTGATTCTTTTCACCATGCACCTCAAGCTGAACCCAGACAAGACCTCTTCGTACCAGGTAAGTCAACTGTCGGGTAGAAGCTTATTTCAAACCTAAACCTTCAGACTTTGAGACACCTCAAGTGCTTGCCGGACCGCATCATCTCAAACAAACTATTTTAGCGTTGTTTGTCGCTTGTCTTCCATGATTCTTTTTTACCTTGTCAGGCATCTGCTGTTGTTTGTATCCGACAAGTAGCGAAAGGGGGCTCCCTATGCTACACACAGCTGAATGCACCACCTTTCTGAAGGACTAGCACCGTCCAAGAGTGGTTCTTTGGGATGGTTGTGGTGCAATATAGCACCTCAGAAGTTCTTCAGTGGTTCTTTGGGATGGTTGTGGTGCGACTGTATAGTGTATACTAAGAGAGGAGGCACTTGTTCACTCTGGTCCTGAGGAAGTCAATTATCTAATGTGATTTAAAACAAACATTAAACCTGTATATAGGAGCCCTCAAAAACAGGAAATCATGTAAGGAGGTAAAAATGGAAAAGAAACAAACCGTAAGGGGGTGGGGGGGGATTCAGATTTTACGGGGGCCAGTTTCAAATTGCATCCCTTGTTGTTGAATCTGGGTTGCACATGGTTTGTTGAACTCCCTCTGGTATTGTGGGTGTGAACTTTGTTGACATTGAGGAAGTATTTAGACAGGTACATGGGTATCTTGGTGGTGTAGTGAATCTTGTGGACCAGACCATTGCAAGATGCTATACACTTCGTCTTAGTAGTAGCCTGACCAGTTTTTTTTGGGAAGTCTGGAGCCTAGTTTGAAGGGCCTTTGAGGTGCTGTGGTACCAAGAGGTGCATGCATTGTTGAAGAAACCTTTTACTGTATGTACTTTTTTTTTATACATACAGTTAAACAAACAAATGCACAATATCCCATCACAGTTCCTTACCCCCACCCTACAGCTGACTACTCCAATTAACCACTATACATCCAAAGCCTCGCTTAATGAAGTCCAAGAACCTCTCTCATATTTTATAGAATACAGCATGTTTCTTCCTAATTACATACGTTAGTTTCTCATGTGCCAAACTGGTCGTTAAATTCCTCAGCCAAAAGCCAATCATAGGGGCATTGACATTCTTCCAACATAGCGCAATTGAGCGTCTGGCCTGTAACAGGCAAAGGTCAATCATTATTTTTTCTTTACTATTTAGTGTACAATTGAATGGATAAATACTGAGTATACATAATTTAGGACAAAGAGGAACTGGACCTGATGTAATCTGAGAGACATAATGGACCACAGACCTCCAGAATGTTTTAATCTCCTCACATTCCCATAAGCAATGGAATAGTGTACCTTTATGTTCACTACATTTATAACATAAGAGCAGAACTCCCACCACGGGACTCGGGCAATCAATTAATACAGTTGCAACCACTATGTTAATGGAAAGTATTTCATACAGTTTAAGTAAAAATAAATCTGAACTATCCCTTTAATCCAGTCATCCCGGTTCCCCATACATCTGGCCAGCTCGTCTGTACTTTGCGCTCCTGCATCTTTCTTGAGTACATACTGTACACGTACATTAATTTGGTATTCTTGATCGATGCCAATGTGTTTGTTGTTCCCACAGCACCAATTTGCTGTCTGGCAGTTTATGTCTTTGGCTGTGTCCTGCTAGTCTCATTCTCCTGGCTGCTATTTTCTGGCCCACCCTTGGTATTTCCTCATACAGGATCTTGTTGGTAACATGTACACTCTTGCTGATAAGTACTGCATGCAACATTCTGGTGTAGCACCCGTCTAGAGACTTCTGCAGGGTTGGCTTCAGTGTCCAACATTCACTGCCATATAGAACAGACTCTACCATTGCATAGAAGAAGCACAGTTTGATTTGACGAGGGAGGTTGGAGTTCCATACACTGGTCATTGCCGTTCAGGGCCCTCCATGCAAGTGCCTTCCTCAGTTTCAGATCTTGCTCGGGAGTATGCCATCCGGCCCAGCACTTAGTTTTACCCTCTTACTGTGGATTTCGGCCTGACAAGCTCACAGGTGAAGGGACCATCGTTGATGTGCAGGTTCTGGAGGAATGCTGGTATATTTTCCTCAGCTCCATCCGCTGTTGTGCCCAACAGCCTTTGGAATTGTTCTATAGCACAATTGAGTGTATTTCTAGGTTGTGTTGTACATCTAATTCCAAAACAATCTTTTTGCTTTGACAGTAATCTGATTAGCCTTGAAAATGTTCTGTTTGCTGCGTTTGCTAACATGAATGATGTCAAACACTTATGGATATTGTAAATACAATGCTGGGTAGGTAATGGTTCCTCACTTCTACAGATATGATTGTCTACTCTATATAGTGCCTAATTGTGTTGTAGAGACTGCAGCAGAATAGACAATATCCTGTTGCATATACAATGCAGCCGGCTAATCTCATTAGTTAGAATGAGCGGGTCTCCAGTATCGACATGTTGTCTGGGGTTAACACTCCCACACAGACTATTCTTATCCATCTCACATTCGCTACATTTGTAAATGTCGGGTGAGTGGCATAGAGATCTTTGCTCAACACTAATGAAGGCTACAATTGATTTTTCATTCCGGGAATATTCTGTTCTGAGGGGCTGAATCAGACTGTTCCACTATCAACATGTGTAACAAGTATTGTTCGTATGAATAGGTTAAACTAATGTGCACAGTATTGTAAGTCCAATGCATATTCTTTCAGTTTAAAATAAACTGCAGACATGCATTACGTGTGTCTTTCTTTGTAACATGAAAGGCATGCTACTATTAAAACTGAGACCAGGCTGTGTCATGCGAATTTCACCACAGTCACAAATTAGAATAGGAAACTCTTTATTTGCCAAGTAGTAGTACAATAAATACGCAGAAAGTTGACATGATGCAGCAAGATGCATGCAGTTCGACATGTACTTCTATAGTAAGTTTTGTAGAAATATATGTTGAAGTTAAAATAATACAGTCCAAATGTGCATTCAATTCAAACCATACATTTAACCCCCTGCTCAACATATACTCTACCACTCTTCCAAAGAGGAATCCTCCCATGCCCAAGGGAGATATTAGGCTGCTGGGCCTCAGGCAGGGCTACTCTGCCTACTGTACACACTGTAAAATCCTGGATGGTAATTTAACTTCAAGCCCACAGGAGTGCATACGAGTGTATTATATGTTATACCGTATGTATAATTATTGCATAGTAGGAAGGGACATTATTCAGGACATAGTTGTCCTTTGTGTTCTCTTTCCAAACTGCCAGGAACAATATAAGATCCACCCTGGGAGACAAGGCTTCCTGATTGTCTCTAGTCATATCATCAGGTCTTAACCTCTGCTAAAGTGGATTCTGTATACCGTACCGGGAAGGACACATTATTGAATTGACAGCTTGATAGCAGATTGCGCCAAGACTTTCCATTCATGAAGTACTATATTCATCTGATTACATCAAACTAGATTACTTTGATTCCAATCACATTTCTGCCACTCAGTGTTTTCACACATGAGCATCAACTTTCATTACTGTTATTTTGGAATTCATCCATGATGCTGCCATTGTGGATTATTCAATTGCTGTCAATTCACGGGCGTGTGTGTGTGTGTGTGTGTGTGTGTGTGTGTGTGTGTGTGTGGGGGGGGGGGGTGCTGCCAGAATCTTAGAGACGGGTTCGTTTTATTTTTATTTTATTGGATATGTATTGTACTGTACTGTACACGAAGGACTCCCGAGCCACAACTCGTGATTCACTGACACCGAATTCACTTGCCTGTGGCTGTGCCTGACCTGCTTGTTGGCCTGGTGGATACCGCTGGGTATGGAACATGGAGCTGCAATGAATTTTTAAAGTTGTAGGCAGAGGTGGAGAGAGATGCTGTATAGTGGATAGTCAAATCAGAGCTGCACTGCTCTGTGATGATGATGATGATAAAAGAAAATATGAACTAGAAAGGTGTGCTCAGTAGGCTTTAGGGTATAGACCTACTATTGGTCTGACTGTCATTAGAACGACAACCTACCTCAAACCCTACCCTATAACCGCACAGGAGCAGCACATGTTCGACTGCATGTCCGAACGTTCTTTCTGCACCTCGGGCCGTTGGTGTGTCCTGTCATGTTTTTATTTATTTAATAAACTTGTATGTTTCTTGTACTGGGAATATAACAACTCGTTCCTATACAAAATTTGGAATGAGAAAATGTACCATGATGTTACTGAATTTCCAAACAGAAGTAACCAAGTTCCTACAGCTAGGGTCTAGAAAAATGGCATTTCTGATTCATTCAGCTGGCTCCCTTGTCACTGTGCTTGGAGCTGACGCATAGAGATTGCAGTCACTCTTGAGAGATCTTTAATGAATACACTGAGAAGTGTTGACAAAGTCAACAGCACTCACACTGTTGCCCCATTCGTAACTCCACAGGAAGTCTGTATACCTTGAGTCAGGAAGATTCTCAATAGCATCCCATGCAAATCAACAATATGCCTTTGTATTTGAACTGTCGGTGGATAAACCGAGCAGAGAACTTAGTGTAATTTCCTTATTTTACATTATATTGAACAGTGATTTCATGGGCTTCGGTGGAATATTCCACAGTTCATATGGAGGTCAATATGGGGATTTACACCTCAGCAAGGTACATAGGCCTATAGGGACTTTACAATTATGTCCTCTTCAGTAGAGGCGGCCATTTCCGAGGTCAAATAAAAGTCAAACTGCAGACAATATATATAGTAGCACACTAGTGTGTGTCAGGGACAGGGAGACAGGCAGGTCTATTAAGCAAGTCAAATCCTATTACTAAACCCATGAGGTAATACAGAAATTGGCCTCGCTCTGCGCCCTTTCGTATAAGGGCCGATTCATACTCCTATTTTAGAGACGAATAAAAGTCGGTTCGGCTCTGTAGAGCCTACAATTTGACGTCATTTGAGGTTCGGGGGGGCGGGTACCGTCCTAAAGTCGGCTCTTCGGTGCTACTGAAAATTTCTGACGAGCCGAAATCATTTCGGCACTACAGCGCCGAAACAGCGGTAAAATAGGAGTATGAATCGGCCCTTATGGAAGCCGTGTTGAACGCACACACATATGGCATACGACGTTCCTGAATATTTTAGCATTGTGGCAGTGTCCATATGTTAATTATTTTCGCTTTGCGCAATTTGCTATTAAGCCCCTTGACCTAAAAACACTCAGCGCATAACGTTTCCATCTGGGTCTGACCACGTCTTAAATGCAAAAAGCACTGGTGGTTTTTATTATATGGTTCTATTGTTATCGAATTAAACAATATCAAACAAACTTTACGCATGGATTGCCAATTTGCCAGGCATTTGCTGCGTATCTACTCGCAGTTCCATTCCGATCTGAAAGGTATAGGTAGGTGCCATTTCAAAGGCTTAGTTATTCATTTATCAAATTAACTAGAATAAAGATCTGTTTTTCATGCTTAGAACAGAAACAAATGTTATGTATAACATATGGCTGCGCCGCTGTAATGACTTTCCAATTAACACGGCAAGTTACTTAACAAAATAGAGACATAGGCCTACAAGCTATGCACATCATGGCTGTGACAGCTTGTGGATCTGTTCTTTTGAGGCATAAAGGTGACAGCATGCAGTGCAATAGGAATAATTGACCCACATGTGACAAAGTCATGTCATGTCTATGGTGCCAGCCTGCAGAAATGTAATACCACTGCAGGAAAGAGCGCATTCCGTATGTGACATCAGTTGACTGGTATAGAGAATAGTACGGACATGTTGATTAGGTACGTCTCAAACACTCCTTAAACACTCCCATGACTAATTCAAGGCCGTTTTGCGCACTCCACGGGGTGTCGAAAGCGCTTCTTACCATGCCCATAATTGTATTATGACATTGCCCACGCCTCCACCTCTTAAAACTGTAATATTATATGTAATATGATTTGACCTGCTTAATAGACCCCAGGGACTTCAAAAGATTTTACGGCATGCAAATTTATTCCAAATGTGGATGTCAGAAGTAACATTTTAGGGAAGCAGACATATAAATAAATTACCAACAACATGAACTAGGTCATGCTACTGTAGGCCTACAGTATATGGTCCATTTTCTCTGGAGTAAACTGACCTTGCATTTTCTTCAGCTCATTATTTGTTATGGTGTTTCATCAGGCTTAGAACTGGACCAAGGCAGCATGTTAGTGTTGTTGCCTCTTTCTACTGGGCCTCTTGGGGTTTCTTCCAACCTCCCTGAGTGCTCAATACAGATGAGAGCTTGTCTATCAAAAGAGCTGGGTCAGCACAATTCCTGCAGTGCACACACACAGTAAAATGTACATGATGGAACCAAATGGACCCATTTGTACAATCTTTGGGTTAAACGAACCACAAAGGGCCCTCCACAGAGTGCACACCATAATGTTTTAAAAATCCTTCTAACTCAAATGGATGGTGAAGTCCACACCACAAACTAGCCTAACAATGACAGTGGTGAAGGATATAGTTCTTGGTGTGGATGGCCCTTTAGCCTGATATTTACTTTGTCATACGATGTGTCTCCGTGCGATAACATAAAAGTGTAAGAGTATAAATTATTAATGTTTTGCCTGTAATAACTTGCCCAAAATAGAGACTCCAAGGTTATTGTGGGTAACATTGAGCATTCTACTGCGCAGACACCCGCCCCATCTAATAGCTCTCCACTTGATGTGAGAGGAGGGCAGCTTGTGGTAGACCACAACGCATTGAATCATTGTTTTCCTGATAGAACACTCAACACTGTGCTGAATGCATACTGGGAGTCCATCTCCCGAGAGTGAGCAATGACTGCAGATGAGACGACACAAGGAACTCTATTCCATTTCATTTCGGGCAGATATAATAACATTGAGAATGTCACCTTGATTGGATGCCAATTCCCAGGTTTAATTGTGCATTTGTCAAATCAGCAGTCTGGGTTTAGGAGCAAATAAGACTGGGGAGTGAGTGTGACCATAAATGGCTAATCCCATGATTTATTTTTATAGATATCCTCTGATAGGAGTAATTGGGCTTCTTTCCCAAAAGGCATACAGAAATATTAAGACATGTTAATGTCTTGATTTGTGTGCATTTCCATTTTCCACTGATGTTATTCAATGTCATAAAAATATACTGTAATGTGAGTATTTTATTTTATTTTATTTTATTTAACCTATCCTATGGTGCCTATCCTCATTAGGATAGATGGCCACCACTGACATAAAACAAATCTCTTTTTCAAGGGAGGCTTTGAGGGAGCAGCAGCAGCATAATTAAAAACATGGTTACAAACAGAAAACAAATGAATACATTAAAATGAAAACATAAGGTCACATAATGCATTAGATGGCAAAGGCATAGCTGTTGAGCTGCCCAAAAATTACAGGTGGGAGGTAGTTTCTCCCACTACAACTGACAGCCAACTGGCCGGGATGGAGCCTGGCGACATGGCAAAACACAAACAAGTCTTTCGTACCATTAATTGTGTTAAATCTGCTCATTTATGTAACTGGAGGATTTAAGAGGATTTAAAGTTATAGGATTTAAGGGGAATGTAATTATCACGGTAATAGTGCTGTCAAAAAGCTCCAGATAACATATTTTCCCAAAATTGCATGGGTTGACCAGAACAAGTGTCGCATCACTGCTCCCTTATTTCTGGATACACTTGGGACAGTCTTGCCTTACTAAGATGAATTGTGACATGATTCATCACATCATTATTATGTGAAGCACCTTGAACTGAATTAAGACTAAGCCTAGAACAAGAGGATGATAAATTCATTGCTGTAAGTTTTTCCATGACCAAGAATCTGGCTCATGTGTTCTAGTTCCCAATTGGTACTTTTGTAGGGCAAGGACATTTTCTGATGTTGTCAAGTCATATAGATGTTATCCAAGTCCTTTAACTTAAGGTTATTATCATATCTGTCTAGTTTGTATATTATTCCTCACCAAACGACGGACCAATCTTCAAACTATTTGACTATTTGGGGCATTCTCATTCAAGTATTGGTCTTGTGTGTCTCAGTGTAACAGTTTTGCTATAGGTGATTTAGCTGTCATCGTCATCAAGCATCTTTGAGTAAAGCACAATATAAATTCCAGATATTATGTAAAAAACACAACACAGATAGATGGTTTTATAGATGGTTCATAATATTGCATTTTTTTAAAGATTAACTTTAGGTCAACGTTTGACTTTATTAACCCTGAGGGTAAATATTTTCCAGTAGGAAGAACACCAGTAAGACGCGCAAACGCGGGAAGCGAACGCAGCTGAGACCCTGCAGATCATGTCTGTCTGTCTGTGTGTCTGTCCCGCTGTTACTGTATATGTGGACCTGGCCCCTTTTGTGCCCATATATGGAGCTGAGTGGACCTGGCCCCTTTTGTGCCCATATATGGAGCTGAGTGATTGCTGATGCAACACACTCCATATTTGGATAGCGGGACAGACACACGGACACACAGACAGACAGACAGACATGATCTGCTAGGTCTCATAGTAAGTGCTCACTGCGTTCGCAACCATTTTACAGCATAAAACAACTACATCATTAAAAACATATACACACACCCACAACACAATCTTATTTTGATAATTTGGCAGAAATGTCTTGGGCCTTTGCCTTGCTTTCATCTCTTCACACACAAATGCTCTCTTCATCGTAGGGACTGAGCACAGCAGCAGCAATGAATAAATCAAAAATAATAATAATGTAATAATTTCCATGCTGAATTTATCACATGCTTTTTAGTGCACAAATCATGATTGTAGCTAGTAACAAATGTGACATTTTACAATGTGCAGCATTCCGGACTTTTGAAATATTAGTACTGTCAATGCAAGATGCAATATGCTAAAATGCTCCCATATGCACTTAGCTAATTTTATAGTAGAGAAACAGAAGTGAAATATTGATGTCAGTATTTTCAAAAGCAGGTACGTTTTGAAAGTGCTGATTTATTCTCTACATGTATTCGCACTCCCTTTTTGCACCTTTGACTATCATTGGCTATTTGACATTTCCAATGAATAGATTAAATTTGATACGCAATTATTCCTAATTAAAGTCATGCTATTAACTAAGCAAAAACATTCTCAAATCTCCTAAAATAGAGAAAATAGCCGATCTACAAGCTCAGAACTTATGAGCTTGTAGATCGCCAATTTTCCCAGTGTGACAGAATCGTATGACAAAGTATAAAATAGGGCTTCATTGGTTAAGTCAACCACATCACATGCTGAAAGTGTAATGGTATGATGCCCTTTTCACTCTTCACTCACGTCCCAGCAAGTCTCTCTGACATTAAGCTTAATGCAGCACTACAGTATATCTTTTTTTTAATGAATAAAATGTTCCAATCCGTATGGTAGAGTCTGTTAATACTGTACGATACCAGTAAGACGCCCTGAGGGCGAGAATTTAGGGCGATGCATGCGTCCACCTGGGTGACGGCAGACTGCTGGGCGAACGCTGGCGCTTTTGCATGGGGGGGTCAGATCAACATCATGGAATTAATTCTGTACTGGCCATATATGGAGCCTGTCTTGAGTGTACAGGGTTTGATGTAATGTCAGAACAGGAAGGACGGGTGGGGAAGGATTAATATAATGGAATGTCACAACAGGTCGGCTCCATATATGGAGATCTAAGGGTTTGAGGTTCGGGGTCAGAAGTAGAGTTGCTAGCCGGCTCTGATGATCCAGTCTGCTCCATATATGGTTATCCAGGGTTAGATGAGGTCAGTGTCGTGATCTTCATATATGGAAATGGACATATATGGTGGTGTGACGTGTCACGAGGCGTGATGTCACAAGGTGTGACCATATATGGAGGCCTGATGTCACGACTCACAAGGCGTGACCATATGGAGGTGTGATGTCACGGGGCGTGACCATATATGGAGGCGTAACGTGACACACGGATCAAGGCAGGTTTTCATAGTAAATGCGACCTACTGTAGCAATAACGTACACAATGGGGGTGGTTGTGTTTTGTCTTAGATCGTGTCAAAGGTCATGTCTCACCTAGACACAGAATCTGACACAAATTTTGACTTGCAGGTCAAGATTCAATTTATCCCCTGAGCAAGCAGGCAGGCTCTATTAGATCAATGCTGGTAAAACAAAATGTCAGCACTTGCGCAGAAGAGGGAAGTTACATACTGTAGTGCAGCGTACTCGCCACCCTTCATCTTAGTGTTTACAATCCTACACACTGGCTTTCTGTGTGCCCATATTGTATGGATCAGTTAGTCAAGGTACACTACACTGTTCATTTAACTCTGAGCATGTAAAAATGTACTCGTATGGATAAAATGTTTTACGCTCAGAGTTAAATTAGGACTCAGGATTTTATATTGAATCACCATCCCTTTCCAAATCAATAGTTGGATTTATGAGCAAGACTGGGGCATATTTTTACTCTCACCTCCAGAATGGAGGGCGCTTTAATTGGTGAAATCTATTCTGTTGATTAGACGTATCTCATGTTGGGCAGTGTGTTATTCACTGGTAATTAAAACACTGATTTAAGAGACAGGCTTGCTTAATTAACACTGACTGTGACTACCCCACATGTAGATACAGTCAATGGCACAATTCTTATCATTCATAATTTGCATATTTCAGAGATGAAATTTGACATTTCCAATTCCAAAATATGCTGAAATGATAGCGTACTACAGTATACTATGTTATGTTTCAGGCTTAAACCCTTAAGCTGAAATTGTTTATGATTGGATTTCAGTCAAACTGAAAGGCAGCTTGCTCATTAATCAGACTTAGAAAAATGTAGCTCATGTGGCACTGCAGACATGAACCCACTCTGTCTTTCTATGCCATCTATCTCATTAAACATATCTGAAAAAAGATCATGCCCTCATTTCCCAGAAAGCATCTACAACTCGGTGTCTATGATGTTGGCATCAAATCAAAATGCTTTAGTCCCAAGCTGATTTATAGATGATGTGGTCCACTGCAGCTACTAGATTTTCATATTTTTCGGAACTGCCGTTTATAGAATTATGTTCTGTAAATTAAAGGCAAGGCAGGATTGTTCGTGTAGCATTTCATTGAACCTTATCTGTAGATATGTGCTCAAACCTAGAAAAAACACAAACGTGTTTCATCATGGACACCATCCCCAGCAACTAAAAACATTCACATTGCATTTCACATCATACCATTATGCATTCCTATATAACTTTCACCAGAAAAATGGGTAATTAAAAAAATAGTCGAATGCACTTCAATAGAAATCGAGTGGTGTCAATAATGATCTATTCTAGATCCCTGGCTGTTGACATATTTGGTCTGCCAAATGAAGGTTCTGACGATGAACCAGACGATTCTGACTGAATTTTCTTCAGCCATTCACCTGCCTGTCATGCTGACATGATTACCCTGTCATCATGACAAAAAGACTACTGTGGCCATCGCATGTAAAGGTTGGATTGAAGAAGAAGTCCACATTATTTACTTCCAAATGTCACGGCAGATGCAGCGTTGCCAATGGAGACAAAATTGTCCATATTGGAGATAAGATATGAACCAATTTAGGACCATGCTATAAAGTCCAATCCACATTTCTAGTCTGTTAAGCAGTGGGCCTCTATGGTCTAGTGACCATAGAGGACCATAGAGGTGAATGGCAGATCGAGTGGCAAATCGAGTGACAAAGTGAGTGGTAAAGTGAGTTTAATGTAATCAGATCGTTCCCGCATAACTTCCGAAGTTCCGCATATGATGATGTCACGCGCATATACCTTCTATACTAGGACAGACGTTTTTCTTTGTTTAGATTAATGTAATTTAGAACTATAGGGCTGTCTCGGTGTTGCCAAAATCCAGATTCTAATTTAGCTAATTTATCGTTTGAAATAAAAGAGTTAAAAGGTTGTCGGAACTTGGAAGACAACTTTTTCAGGAATTGTATTTATGCATGGTAGATTTCATATAGTTTTGATAGAGAAAAATGTAGCAGAGCCGAACGCCAAGATAAAATATTATATGCACACTTGTATTCTCATTCTATAATAAGTATTGGTTAAATATATTCGTGAGTTGTCTGACTGAACTGTTAACTTTAACATTTCTCCTTTTTTCTTTTTCTTAATATTTTTCTTTTTTTCAAAATCTTTTGGTTTTATAACAGTATGTAAGTCACAGGTTCATAGATTTTTTTTTAAATGAAAACATCAGATTTTAGTGTCAGTGACTCAGAGGTAACAAACGTATAAATCACAGAGATCATGGGCAGACATAATGAAATAAATGACTATCTTGTTGTGCAAAACATGCCCCTTCAAGACAAAAGAAAAACATTTTCTCCCCTTCAAGTCCCAATTTAGTAAAGCCAATTCCCCAGCCTCTCTACAAGTACTCCATCTCTGCTAACCCCCACAATCAGTCATTGGGAGGGTGAAGAAAGCCTCGGGTTTCCTCCGATACCCGGGCCGTCAAGCCAACATCTTCTTTCCACCCGACAGTGACAGGTCTCACTAGGGGGGGCGTAACGCATGTGGAGGTACACGCTATCCCCCCCACCTCCTCCCTCCCCTGAACAGTCGCCCTTAAAGATGGAGTACCACAATCTTTGTATTTTTCCAGTTTTTCATGCGTCTATGAGGTGACAGTACTTCATTAGACACCCTGGAGTCATTTTTATGTGTATTAACTTTGTATTTAGGATTTCTTCCTGGAGGCTGGACCCTTGACACTCAAACGGGCCAATGAAATACACAGTAATATAGTGACGCCACACTATCAGCCCCTCCCCTAACCCCTCCCCCTTTATCATACAGCTACAGCTGTGGGTGCGGCTTCAGTTCAGGTGGATCACCACCCATCACCACCCACCAGGCAAACCAGGCATACTTAATGAACTGGTGGGCGTGTCCACATAAAAGCATGATTTTAACAAATACTGTACACTTTTTGGAAAAAGTTCTTCCTCCTTATATATATATATATATATATATATATATATATATATATATATATAATAATACCTGATGTTCATGTTTTAGGGTGGAACAAAATCATGGCACTCCCATCTTTAATATTTTTAAGAAGATGCAGGGCACTGGTGAGTGTTACTGTAACACACTAATGGTACAAGGTAGAGGAATACTGTAGGAATACTGTACATCTCAAAAAGCTGATTCGACTACTTTTGGGTGTAAATAATGACAGTTCTTGATATCCTCACAACTATAGAAAGCCCTGTTTCTCTCCCAGCACAACAAATACTGCAGAGTGATTTGTTTGTGGGAAGCTCTGCCGAGGTTTTACAGCCAGTAATGCAGGACAAAAAAAATCATCAAATGATTAACCAGTAACCAGTTTCAGTTGCATTGAACTGAGTAATGTGTTTACCATTTTCAGTGTGCCCCCTTGAGAATACGGGAATCCTGATTCTCCATTTGAGGAAAAGAGGCCATCATCCTCACACTACTCCATAAACTGATTATCAACATGGACAAATGTGCATACACTTATACAACTAAAGAGCCCAAACGATTTTTACTGTGTAGTGTAAACCAAATGCACATGTCAGTCCTAACTTATCCTAACAGCAGCAGATTGTGAAAAAATAAACTACTTCCATGAATTATTTGATGGCCCATAACTACAGCCCCTTCAATGATGAAGGGTCTAAAAGGAAAGACGCTGAGCATAACAATTAGATGGTCATGACCCATTAACAATGCTTGACAGTCAAATTAATTGATTGTATGTGTAAAAAAAAAAAAAAAGATTTTGTTACATCATTATTGCTCCTTTATGTGGTTCCTGTCAAACAGGCGGGTTGAGTGCCCCAACCCTAAACGGTATGTCTTTATTAGGTCTATCTAATGCTCCAGGGACTGCAGTTCGTATAATCATATGTACACTACCACGTACGCCAGCACATATTTGTCATGCAGAAAGCATCATAAGCCCACTGTTGAGGCATTATGCTGCTAGCTCTTGCGTGCATTAGGATAACTGGTGTTTTGTAAATATTAGTCTTGCTACACATTTTCAGCCTGAGTGACTCCATTCATATTAAAAGGAGACAAACAGATGGGTTTTGCACACGAGAGAAGGAGGCAGGCTTAGGGGCTGTTAAATCAATTCTAAGAGAAGTTGTAATGGAGGCCACACTAAATGATCCCTTAATCAAATACAAATACTGATGGAGCTCCATTTTTAGTTCAGAAAGATGTAGCTGGGAACAGGGGATAGCCTTTTATTTATGTTGAGCTTTGATCAGCAGCAGTTGTAGGGATCCCACACAGCAGGAAAAAAGAAAGAAACGCTGGAAGAATGTGTTACTAAATATTTTACATTTCGAATGAACCAACAAGTCATATATTTTCTGTGGCATGGTGGAACATGTTTTTCATTGTTTTCCAGTATGAACCAGAATATTTGAGTTGGTGACTTAAAGCAATGTCGACAGCCGTTGCTGTACTTCAGGCTACTGAGACTGAGGAGGATACACAGCAGTGCCCTGCCAAAAAGCTGTAATTGGCATGTTGCAAGACGGGCTGCTGAGACACCTATCAGCCGGATCTATTCTGCAGTGCAACATAAGTGTGAGTGAGGGTCCTATAGTATGCTAAATCTGTTAATATATGTTAAATCCACGCCACCTCATGTAGCTAACATGTAGGGCTGCCTGTACATTATCTCACCTTTTCTCAAAAGCTTTTGTTGATCCATTTATCAATGCGAGCAAAGGTATTACGGTACAGTATTCGTGTCTGCTTGCGCTGTTACACAAGTAAAGGCCTCATGGATTGTCTTGCCAATTTGCGCTGACATCAGGCAGTAGTTGCGTTGAGAAAGCATTGGAAATGTCCAGTACGGATATATCGGCATGACTGCCACTGACAGAGACCACCCGAAACAGCTTGAAGTTTCTATAAAATGGAGTGCATTCTTCACTTCATTATGACATATTCATCATACAAAGCCTTTTGTTGCCCCAGGTGAAGGGAGTGATAAAAGGATGATATTGAGGGTAAGGTCATAATAGCGTTCAAAATAGCGCTTGGGTGGTGCAGTGGTAAAGTCTCCAGCGCACCACCACGGAGGTTGTAGGTTTTAATCCACCGCGGTCCATCCGGCTTTGTCAGGCGTCCATGTGAACACTAATGGCCTGTGTTCTGATGAGGGAAGCTATGGCGTGGAAGGTTATATTTGTCACTGTACATACTAGTACATAGTACGTACTACGGGCTTGGGCGGAAGCTGTCAGTATAGGGAGTGTTGGGCAGGAGGACCTCCTAGGTCCTCCTGGTGGGGGCTACTGACAGGCAGTAATCGGTAGGATACGACGGCATGACAACGCAGAAATGTGTGTGGGATAATTAAATGGCATAACTAGATAAAGTGCCCCTCGAGGCACAGGTCTCCACCAGGGCAGGTCAGGCCTCCTGGTTGTGGCCTCCCAAAAATGTGTTTTGCAAAAATCCACCTGTTGGTGGCGCTATAACAGGCCAATGTGAAAAGGGTGGGGTATATTCCTCAGCCTAGTAGGGAAGTCTATGAAAAATTTCACGTAAATTGCATGCTGCGTTCATGATTTGAGGCTTTTTGTTCAAAACGGGCCAATCCTGTAAACTTGTTAGCCAATCAGGATGGAATATGAAATATCAGACGGATCCGTCTTGAACACATGACTATAGAGATAGGGTCGATTCATACTCCTATTTTAGAGCCGAATAAAAGTCGGTTCGGCGCTGTAGAGCCTACATTTTGACGTCATTTGAGGTTCGGGGGGGCGGGTACCGTCCTAAAGTCGGCTCTTCGGTGCTACTGAAATTTTCTGACGAGCCGAAATCATTTCGGCACTACAGCGCCGAAACAGGAGTATGAATCGGCCCATAGTGTTTAACGATTTGCGGGATTTTGGGCAGAGGTTCATCGTTGGCATCCAGGGAGTGTGTGTGCAAAATTTGGCCTCAACTGGGTTAAGATATGGCAGATATATCGTTTTAAAATTTAGAGTAGCCAAGGATTTCAGCTGATGAAGCCTTCATTGGGGAATCCCTGTATTGCTGAATTCCTTTCTGAACAATTCAATAAAATGTTGATCTTTTCTTCTTGTAAAGACGTGTTGAGACAGGTTTTCATTGGCAGGAAACATCTTTAACCCCTTCACCTTCCTTTCACGCTTGCCTCTGTATACCCATGCCACGCACAGTACATCACCACAATCATCATGTGCCTGATGTGTACTCCAACTGACTGAGAAATATGTAAATTGTTAGGAAGAAGAGTGAAAGCTTTAGTTCTGGCTTCACACATCTGCCCAGCTATTTATAGGTGCCTGCTTTGGCAGAGGTGGTAGGCTGGTAGCATGTCGTGTTGAAAGGACAGACAGACAGACAGACAGACAGACAGACAGACAGACAGACAGAGAAACCTTTATCACTATACTGGTGATTCATCTTGGCATGTGTGTTACACTCCCACACATACAGTGCCCCACTCCTGTATTGCACAGTCTCATTTACAGCCTGAGAAACGGCAGATGTCCAGGAGAAAGTAAACGGAGGGGCAGTTGGAAGAAAGGGATTATCATCCACTTTGCCCCAGCCAGCCATTATGTGGCGATCCCCATTGGCCTAAAACAAGGAATCATCTCTCCTGGCATGCAGCTGTTTATTTCCCCCCCCTCAAGCACTCAGTTGGGGGTGGGGTCAGTTGGAGTGGGGTGCAAACTGCAAGGTCACGCTACTCTACCCCTAAAAGCATCCACCACTCAGTGAGAACATTAGGCAACCCACATGTGTGTTTGTCATTCTGTTCCTGGGGTGTGAGACGGCTGAGTGCCACACTGACTGATCATTTGTCTTGATCACAAATGAAATGAACTCCTGCAATAGACATAGACAGATTTCAGTGCAATATAGATGAGACAAAAAATATGGTTCAAAACCCCATTGAAAGCAGTGGCAACAGAGCCTCATTATGGTGTGGCTGCCACAGCTGTTGTAGAAGTACAATTAGCATACTGTCAGTGTTGTCATTTTAGTTGCCCTCCAGTCTCGCTGCAGTGACCTTTACGCTCTATGTTAAACATATATATTCAACTACCACAACACATGCTCCTATTCCTTCTGACACCGTGACACGTTTGGTTGACATTTTCATGGGATTCACTTGATTTGACATTTTCTTCTTTTTAGCCCCGCAGGCAATGGAGCTCTATCTGTGTCAGTCGGTGGGTTGTTTCTCTCTGTCCGCCCGTCCATCCACCACTTTAGTCCCCAACAAACTATCATGGAAACTACTATACTTGCTGGATTGATACTTATTTGTACGATCATATGGAACCCTACTGATTTTCAGGACCCCATGCATGGCCTTTCCTCTCATGTCATGCAGGCTAAAATCACTAAAATAATAGCAGCACTTTTGCACACCAAGATCGAGAGATGAGCCAACTAAAAGAAAGAACTCCCGCATCTTCACTTGCAATTTAAATGTATATTTATTGGGAACACTCAACATGGCAACTGTCTGTCAAGCAATAGAGATATGTGTGGGCGGAGTACTGGGATGAACATAGCAACACACAGCAAGTCAGAGCGTTTCATGTTGAAAGTGACAAAAATAGTTAAATGAACAATATGAATTTGGCTGTGCATGTATTGGAGATCATTAAGAATTATTTGGTAAAAACAGGGCTAACCATGTATGAATGTAAGCCAGTAAAGCAGCTGGTATGAATAGACTCATACGTGCTTCAGTAGGCTGGCAAAATGATGTGATTGTGATGTAAGGAAAGGATGCTGCTTTAGTTGTTCAGAGGCAGCGGGAAGTAAAAAAATATGCTTAAAATGTACATTTTTCTGGCAATAATGGCTTGCACAGAATGCTGTGCAAAACATCTCATTTTGCAGATGTTATACAGCACATTGTGCTCTATAAGCTTCCATGCTGTGTTATCAAATCAACGTTGCCTTTGAGATATGAAACACTGACAAGATCCATGTGCCTTATGTGCCAAATTCAGCTTTATGCACTCCTCCCATAAATTCTTCAAGGTCGATTTTCCTGTCAAGGTTGGGAAATAATGCTCTGACCACCAGTCCACTTAAAATGAAGTTCAACCAGAACATTCATTTATCAAACAGGCTAAGCAGTCTTCTCTGCTTCTTACACCCTGGATTTGAACAATTATCACCTCGAGTGCCGGTGCAAACGTTTCTGCAAATATTACTCTAAAAGAGAGCAATAAGTATTCGTGGTATAAAAATCCTTCGTTCTTCACAGGATTAAACTGTCACATTTCATTTCATGCATTGTGAAAAGTGAGAAGAATGTAATAACTGCTAATGAAATTGTACTTTATAAAATTATTTACCATTGGATATATATTGTTAATGTAGTATGTCAGCAAAAATATTAGATCTATACACTTGCAGGAGGACCTTATATTTGGAAAGGTGAGGCTTATGACTGTGACTCATAGTAAAACCCATGCATTAAAGCTCTTCAGTTAAGACTGAGGATGAGGGAAAGTTATTCATATTCAGGCGTGTGCTGTGAGGTTGTTTAAGTCCTATTTTGGGCTGCACATCCCCAATGTTAAATTCATCCGCTTGCCGCACCTGCCCCATGGGGATGCCAAGTTTTTGTCAGTGGAAAGTTTTTGGAGAAAGGAGATTAATATGTGCCCCATGCTTCACTTTTTTCATTAGTTGCTTTTAATATAAAGGTTTAGTTTTTTGTTTAGTTTTCTTTTTGTTTCCTTCTTTTTTTGGCCACATTTTCTTTCTGAAATGTATGCCCCATGAAATGTCAACATAATTACTGATAGGCACATTTGTGCCTGCAGTATGACTACTATACGTACTGTCTGTCTGCATGGGCTGGGCTTGCAGTAACACTGTTGTACATGGACTTTGTGTTAGCCTATATGATCTGAATGGGACTAAATTAGTTGTTTACAAGGATGACCTTAAAACCAGTACTCCTTGTTAAAGTCTCCATAACCTCTGTGCCTGTCAGTTAATTAGCCCAATTGTGTTCCGCCAGGCCTCTGGACAGCCAGTGCATGAGCCTTCACGCGGGCATTCTGCCCAGGCCATGACTTATGTTCTATTAATGTGAAGCCCCAATGATGACACGGCCTGGGCACAGCACCATCCACCTTCCACACTCACAGTGGTAAGCATCTCACCCTCCCCTGCTGCCATGAGCCCATTCATCAGCCACAAACATCCCACAGTGCTTGTTCCATCCAGACATCACTCTCCAGAATGCAATAGTCAGGGTGGAATCTAAAGGAGCAGCTTTTTATCTCCACCGAGATGCATTTTATTCAGTGCATAAAACAAATATATTTCATATAAATATAGCCCTGTGAGAGTGAAGATGTTGTTCTATAGATAGATCATTATGTTATGTAGAGGGCTGACTTTGGAAGTGCTGCTGTAGCTGAAATATCTGAGAAATGTGTACGCTATGTAGTTTCCGGCAGTGGCATGTCCAGACATTTTTTGACTGTACACACACACGCACACGCACACACACACACACACACACACACACACACACACACACACACACACACTTGGAATGGATTACTTGAATAAATTGACATAGCCTATGATAGTACCAAACACAACATAGTGGCACCTTAAATATATTATAATATGCTTCTTTATTCTTTAAAGACATTGTTCCTCCAAATGTAGGCTATATACAAAGAAAAACACTGCACATTCAAACATGCAATTGCAGTATAACATGTCAACAAAATATTTACTTGAGAAAATAGTGCTAAACCTAAAATCTACAATGAAATAAATTGCTAAAGTGAAATTCTACAAAGATACTATAGTTGTCTTTTGCAACACAACCCAGGATACAGTAAAAAAAAGTGTATTGCTGCTTCTTGTCTTGGCTTGCAAACACTTATTACAGTATATAAAGCCATCTATGTTCAATGCTCATCTTGACTCAGTGCTTAGCACAACAAAATGGCTTAGCCTGCAATCTACTGTACCATGGCTGTCCACAAATTATTTTTAATGAGCTTTAGAGCTGAAAACCTCTGCTCACAGGCAGCACTGCTAAGTGGAAGGGCTAGCTATTTTGCACAGTCTGAAGAGCACATGCAACACCTCTTGGTATACGATTCGAATAACACAGTCAAGTCTAGAATGCTTGGCAACTACGCTGTCCCACTCTCAGGGGACTGACACACTGAATGCGTCAGACGCGTTCGCATCAAACGCACCCATTGTCTGTAATGGTGGTACTGTAGCCACACTGGAGGCGTCAAGTGGCCGCAGCAGCATGAACAGATTGAGGCTGGGGTGGTACTGTAAGTGTCCTTGATGGTCCGCTTAGCCTTGTCTATACAGCGCTTCTCCTACATTTCTCTGTAGGGAGGGAAGCTCACCTCCGGTGATGCGCTGGGACATCTGCAGCACCCTCTGTATAGTGCAATTTCCGGCCGAGGAAGATGCAGGTGTGATACCAGGCGGTGATGCAGCTTGTCGGGATGCCCTCAATGGTGCTGATGTATGACGACTTGAGGTCTTCAGGTGCTGAGTGAGTTGTATGCCGACACAGAGGAACTTGAGATCACTGACCCTCTATCCATTGCAACACCATCGATGTAGATAGGGCCATGCTCTCTCCATGGCATCCTGAAGTCCACAAGCTCCTTGGATTTGGTTGCACCAAAGTGAGAGTGAGAGTGATCTGACCATCGACAATCCAATCCAGCCCATCACTGTTGTGTTGGGGCATTGGAGCTATTCATAGTACACGTTCATGTGTGTTCAGGGAATATAGAGATGAAATGGACCTGAGGGGCTCCTGTGTTGATGGTCATATGTTGCCCATTCTCACTATTTAGTGGCGACTCGTCAGGAAGTACAGTATCCACTATCCAGTTGCACATGGTCAGGTGACGGGCCTAGGTCTCTGAGTTTGTGTCAAGCTTGGCAGGAATTATTGTGTTGATTGCTGAGCAATTGCATACAGTGGTTGAAAAAAAGAAAGTATTTTTGTCCACTTCCCTATATTCCATCCCTCTTGACTAGATTGTCTTCCAAAGTTTGCAGGATTGGTCCGTTTTGAACGAAATGCCTCAAATCATGAACACAGCGTGCAATTCCTGTGAAATTACGCACGCACATTCCCACTAGGGCTAGACAGAGGAAGAAATGGCACTTCAAATCAGACTCATGGTGGTACTATAACAGGCCAGTTCATTGTAGGCGCACTCCCTAGAGGCAAAGGAAAAACCTTTGCCCTGCATTTTTCACATCTGCCGGATACAGTGCCACCATGAGGCCGATTATTACTCGTATACATTTTATCCATACATCACGCAGACCGGTATACACTATCTCCTTAGTCATGTGATCCACACAGATCTGTCCGCTTTCCCATAATCCATCCTGATTGGCTGATTGCCTTCATTCCAAAGTTTGCAGGATTGGTCCATTTTGAACAAAATGCCTCAAATCTAGAACACAGCGTATGATTTCCGTGAAATTATGCATGCACCTTCCCACTAGGCAGAGGAAGAAATGGCACTTACAAATTTTCAAATCAGCCTCATGGTGGCACTATAACAGGCCGAGTGAGGGATATGATGTTTGAGAGACCCGAAACCCTGATGATCTTGGAATACATCACTGAGGATAATCCACCGTTAAATTCATAATAAATGTGCTCTCCACTGCCTGCAACTGATTGCTTAGCATTCCCATTGAATTTTCTCTCCGACACAAACATTTTGCTCCTTGTCGCCCTATTTAACCTCCAGTGTTAATGATGGGCATAATTAACTATGATACATGAAATGAGGTGCTGCACAAAATTAGGAGGTTCAACCCTCTAGCAGGCAAGCTGGTTCATTGATGAACTATCCGTGTATTGTTGACTATTTGTAATGTGCTATTTATCATTATTTGTCTGTGCTCTGCATAGCAAGAGGCAAGAGCACTAAATGTCCTCCCCTTATGCATCCTGAAATAAATAAAAGTGTTTCCTATTATATTTCAAATGCCACTGTAACACTGTCTCCCAGGGCATTACGTGAACTGAATAGAACTCTCTTAGAGCATTGATATTATAGCTCATTACTGACAGCATTAGTCACCTGGGATTCCGAATCAGAATAGCCATGCACTTATTGTAGGCAATTGGCTTCCCTTTTACTCACATTCTGGGATTGATTGCGTTTTGTCTCCCCAAGCACCACTTTAATGTAAAAACAAAACATAATGGATTGGCAATGACTATTTGGAAAACATTCAAACTATGAATAATATGCACAACATCATGTTCACCCAGGTATGGAGCATTACCGTAGGCCCCCTTCACTCGCGTATTAATCTGCAATGCAGAATGGATACACTGGATGAACGAGGTCTTTACTCTTCGTAGCTTGTTTTCTTCTCTTATACATTATATGCAACATTTCTCAAATCCATGTAATCTTGAGCTGCTTTAGGAATAATCCTACACTGCTGTAGTGTAGAGACGGCACCAGATGTGTTCTTGTTCTCTGCAAATAGCAGAGAGCAGGAAGCACCCAACTGTAGAATTTGAACAGGACTATCAATATGGGAGGTGAAAAGGAATACATCAAAATCCAGACTGGGATGCAAGTATTAACTGATCCAATGGATTGAGATATTGATTACAGTATAAAATAGCATGACAATCATGAAATGAACCTCCCAACCTAGTACTGTATGTTCTGGAGCATGAATATATCAACTAATCCCATCGAAATTGGGCTGCATGAAATCCAAACGCTGTAGTCGTGTATAGTGGGATATTGAAAATAGGAGCTCTAGGGTTGGAGATTTTCAGAGTTTGTATTTTATTCTCCGTATATAAATGCACTCAGCAAGTTTCGAACCCAGGCCGGGCCAACCAACCAATTTTGAGATGATAAATGTGTAAGGGGGTATTTTGGCCTCATGTTGGTTCTAGAGGAAAGGCCATTGTTTCACCAACACCAGTAGGGGTCATCCTCCGAGCAGCATGGAGGTGCACAGCAAATTCCAGAGGAAGATTGTGTTTTAAAGATGATTTGTGTCTGGCCAAAGCTTTTGATGGACGAATGGACTACCAGATTTTTGTCACTATTCATAATGACGAGTACTTACTTAAAATACCTATAACATTTTGTTATAGGGGCACCAACGGAACCACTATCTTGCTTTGCACATTTTCACTCTCACAGCATGTCTGCTTTGGAAGGACAAAATGCTGTAGGGCTTTATGGAAACGACTGCCAAAATTCACCACTGTTGCATTCGTTAGACTCTGTACCTGTCAGGTAGTATGTGGCCTGTAAACTTTTATTTAGCTGCAGTATAAATGTTTTAGCAAGAATATCTCTCCTTTTTTTTTATATGGGGAGGGTAATATTTTTTGCTAAATAGCTGAAAAACAGACCGTTTACATATTTATGCATATATGTCCTTTTAGATGAATGCTCTATTTATGCAGTGGTTATGTTTGCTGTGTATTCAGCATCAAAGAAGCCTTTATTTTCTACCCAGATTCCAAGGTTACTGCTCCAGTATGTGACCCACATTTTAAACACATCACACAATAATGGCTTGTGTCAAAGCTTGAATGGATTCCTAGTGCAGAAGGGGAAGTAACTATTGCTGTTCATTGCAACTTAGCTATATCAGTAATTTAACCAGAAAGAAGTATTGGTAAAGCAAGGGAACAAATGGCACATTTCAAATATTTGAGCTCTCTCTCATGCACGCACAGTCGCACACGCACGCACACGCGCACACACACACACACACACACACACACACACACACACACACACACACACACACACACACACACACACACACACTCTGTCTCTCGTGCCCCCCCGCCCCCATATAATTATTGCAGCTTGGACATTAAACAGACACAACCTAACAGGAGGTGATGGAGCAGACCACTTCAAGCTCATTAAATATGTATTTTCTTTAATTAGGAGCTATCAGCTTGCAAGTACAAAATCCCTCTTGTTCAGATTTTACAGAGCACCTGCATGCAGTTGTCCTAAGAAGAGACGAGCTGACCGGGTTGATGCAAATAGACTTTCTGCACTCTTCACAGGAGCCTTCCATTAAGCTGTCTCTCCCAACAGCACCACAGGGCTCTGGAGCATTGCGCTCCGTTTCTCTCTCTGCAGCTTGTATCCCACCTACGGGTTTATGTCTATCTGAAGAGACAACTCTTTCGCCCCCCCGACGCCTTCACTCATCTAGTCTCTTTATCTTTCTCTAGTCTTGAATTATAATTCATTGTATAGTGATTTAACCACATGTCGTCCCTATTCTGGAGCGAACCTTTCGCGAACCAAGCTCCCCCACCGTGAGCTTGTACTGCAGACCGGCTATTTTCCGTGTCCATGGGAAAAGGAGGTGGCATAGACCCCTTTGGTCAATGAACTATAGGTTTTAAGTGGTAAAGAAAAAAACGTATGAATCAGAAAATACTGAATGTGACTCCAAGTTATTCTTGTCAGTCAAATTTACTTTTTATGATTTTCCTTTACAGTTTTCACTGTGATGATTAGTGGAGAAGTTGCCAGAGGGTCATTGGTTAGACCAGTCATTAGTCCTACAACCTATCTCAAACCCTCACCCGTCCTTAACCCTAACTTCCCACGGGGCAGCACACCTAAACCTAACCTTAACCCTCTCTCAACCCTTAACGCACCCCTCACCAACCTTAATCCGGTCGTTTTAACGCACCCCTCACCAACCTTAATCCAGTCGTTTTAACGCACCCCTCACCAACCTTAATCCGGTCGTTTTAACGCACCCCTCACCAACCTTAATCTGGTCGTTTTAACGCACCCCTCACCAACCTTAATCCGGTCGTTTTAACGCACCCCTCACCAACCTTAATCCGGTCGTTTTAACGCACCCCTCACCAACCTTAATCTGGTCGTTTTAACGCACCCCTCACCAACCTTAATCCGGTCGTTTTAACGCACCCCTCACCAACCTTAATCCGGTCGTTTTATGCACTCCTCACCAACCTTATGTCTAACCAATGACTACTAAACTAAACTAAGTATGCACTTTGCATTTTTCTCTCGAAGCTCACGATTTATATTAACTTTTTCTAGGATGGACTTGAATGCCATAATTAAATAAACCTCCTGTTGCTCATGCAATGCAGTATACCAATCCATCCGAGGGGGTCTGGGGGCTAGAGGTCTAAAGGAAATAGAGTAATAGACAATCCTCTGAATTCTACTGTTTTCTACTTAACAAGCTGTCCTAAAAGACACAGCAGAACCCGCACTCCAAAAGGATTTCACAGACTCAAAAACTTTTCCAAAAAGGTAGAACCACTGTCAAACTACAAACTCTCATAGAGCCTTATTTTCAGTGTGCACCAATAAAGCCCAGTTTCAGACAGAATCATAACAACGGCGATGACAAGCTTTACCATTCAAAGTGATGCACTGTGACTGTACTGTCTGTATGGCCCCAAAAGCTAAAATAGAAGTTGGTGGGAATCTCATGCAGTAAGGCTACAGTATGCTCTGTTGTGCAATGCCGATCTAAAGCTTACATTATGAACTTATAGATCTGCTATTTTCGGCAAGCAGCACCATTGAAGTATTGAAGATGTGTCCAGACTGAGCCACATCTTTAGAGATCGGATTCGAATCACATTTCAAATTGCCTAGACTAAAGCAATGGTTCAAATCTGATTTACATTTCCATGTGGTTTTTAAATGTTCAAACTTGATTAAAAAAAAAAAAAACGATTTCGATCTGATTGCACTCTGAATAGGCCAAATATATTTGCGCTGCCAGTGGAAACATCTCTAGATGCCCTGACCTTCTAGATGCACTCTAATCACTGAAGGGGCCCATCTGCTGCTTCTTCACTGATGAGACTGATGAGACTAAATGCAAGGTTTCCATTAGGCAATAACTGGGTGGAACATAAATAGATAGCCTATAGTATATAATAAATATAATTACGGTAAATACATTTTGCAGTCGGCATCTAGTGGAATCAAATACTTAATGATAGTTTCTCATTTTTGTAAGCTTGTGCAACCATATTGCATTTGACTAGTTTCATTTCATAATGAGCAATTTTGAATGCCACCTACGATGAATCAGTCTGTATTAGATTTGACGCTAAAACTCTCGTGGGGCCTAACATTATCATTTTACAGTTCCAGAGTGTTGAAACATTTCTTACCAAAGCAAGGGAAACGGCTTCAACTCGTTTGCAAGTTGAGTCCCCTCAACAACAGTGCTGTTATTCAGATTTATGTAAACAATCAGTGTAAGAGCTGCATTTTACGATCGGAAGGCCATGAGTTTATAGAACCAAATTAATCAAAGCAATATTAAATGACTGAAGCAATGTGCAATGTACAACACATTTCTTATTTATTCTTGCAAGATGTACATTTTCAGGGGTTAGTTAGACTGTGGGATGCACTGATCTGTTCAAAGCCATGCTCATAACTAGACTGGTGCATGTTCTACTTGATTAGTAAGGCAGCACGCGTCCACGGTTACAATTGGAATAACACGTTGAAATATCCATCACGACAAATTACATCTTTACTAGTGCTGATTCCCTCTTTTAGGCTAATGAAGTTGTATGCCCCTGCCCAGCTACAGAGATGCCTGCTAATGTTCTTTAATTTGCAAAGATAATTACAACAAGGTTCCACTTGAAAATCTATACATGGCAACAAATTATCTCCGAGCCCAAATCAACCAATCCAGAGTGACAACGCAGGCAATTATTTTACTCAGACACTATAATGTAATGTGATTCAAGAGACAGACTAATGACAATGATCAAATGAGTAATGGACCTGGTACTATTTTTTGTAACAATTAAGGCAAATACATTTGCATACAATATAAAATATGCATCAACATGTAGTTTACCAATAGTAATAACTATAGTAGTTTCATTACAGATTCCTTGTTCAGGAAATACCAATATTTGCACACAATTCTTCCAGGTTGCAGGAAAAACTAATTAGGTTGTGCTCTAACATATACTCTGCAGTCTGCCAGTGTAACACTGGCTGTTGAAACAGAATATGATGTACAGGTTAATATCGTACGGTAAAAATCAAACACACACACACACACACACACACACACACACACACACACTCAGTTTGCGTGCACGTGCACAGAGCGAGGGAAAGATAGAAACGACGGGAAAGCAGACAGTGGCAAGGAGAGACCAGACATAATGAGTTTAATGACGTACAGTGTTCATTAAAACGTAGCTCACAGCCTCTCTGGAGGTGTATTTCCTGTCATATTAGTGGTGCTGAGATATGGCCGGTACTGAATGGAAGCAGCCCATTGGGCTAGTCTGCTTGACAGCACTGTGACCCACAGCAGATGTGCTGGGTTTTTTCTCCTCTCTCTCTCCCCTGGTGTTAGATTCAGCATCTTTGTCACACCTGAGTTTATTTGATATGTTGTTGTTTTTTCAAAAACAACTCACCACACACACACACACACACACACACACACACACACACACACACACACACACAAAACACTTCAGCAGCAGGCTCCGCGTTAAGAGACACCCTTCAATTTGTTATTAGGGGCAGATTTGGAGAAGCCTCTGAGGCCACAGGCATTTTGTTTAGATTTGGAGTAGCCTCTGAGGCCACAGGCATTTTGTTTCAGATTTGGAGTAGCCTCTGAGGCCACAGGCATTTTGTTTAGATTTGGGGCAGATCAGAGGCTGCATTCATGATATGTAGCAGGGATTACGTCATGATCCCCAGGAATCCAGAGGAGAAAACGGGCTGATTTGGTAAATTTGGGCTTTTAGGATCTTCCTTCGCTCTACCGTTCAGTGTGAGACTCCCACTAGGCCGTGTCTGGGATTAGATGCTCACAGACACACACAGACATGGATGGTTAGACAGACAGACAGACAGACAGACTGGGATGAAAATATAATCCCAGCCCCCAACAGATATAATATAAGGCTGGATGCATCAATAGGAATTTCATAGGAATCTGCTGCATGTCAGTGATCACTTGCAAATAACACTCCACTCACTGCCTGGCATTTATAGCTCTGGTAGTATCTCATTTACGGCGTGAATGTGACATTCACACCATCAATACTTCCATTACTGTGTATCTTTCCATTCCCCTCCTATGCATATACATCACATTAAAGGCATACTTACAGTATCCCATTGACTATACGGCTCATGGTGCATACGTGATATTTTTTCCCAAAGCCTTTGGATTACAGTACACTTGCTTGAGACAGATAATCAAACACAACGTTATATATATATAATTTGTCAAAGTTACAATTATCATGTTATAATGCATTTTTAAGTGTGAATTGATTTAATTCGTCTAGGCAAAATGCACAAAATGCAAGTCCATGACTTAGTTCATTATAGGCAATATGGAATCAGTTGTGTAAGTGTGGTAAGCCGATACCGATTTTAGCCAATACTGATACAGATATATGTTTATTTAGTTTTTGTTGTTATTTCCCCTTTTGTGCCAGGGAAACAAATACATATTAAATACGAGAAATAAATATTAAGAATCTACAGCTTGGCTGTAGATAACTACTGCACACCTGTAACTTCTATGGATAAAATGTAAACAAATCTATAAATAAACCCAATAATAGGAAAATTGTCCATAGGCCTATATACGATACTGTAGGGCCTTAGCTGTGAATAAACATTTACTTGTATTGACATCAATATGGTAATTTTAATTTAAGGAAAAGGTGTCGTATGAAGAGCATGACACAGGTAAATGTCTATATTTCTGGGTAAACAGTACACTGATTCATGTTCTTTTTGTAGTCTTAATTTGTAGCCTATACGTATTACCTATCTATCTTATGTAACAGCTGTCTGCCCCCACTAATCCGTCTCTTCTTGATATAAATGTCAGTACCTCCTTTATATATGCACAAACGTAAACCTGCATGAGCCAAGTGGACAGCTATCGTGCCACGGGGGGTTTAAGAGGTGAATTGATTTCGGCAGGCAACCTACTGTAGGAGCCACGGCAACAGACTAACTGCAATAACAGCCAGGTCCATGGATTTTTAATGCGTTTCCCTAGTGAAATGCCATCTGGAAGAAGCAGGGGCCTATGGATTAATCACCCGAAGGCTGGTCCCCCACCCTCCATTATGCAACCTGCAATGGGATCGGCGTGGTCCTCAGTTCCACTGATAAAACCTTGGACCATTTTCCTCTGCTTAAAAGAGCCTGTTGACTGAGGCTGCATGAGAGGCAGGTCTGCATGATTTCTGAGATCAAGGAACGGGGATGGTTAATGGATGACCCCGGGTGCGACCACTAGATTAATGGGAGAGGAAGAGGGAATTGTTGGCGAAGATGCCACTCTATTGGGGTTTTGGCTTGCGAAGTAACCAGAGGCTTGGGATTTACGATGCCTTGTTAGAAGCATGTGGATAAATGATTGTTGTCCAGTGTATGTGGGACATACTTGTTGGGCTTGTTCAAATGTGGCAAAGAGAGAACTAGAAACATGTGGCCAGGCTCTCCTGTTCAGGGGAGATTCATCTTCTTACTGTTGCGCTGAATGTTTCCCCTTTTGCTGGAGAAGATACTGGTGTTTTATTGTTTGGAAGTGAAAGAGAGCGAGCTGCAGCTTTGTTACAAATACCTTCCCTCTAGACACATCTACAGCCCTGAGTTCTGTGTTGTGCTGACTGCTGAGCAACGCTGCAGGTTGTCAGCTCACATGAGGATCATCAGTTGCCATAGCTTCAACCACTGCAGTGCTAAATGAGTAAATAAATAACCATTAGTGCGTTTTTGTGCAGGGAACCTGGTGGTTACTAAAATCAATAACCTCTTCAACTGAATTGCAGCAGTGCCCCATTGCACCTTGATGAGTTTGAAATTAGCTTGTGTAGTGTGCACAATGCCATGTTGTGTATGGTAGAAAGAGCAATGGTCCACACATCACTTTAATGATGCGTTATGTGTGACTGGTGATGGAAAGTCACTGCCCACTGAGGTCTGCAAGCCAAAGTATCCCTGTGGGTTAGGGTTAGGGTTAGCGTTAGCCCCCGCTGCCACCCGTTAGGGTTAGCCCCCGCTGCCACCCGTAGATCTCCATATGGAGCTGACCTGTTCTGACATTCCATAATGTTGATCTGACTCCCCATGCCAAAGCGCCAGCACGCGCCCAGCAGTCTGCCGTCACCCAGGCGGATGCGTGCACGCGGCCTTGCCCTTTAGGGCTGGTACGCCATACTTTACTACTGGAAAATCGTGATCAAGGAAACGAGTTCAACGAGAAAAAAAGGTTCCATCTATGGGCTCTCTGTTGCCATCTCCTGGTTCTGCTGTTTCAGAGCGGTCTAGTTAAACTCTACTAATTAAACTATGATTAGGTTCCACTAATTCCTAGATGTTCTCCAAAGTCATTTACATCATATCTATGAATTTGACTTTCTCATTACACTTTTTTTCTCCCTTTCCGGTCTTTAAATTACAGCTAGTGCTGAGTGCATTGAGCCGGGCTTAATCAAGTGGAAACCACCAAAGCCCTGCGACTCTACAGCAGGCAATCTCGCTGAGCCTCTCAGCCTATTGCCATGAGCCATAGCTTCATCAGGCTTATGAGTGGTGTGTCATATCTGCATTACAGCAATGGAAATAGCAGTAAAGTTCTCAAAATAACCCTATGGCTAATCAACAAGGTGTGGTCAAATCCACAAGCCTCTTCTGGCAGGACAAAAGATAGATAGATTTGGTCGGTGGTTTCTTTCCAAAGCACACACACACACACACACATATATATATATATATATATATATCTTAAAAGGGAAGCAGACTGTTGTTTGTATAAATGATTTAAACTAGCATCTGTGAAGGGACATGATATGTCATCTGTCAAGAGATGAAAGCTTGGATTGGTTCACCGGACTCGGTGAGACAGAGCGGTACTGGGGAGCTCCGGCATGGAGAGTATAGAGGGAGCCACCATGACCAGCTGTCGCTCTTGCCGCTGCCACCTCAGTGCATGACGACAACGGGCCCCAGAGTACAGCAGAACGCTGTGACCTGAGTGAGACCGAGCATGGTGTCACCCAAGGGTTGGCCACCCACCATCCTCGGTTTCCTCTGTCTGGAATGTTTTACATCCACTTACAAATGACACAAAATTGACAATGATTAATTTGTGTTTGTTTGTCTTTCTTTTCGTTTATTTAGAGTCAGAGTGTTACTTCTTTCATGTGGAAATTCTAGGCTTCAAGGAAACATGTGGAACAGTCCTGCAGTTATGTAAAGCAATATGCCTCATGATATTGAGATGGGTTAATTGCATCTTCATGTTATCTCAACAACTGGACCAATGCACAGCCAGATTACTAACCACATAACTATATTCACAGAAACATTAAGCCTTGCCTTTGTGAACAGGGTTATGAGGCATGCCCTGCATCTCTGTCCTTGGATCTTTATTGGCCTGAAAAATCATAAGCTGTCAGATTCCATTATTGAGAGAGAGACAGTGTGTGTGACGTGTGTGCGTGTGACATGCACGCACAGCCATGTCATGCTCATGCCGAGTCCCGACACGCAAACCAATGCACGCACTTGTGCCCCAACAGAGCGAGCGTGCTCGTCTTCAGGACAGACCGTCAATGATTGAGGTGAGAGGGACGCAGGGAGTCAGGCAAGCGACCCAGGGGAGGCTCTGTCAAAGGCTTACATCAGAGGGGAGGGTGGGTGAGTGCTTCCTGCGTGGACACGTGTCTCATCTGCTCAAAGACAAATGGTAAACTAACATCCCCGTGGCCTTAACCACTGATGTTGCTGTGTGGTCAACGCAATTATACCAGTCTCTTTCTCTCTCTCTCATCTGTATGCATCACAGAATACACAGTCATCTCATTGGAGCATTTACTAGAATTCTGTTTGTTTTCTCTCCCTTTTTTCATCAGCATCTCCATCCGTCGTATCCTTGAGGGGGCGTTGGTAGGAAGCATAGCAGTTCAAAGACATAAACTAGCTAGACAACAAAACTACAGTTCATCCAGTATAGGTCTTTCATTCCTAGTGTAAACATGTTTACTGCCCCCGAACACAAACTAATCTTAGAGAATCTGAAGATTAACCCATTTAGGCCTAAGGCCGATTCTAAAAATGCCTCTAAATCCTGACCTAAGGTTTCTGAAAAACTTCAAATATTTATATAGCAGCATCAAAAAAATTACATTTTTGAATACTGTACATACTGTACAGAACCCCAATATGGGTGCCCGGCCTGAGGGGTTAAGATACCAATAGGGGTTCCCGCCCAGAATGGGTTAAAAGAGCACCGTTGCTTCTAATCACAGGAAGTAATATCTCATTTCTCCCTCAAAAGAATCAACTTCACACTACATTCACACCCACTCGCATGGGTCCTTCTCTCCAATAAATGTGCTGTTAGTGTGCACTTCTGTCTCAAAAACCGCACCGTGGCACAGTTGGTAGTGCTGTCTAGAAGGTCCTTGGTTCGATTCCCACACTGTGGGTGCTGGAGGCGTGCTCGGAATAACGTGTTCCTTCCACGCGCTACGTCCAACTAGGGAAACTCAGGTGTAAAGGAGCGATTTGGACACTCATGCATGAAGGAAGCATGCTCCGTTGCTCTCCCCAGGTTGGCAGAGGGTGTGTAGAGCCCAGGATCACATTAGATAATTGAGTGAAAAATTGGGTGAAAAATGGGTTACAAAATCGTGAGATAAAAAAAATTTGAAACCGCATGTATGCTCAAACCCACAATGCAATACTTTGTTTTCAAGAGTGTTGCGCACAAAGGTCTGTCACATTACAAAGAGAGATATATATATATATATATACACACACAGTATATATGCGCCGTGATTTTCTGTAATAGGATCATATCTTTTTGGTGGGTATTGTTGAGCTGGTCATTTTGAAAGAACAGTAGCTCTCAAGTCAAAATAGTGTGGCAACCCTTGATATAAAGTTTACAGTATATGCTCAGTGCTCATCTTTCTGTAGCTTCAGTTTACTTGGCTCAAGTTTCTAGCAGGTTGTTAAATAATGTATGATGTTTTTCCTTTTCATGGCACATGAGAGTTTATCTGAAATACACACACTATAAGGCATATTTACAAACAATAACAAAAAAGGTACTGTCTGGTCGACAAAAGCATTAAAAATGTTGGCCAATTTGCAATTTTGGCCATTTGTGTCAGATGTCTCCATTTCATTTCAACTCCAAGCCTTTTTTAATTTGTTTTACTGATTTAATAGAATATATTCAAACAATTCTTGTGATGTTAAAATGAGGCATTTAAACAATGTTGTTGCACACACTGAGTGTCACACTTGGTTTTTATTGCCCATATAACCATGTATGGATTTTAGCATCTTTGCCACTAAACCTCTAACTGAACAGAGGCGGTTCCTTCAATAACCTTGGGGAGATAATGTGGAAAAACAAAGCCATGGTGGAATATGTTTGTAAGAAGCTGAAGATGAGCCTATAGCATTCTTATCTAAAGGGATCAGCTGCTAAGATGCTCTGTCTTTCTGCAGCAAATTGGCCCTTAGATATCCTCCTGGCAAGTTGTCAATCAATTGTTATTGATCTATCTGTGTTCCCTGTATGATGCACGTACAATACCACAGTTATTCCTCCCGACAGAAAATAACACCATCACCACCATTAGCTGCCATTCTAGGACTCCCAAGTGCCTGCATGTGTTCCCAAGCACATCTCTGACAGAAAGTTTGGTCAAGAATGAGACAAATTTAAGTTCAGGACAATGAATTGAATGACACCTCCTGTGATGCTCCAGAACACATCTGCACAAGCATGACACAGACAGCTCATAAATCCCTATGGCCATGAGGCAGAATCTAAAGATGGATATGATGATAGACTTATGGACCCCTCAGAGGCCAGAAACCTAAAGATACACAGGTATTAACCACAAACCCTATAGGCTTGACCGGGGTCCCCCAGGGGTCTATACTAACCCTAACGCTATACCAAATATCTTTCGAAAAAAGCCAATCTACAAGCTCACAATGTGTTTTGCGAACTTCTTGCGTACATCTGCAATATTTGCTGAATGTTCACACCTATTATTCGTTTGGCATGCTTTGAGAAGCATGTCAAGGAGCTGATCAGTAGCGGTACAGCTTACCGGCAAAATAGATGTACAGTGTGAATTCTGTTTATAGACTACAGCTCAGCATTCTACACTATATAGTCTTCTCCAGTCTCAACACCAAGCTCAGGTACCTAGGACTCAACCCCAGCCTGTGCAGCTGGATCCTGGACTTTCTGTCAGATCGATGGCAGGTGGTGCTCTATAGCTGCCCCACTGACCCTCAAAACAGACGGGCGCTCCCCAAGGTTGCACTCCAACCTCTGAATCCTGGTGGTCTCTCCGTACAGTAGAGTAGATGAAGGTGAAGACCCCCCATGTGCAAAACCAGAAGAGAGACTGAGAAAAGACATGATTATAGACTGTGACGTAGTGGTGGATATTGCTTGCAATCTCACGATACAGAGGCCACGATACAATATAAATCGATATATATCGATTATACGTTTATTCCAAATTATGACCATGCTGCACAAATACAATAAAGCACTTTCAGGCCCACAGAGATCTTTAAATTAAAATAAAATGTCTAAACATCCTAACAAGGGGTCTGGGAAGGGAGTGCATTGCAACTTGCAAGGGGTGCTTTGATAACGTCAAACAGATGTATGTTTGTCAACACTGATCACCCAGATAATTCATGCCGCTTATTGCCATATCGTTAACAGCAGCCTCTCGATCGATTCACCTATCGTCCGGATGTTCTATTGATATATTGCCATATTGATTAATTGAATGCACCACTAGTGTGACGTGTGTCATGTATGTGAACAGTCATGTGTTTTTGGTTGTTTGTATGAGGACCAAAGTGTCTGAGCAGAGGTCTCCGCCAGGACAGGTAGTAGAAGTCAATATTAGCCAATCAGGATGAAATATGAGAAATCAGACAGGTCTGTCTTGATAACATGATTATAGAGTTAATGTGTACCGATTTGCATGATGTTTGGACAACATCTGTAGGAGTAATTAGCCTGGGAAGCATTCCTTTTCAGATTTATGTTCCGCTCAGGAGCGGATGATGTCTTACGTCATGTTGTAGTCACTGGTTTGTACTGTAGTTATCAGGCCGGAACCCTCAAACTGGAATAAGAGTACCAAAAAGAATTCCCCGCGATCAGGGCGTCATCATTTTAGGACCTACCGAATAAAAGCCTCGTCCCCCTGGTGGCACTATAACAGGCCAATGTGACATTGGCCTGTTATAGTGACATATTTAGTCCTGGATTTTATTGGGTCTTATTCTCGAATTGTACTAACCTGTGGTTATTGCTTTTCAAATCAAATCAAATGCGGATGCAAAAGCTAAAGTACAAATGGGAATAGTTCCTGTGTGTATTCGTAGAACTTCAGTTGCTTTAAGTGGCTGAGAGGAGTCAGGATGGCATGATCAAGTGTTAACCCCTCTCCTCCTGAACTCCAAGTCAACAACTTCAAATAATATTTGAATCATCTAAGGATAAAAACAATATGTTAAATGTAGCATAATTTACAATTTGGGCATTTAGGACACATTGTTATCTAGACTATAGAGTGAGTGACTCAGAGCGATTTACATGTGCAAGATTAGAGTAAATGGCTTGAGCCCTATCAACAAACGACGCAAAGAAAAACAATTTAGTGCTTCAAAGAAACTATGATACCATGTTAAACATCAAACCTATCAACCTATTTTTCTTTAAATGGGCATTTACACACTTTTCTAGTTTTTTTTCTTATATGGAAGAGAAGTATGCAAGGCTAGCCATTGCCTCAGGGCAGCTTTCCTAGAAGGTACAGTAATTATAAGATACACAGTTTACAGTTTTAAAGTGTGGGAGCCTTAACCTGATTTTTTATTTAGTCATATGCCGGAGTATACATTAGGCATTAGTATATTCAGTGGAATACATAATAGATCCATATTATGTATTTCTTTGCCTGATTTGCATAGGCATAGTCCTAGCCCCAATATGTTCCCTCAGTCCCTACGCTCATTCTGTAGCTCCGAGCTACAGAATGAGCGTAGGGACTGAGGGAACAGATTAGGGCTAGCATAGTCCATGCCTGTACTGGTAATGTTAGATTCCACACACTTTGTGCAAGAGGAATGCTCCATATCTTCAAATGAAAACCCAATGCAAAGTTGAGTAAATCCAGCCCTATATTTGTATACATTTTACCAAATACATATTTGAAGACTGAAATAGAATTTCCTTACATTTGATCACTTGCTTATCCAAAATTTCGTGTTTCTATTGTATATTCTTTTGGTTGGTGTGGGACTGGGACAGAATCTTTCCAATCAGTTGCAATGATGATCAACAATGTTGGTCACAGCCTGATACCCACTTAAAAAGTGACTTCCTTCTGCAACTGAAGTGATTAAGAGCTTCTCTCCTTTTCCTCTCGCCCAGTGTGGCTCTTCTTACAGTATCATTACAAAACGGTTGCTTCCTGATCAATGCCTCCTACACTGGACATGGTGATTATCAGATTTCGGTGTAGCCCCACTTGATCCTCATGTAACATATCACTGCAATACTGACACCAAAGAGGCCAGACATAATGGTTTTGAAGGACATCTGGGATTTTTGTAGAATAAACAAAGGACATCACTGACTCGATCAATGTAAACATTGTTGCAGGGCAGAAGTATGCAAGGTTAGCCAAGGCTGAGGCGGAACAGCATTACTACCTGTCAAGCTCAGGATGCAGTTCCCAGGGGTATGGAGATTGATGCAATGTGCATAAGCTTGTGAATGATAGCATTTAGATGAAGCAGGATACCTGATCATCAGATAACCCCAGAATCTGTCACAGTTCATTTTCCATGGCCTGGAAAGCTAAGAACCTCCCAAGTGAGAACAGAAGAGAAGTGAAGAAAACTATTGAAGCACCAGCCACAATGATGGGCTAGGTCTGAGCTTTAACTGTCAGAGTATCAAACACGCTTCCAGCCTTCAGCAACCCATCGCTCTTTTCTCTACTCCCTGACACTAAGTGGAATTTCATCTCACCCCAGCCTTGAATGTTTAAATAAAGCGGATGTATTCCTCCTCTCAGGAAGTGCAGTCTAATGAACTATGTGGAATGCAATGCTGGTCTAGTTTAACAGCTTCACTTGAATTCTCAAATTGAGAAATTAATGCAAAATTGTGTCTGTCATAATGGCCATTTATTAGGCATAGTGATCCACTGCCTCTGCTCCGATTTGGTTGAAATTTCTGTTGTAATAAAAAGATGCTCAAACTTTTCAGGCCGCGACCCCCCCCAAAATAATCATATTTGAACCGGGGACCCCCCAAAATAATATTTGAACAGGGGACCCCCCCGAAATAATTATATTTGAACCGGGGATACCCCAAAATAATCATATTTGAACTGGGTGGGTGTTCACCCTGACAAGAATTGTACCAATCAGGTTGAGAACCACTGATCTACTGTATGCACACTATCATGGATGTTGTTTGACTTTCCAGAGAGAGAGAGGGAGAGAGGAGGGGGAGAGAGAGAGAGAGAGAGGGGAGGGGGAGAGATATGTTTGTGTTTCTAGGCCAATGATGCATGACCCCTCTGTCACACCCAGCTGATAGTTCACTGGGTGTATGTACATGCAGAGGTGCTAAGATATACCCTTTATATGGAGCTCTTTCACTGCCCTCCAGTGGCCCTCTAATAATAATACGGCTTTAGTGTCACTGACATGCATGCTCCAGCCAGCCAGGATGCCACACTGCCCTTGTTGATTTCATCAGCACAGTGATGTCCCCGAGCCTCATGATGCTACCAAAATGACAGGCTACAAGAAGAACATCCAACAATGTTTACTTTTTCCAACACTATCATTAGTTCAAGTTGATCTCATTTGGCATCCCCGTAGCACTACATAAATTACATTCAATGTAATTATGGAAGTAACCAATTACAGTCCTTGTAATTTCGTCATACACTTTACATATAAGCAGCACAGCCTTCCATTTATTACTTGAAGACTATTTTTAAGACCAATTGGAAAGTGGGGAAAGATTTTTGCAAAGCAAAACCAGATGTGGTTCCTTGGACCGCTCCAAACCAAACCTTAAGGAATGCATGGCTCTGGCTGGCTTTGTGAGAGTAAATGTGGTGAGGAGGAGAGGGTCGAGGGGTCGAGGAGTTCATTATCATGATGGGTCTACATGAAGAGTGGATGAGTCGTGGGGTCACGCACCACCCCGAGCGAGGCACAAAGCCCAACCCAGAGGCATGGGGCCAGGCGCGGGGTTGGAGCAGGGGTGGAGACGGCTCTCAACAGCAGGGGGCGACATTGTTTTCCGATTAGGACAGGACTCAACATCCAACAAGATGCTGTATAGACTACAGGAGAGGGTTCATTCTGTGAAAGTTGGATTCAACTGCAACTGAATGACATTGGCAGTTACTATGAAGTAACTTAACTGACTTTGCTGACGCCAGACACAAACAAGAGGATTTGGGAAGAAAGGTCTTTTGGTCAGCATGATCCCATATCCTCTACACATCTATAAATAGATAAATGGTCTGAAACATTGATGGCATATGCCATTTCATTTAATGAGTGTGGTTGAAAATAAACACACACACACACACACACACACACACACACACACACATCTACGCACATGCGCACACACGTACAGCCAACCTATAAATGCAATTGAGGCTGAACATGTTGCCGTGAATGCCAGAATAGGATTATCTGGTTGGAAGTTCAATTTACCAACCCTGTGATTAAAAGATCCATTCAGAATTTCCAAAAGAGTCCCTTCCCACAGAGGAAAACATGCAATTTGTTTGATTTATCAAGTGATTTCTTAGGTCAGCAATTATTTCATCCTTTCATTCGTCATTTCTTTCAATGGCTAATGAAGTGGCATTCTCTTTTATACTTTTCAACATCAAATTAGCATTATGGAAGGTTTAACATGGGTTTATTTCTCAGCTTTCTTTGTTCTATCGTCCATTTAGCTGGCCTTCTTGTTGCAGAAATGGTGTGTAGCCTATGGCACAGATCTGGAAAATGTCAAAGCCCTCCCCTTTACTGATCTAAGGACTGCCAGGTGTTGACCTAGAATCCATTATCTCCTATTAGGCTCTGTCTCTCTTCTCACTTGGACGTGGTGTGTGTGTGTGTGTGTGTGTGTGTGTGTGTGTGTGTGTGTGTGCTTGTGCGTGTGGGGTGTGAGCGGGCGAGCGTATGTTTTAATAATGTAAGCATCATATAAGTTAGGCATAGTGATCCACTGCCTTTGCTCCGATTTGGTTGAAATTTCTGTTGTAATAAAAAGATGCTCAACCTTTTTAGGCCGTGACCCCCCAAAATACGTATGGGTACGCATGGGTCTCTATGTTTAGGCCAACATTGCACTTTAGTCTTTTTCTTTCTTTCTTTTTCCGACGGTTGTAATGGCCTACATCGGTGCAATTCTCAAAATGCTTACAAATAATATAAGCATCATATAAGTTTAACAAGATATGTGTTGCAATGTTTATAGGCTATCAAATATATGTTACTAACTTGTGTTAGAGGGAAGAACTGTCTCTTGAGCTTTTTCAATCCAAGTTTTCTCCCTGCACCTGGTGTCTGTCAAGCGAAGCCAATACAAAAAGCCAACTGATGCATATCCTTTTAGTGGGTCATGTGTTCAGATTTCCTTTCACTTTTCCCCCCTTGAACTTCTGAAAGGTGTGCCTAAAAGCCTCTTTCTGAGACGGTCAGTGTATGGAAGTTAGTTACAGTAGCCTATCTTCCATTTGCATTTGATCCAGCGAAGCATATTTGTGAGTTGTCAAACTAGTGAAAATATCTTAAAAAAAAAAAAAAAAAATTATTTTGTAATAAAAATAAATAAATAAGGAAACAGAAATGAAACGAAACAAAAAGGGATATTTACTCACAACCCATAAAAATGGGTCCGCGGCCCCAAAATGGACCCTGACCCATTGCTTGGGAAACAGTTCTTTACACTCTAATGTTTAGAGCAAGCCTGGGCCATGTAAAAGCGTGGCTCTGACAGGACTGTCATCTTGCTTGGCCGGAGAGAAGGAGAGGTGTAGGAATGTGGTGTCAGGAGGAGTTGTGTTGATTACAGGCAACAGCAGGAGATCCGCTGAGAGACGAGTGTGTTCCTTCATCACACACTTTCAATTAACTCTGTTGGGCTTCTCTTGTTCTTTGGCTGCCTGAAGCCAAGCCGAACAAGCCTGCCTTTTTGCACACCAAATAATGGGTGATGGCAAGCCAAGTTGAAAGAGCAAGAACCGTGTAATGTCCTCATGATTCCTTTGTGCCACGTCAAGTAGCTACCTGTGTATGTTCGTAATGAGAGCATTTGTGCAATATGTTATACCTGTTTCAAGATTAATTCATATTCAAAAGGTTTTGTTTGTCACTTTCAAGTATACATGTGCAGTGACATATTGACCTGCGCTACAGACAGTCATAACAATATTAAACAAGATATGGTATATATAATTATATATGGTTTCATGCAACAACAAAAAAATGCACCACTCTGTCCGTGTGTGTGTATATACGTATGTCTGTAATCCAGGCAACTCGAGAACCGTTCGCATTCAAATTTGATGGTGTTCCACACCACCACAGGGAGTGCAGTGCCCGGTGGCGAGTCCGTCGGATAGCCGGTTGTTCAGAACCAGCAAAAAAGCCTCTGCCCGGGCTCTGGTCAGGGCCCAAATTAGCCAATTGATCACACCTGTCCTATTTCCAGCCTCTGCCATGAGCCAATTGACTGCCATGGCACTGCCATTTGATTACTTAACCAATTACCAGTCCGCTTTTCACAGTCAGTTTGCACTCTTCAGACACAGGCAGAAAGAGATCTCCATAATCATATGGGCACAAAAGGGACAGACAAGGCGGTTAAAACGGGTATATGGCAATGGGTATTGCATCCCAACTTGCGTCGTTCCCAAATAGGCCGGTGGCCGACAGGCACAGGTCTAGTAGCAATAGCCCTCTATGACATTTTCTCTCAGTCTTTCTCTCTTTCAGTCTCATGCTCTGTTGTTGGAATATTTCTTGTTATTGGTCTCATTATTATACTCGTCCTTATCACCACTGTCATTTGATCATCATTACCCTAATCCTCCTTATCACCACCACCACCACTGTCCATCATTATCATCGCCATCATTGCCATCACTGTAATTTTGAACATAACATAATTGTACCATCATTTAATTATCTGCAGCATTGTCAGAGTCAGCAGGACCTAATTCTTGCAGCACAAGTCTGATGTTCACATTTAGCTTCCCTCAATTTAATGGCTTTCAGAAATGAAAGGATATTAAATGGCATGCCTAATAGATAGCCTGGGAAGTATTCCTTTTCGGGTTTATGAATCGGTCGTGAGCGTCATGTTGTAGTCATTGTTTTGTAGTCATTTGGCGGACTTGGCGAAAACTAGAGTTCACAACAGGCCCGGAAATTAAGCCCTTAATAAACCCTACCTGGGCCCTCATCAAACCCTGTACACTCAAGACACTTCCCCCGCTGCCACGCATAGATCTCCATATATGGATCTGACCTGTTCTGACATTCCATATGTTGCTCATCAAACCCTGTAGACTCAAGACACGCTCCATATATGGCCAGACCTCATCAAACCCTGTACATTGAAGAAACACTCCATATATGGCCATATATACATATATACATACATATACATGTATATATGTATCTGAGGACCAAAAACGTTGGGGAAAATGGCATTTATACAAGAGTGAATAGTGTGTATCTCCCCCCCTCTTCTGTTTTGCTTTTTGTATTGATGATGAAAAAATATATATACCCTTATCAGTCAAAAATCCACCAAACAGCAGAACTAAATACATTCAAAATAACTGATCTACTGTACAAGCTCATTACGTTCACGTTATTACATGATAAAACATCTTCGTGACATGGCAGCAAGCATCTATACACAGCAAATGTTTCAGTTTGAAATCTTTCCCACTCGACTTTTCCCCAGAGCCTTTAAACACAATCCATTTATGTTCAACTACAGTATATTTGGTACAACGCACACTACAGTATATTGCAGCCCTGAAGCAAAAAAGTGACACAGTGACTTTAAGCTGCATGTGTGCTTCTTCCTCTAACTTCTGTTCGGGCATGTTGCAATTTCTACCTCAGATCTGGCTATGTGCACTAGAGGAGATTCCAGGATTCCTCCCTCTTTCCCTCCTTCAATTTTTATGGATTCTGCCATCCTGTTCTTTGTGTTTTTCAGCCCAGAGTCAGGTCAGCGAGATGGATGTTGTGTAATGAGTGTAATTGCGCTAATCCTTCCGTTTTCACAGCGCTTTAATTTGTTCATGCTGTTACCTAATCTTTATAGGGCCATAATTTGTATTCTGTATATGATTGCATTTCCTCTACCAGTGGTTTGGCAATTATGGGGCTTGCGCACGCACGCTGGTATGTGCCGTACCTGGCATCGTTACTTTGACAGCGATTTGTAAACAACAACATGAAGATAGGTTAAGAAAGGGCATTGAGAACGATATTCTGTAGAAACAAATCAGTAAGAAATATCATCCACACATTTTCCCTTTACTTTGTCATTTGACTACTAAACTATAATGACATCTTTTACTTCTACTTTGTGTCTGCTTGTTTAAGCCATTAAAAATTTGCTGACTTATTTTCTTTTTTCAACAACTTCACATTAAACAGTCAAACAGGACAATTTAGGTATGTAATTTAGTGGTTTGTGGACTTCTGGGTTATGCCGTGTACAGTAAGTGTCTGAGAAGGCAGGGACTCGGGGAGCTTTTAGGTCAATAGTTTATTTTGAGAGATCTCCAAAAAAAGGGGGAGAGAGAACTCTGTCACAGAATCAGAATACGTGGCCGCGGATAAAACATCTTGATATTGTCTCTTCTCTCCATTCACCCTCCTTCATGTATACTCTTGCTTGTGTAAATAGCATCTAGATGTCAGTCCTGTTCTACTTCCGTGAGCGTGACACAGAATGTCACGTGTAATAAATTACTACAGAAATATTTACGACATCACTCGAGTCGGAGCGATAACACCACTCCTAAAGTATATGCTTTAGGTGGGTATTTTGGTCGCCCTTCCACCTCAGCCTGTACCTTGTTCTACCGATGCAGCAATGTATGGGAATGGGACAGGGTGCAGTTGATGCCCTGTTAGACTCATTATCATCAGAGGCACATTCTTCCTCAGCTGCGCTGGCTTCAGGACCACTAATCTACTCCATCTGATTCTCTGACTCCTCATTTCCCCACTGATTCCTAGAGGAAAGTCCCTCCAACGTTATCTACAGGCTCTAATTAAGCTGTCTGTGTAGTCCGTCCAATCTCTGCTCACATGCGAGCGACTCAGAGGAGGTGGCTGGGGCTGGATGAAGAAATGATTTGACCTGGATGTTCATGTACAAGGCAGGGTGGAGGAACAACATCAAATCTGCTTTGAATAATAAGCCGCTCTCGGCTTTAAAACCCCTACAAAGAGATTCTAAACTGGACCGTTCAGCTCGTGAAGAATGTTCGTTTTGTGTTTCAACTCGACTTTGCATTTGCCGACTAGCCTAATTCACAGACGCATGAAGTACATGTCAATTGAGTGCAGATTACGTTCAAGTCCTCCTAATGCAGCTTATGTAACACAAATAAGGTATTCAGCCAGCAAGGCGGCCTCCATCCACCTCCCAGTGGCAGTTTTTTAGCCAGGGGGCCAGAATGTCAATGAGGAAATGTGCCAGGTGCATGGTTTCTGAGAGAGAACAGCAAGCATGGTCATTCTTTTGAGCTTTACCTCATGAGACGGGTTAGCATCAGATGGATGGAGACCTTGAAGTCAAGAACAGAGGGTTTTTGGAGACCATCTCAGCCTGGTCTCTTACTGTAACTCCACTAACACGGTGCTTCTGTGAAATAGCACGAAGAGACCTGGACATTAATTGTCAGCATCGTGAAAGCACACAAAATCTGAAACCTCAGAGTTTCTGCACAGTTCTGTTTAATCCATTTAATGTATGTGCTGTATGTTTCCAGCTGGTTAACTGATTTTCAGAAAATATTGCAAATGATGTTACACAGCAGCACGATATAATACAAAGCAATAACATTTACACACAAGCATAATATAACAGAAGCCTGCATTCACTACACCTAATGGTGATTGTATTACTGTTTTGTGGCTTAATGGCTGACAGGACAAAGTGTTTGTATTTCTTGGTTTTAATCCTTGGCATCTTGAAATGGGTGCCAGAGGGTAGGTAGTCTAGGAGTCTTGAGATGCAAGAGATGGGCCATGTCCAAAATATACACAAGAGCTCTTCAAACGACACACGATGCCCATCTGCTGTAAGTGCTGTGTCATATTTAGATATGCGAGTCGCACACAGCCTTGAAAAAAAAAATATATATAATACCGTAACTTAACACAATATTTTTGTTTAATTCAGATGATACGACAGCAAAGAGGTCATGTGATATGACGCCATGATAATATGAAGATTTTTCCTTAATGGGAGTCCACTCACTTGAACGATGCGCTCCATTCTCGCAAGTGTTGATTCTAAACAGGACCAGATGCTGCTTTCTGATGCTGGAGGAGTTGACACTGGAAGCAGACACGTTCTGGTGTTAAGCATCATCGCCTTGCACTGGGAAGCCTGTAGGCTACCGGCCAGCATCAAAATGCCCAGCATCTGGTCTCTTATTTTATCATGTTTAAAGGGACCGTTTATGATTGCTTTCATTCTACTAGTGTTCACTCATCATTCTCCATATGCTTTTCTGTGAAAGTTATTGCTTTTCAGAAAGAAGACCTTCGTAGCAATCAATCGTTTAAAAAGCACACATCTCTTAATCTTACTGCAAATATGGAAAATCACTGTGAATCAGGTACCAACAAATGTGAAATGAATGCTAAAATGAGATGAAAGTTCTGAGATGGAATGAGTCAATGTTCCAAGGGGCTTATAGAAACCTTGCCCTTCACACACACACACACACACACACACACACACTCTCTCTCTCTCTCTCAACCTGTGCTGGAGGGGGGGGGGGGGCACTATTCTGTTTTTGCTCATCAACATGTCAGTAGTAAGTCTTTTGACCGTTGCAAACGATTGACCATGCAATGTGACAAAACATAAGAAAACATCTGCTAGAGATTACTGCCCCAGGGTGTTGATTATGACTGGCATTTCTTAAATGGAGACCATGATCAAAAGCAATCACATGGCTCATGTGTTTATATTTAGTATGTTGTAAACCCAGGGCTGACTCTTTATATTTAATGTCCTGGCTAGACATTACACTTCTTCATGTGAAAATGCAGCCAGTTTAGGATACTTTTATAATGCTTTGTTTTAAGACAAAATGCAGACTATATGTTATCTTATGCATAAATGAGAATAATTATTCAGTTGTTTCGGCATGGACAATGGATTCTCTCTCTCTCTCTCTCTCTCTCTCTCTCTCTGATTTCAAAAGATATCTACAGCCTATATAGGACAAATGAAAATATAACTACTCACGGTCACTACAATTTATCACTTGTCAGCCGAGGTGACTACACTACGTCTGTGTCTCATGGGAGGGCTGTGGGCAGTTCAGTAACCGTCCACCAGTGAAATCATTGATGGGGAATCCAAGCTAATAGACACTGCAGGCTTTCTATTCCTGATAAAGTTGCCTTGCGATAATGGAAGCCATCGTTCTCACGATAATATAATTCAAAATATTGGAGAAAATAAATCTGCAATATCACTGGTGGACAGGTTTCCGAACTGCCCAGAAAAGAATTGTGAAACTGAAAACTGTCCTCCCGCTTTCACTAAAAACAAGCTACCCATCTGTTTCGTGTGTATCACTTTCTTTCTGACAGAGAAAATGGTTCAAGTTTAGGATGTAAGGCTACTTATGTATGGAAAACTGTTGGCACTGATTATCAGACCAAGCTGTACATAAAAGCACACATGTGGATGATATTGATTTCTGGTTCAAATATGCCAGTGCTTTGTTTAAACATGTAATAGATGCAATATATTGCACAAAAAATGTCACCATTCAATTGTAAAAATGTTGGGCAGAAGCATGAAAATACGTTTAAGATATTTCAGCTGTCTGTGGCATTTCTTAAACAAGTTACATCTAGACACTGTGATGATCCTTAACCACTTAAACGTTGACCGGGGTACCCCAGGGGGTCGTACTTGGCTCCCCCATTTTCCCTCTACACCAAATTTCTTCAGTAAAGATAATTGGTGAGCATTCGTCTAAAATCTACAAGATCACAGACCGTCCCAATGCATCACACACTGTGAGCTTGGCTATTTTCGCCGAACGTTCACCTATTATGACATGCCCAGAATAGGGACTCTAAGGTTCATGTGGTTAACCCATTCTGACCTGAGATCAGATTCATACGAGGTTTCCACGGGACACACACTGGTCTGATTAACCCATTCTGACCTGAGATCAGATTAAAAAAATGTCAGTCGTTCTTCGAATTTTTCAAAAATAGCAGACCTACAAGCTCGTATCGCGCCACTCGGTGGCGCGATATGAGCTTGTAGATCTGCTATTTTCAATAGCTAAAGCATAACATGATGCCAACACCAAAATGGGTGCCCGGTCAGAATGGGTTAAGGTTCATGTGGTTAAACCCAACCAAACCATAGTGGTGTGAACTGTGAACTGCCCCACATTGGCATCCTTAGATTCTCACAGGCTTTAAATTGAATTATAAAGTGCAAAAGTCCCACAATTAAAAACTAGTTTTTGTTTTAAAGTAGATTACCTTTAAAAACAGAAAACAAGTGGAAATTCTGGCATAAGGGTGGTGCTAGAGAAAAGGTCAAGCGGTCCCAAAACTCTGTAGGAATTATCCTGCAATCTTTGTTAGATTATGAGATACAACGCTGACATTTTGTCCTGAGGGTGGTGTTACAGGTCATGGGGTCACTCAAATTATTAGGGCTCTGGCCCGGGGAACATGAATGCACTCAGTAAGTGTCATGGCAATCTGCCCAAAAGATTTTGAGATAAATATTGTGTGCAACTGGAAACTCTGGCCTGAAGGTGGAGCTACGGGAAAGGCCATGGGGTCACCAAAAACCAGTAGGGTTCATCCTCCAGGGAGCATGGCTGCGATCAACAAGTTCCACAGCAATTTCTCCAATCGGTTTTGAGATATCTTTTGTGCAAGTGGACATTCTGGCCTGAGTGTGGCACTAGAGGAAAGGCCATCAAAATCAGTAGGGTTCATCATCCGGGGAGCCTGAAAGTTCACACGAAATCCATTGCTATGCAAGGCAGTAGTTTTCCAAAAGTGGTGAACCCACAGCTGACCTTCCTACTGACCGATGGTGATGCTGATTTTTTTTTTTTTAAACATATGTTTATTCATTTTCTTTATATTACAGAAGTATTTTCAACAATTGACATATATTTTTCCCCCCCACATCCCTCTGGCAGCACAAATACAAACAAAATCTTAAAACAAAATGAATTGACAATAATAAATACAAAACAAAAATAAATAATGACAAAACAAAAAATAAAACGAAAATAAAACACATTACATACAGTTAAACAGATTCACAATGTCCATCACAGTTCCCTACCCCCACCCCCCAGCTGACTACTCAGATAACCACTATACATCCAAAGCCTCTTCAATATCACCTCGCCTAATGAAGTTCAAGAAATTCTCCCATATCTTATAGAATACCTCAGGTTTCTTCCTAATTACATAAGTTAGTTTCTCATGTGCCAAACTGGTTGTTAAATTCCTCAGCCAAAAGCCGATCGTAGGGGCATTGACATTCTTCCAACATAGCGCAATTGAGCGTCTGGCCTGTAACAGGCAGAGGTCGGTCATTCTTTTTTCATTACTATTTAGTGTACAATTTAATGGATAAATACTGAGTATACATAATTTAGGACACAGAGGAACTGGACCTGACGTAATCTGAGAGACATAATGGACCACGGACCTCCAAAATGTTTTAATCTCCTCACATTCCCATAAGCAGTGGAACAGTGTACCTTTATGTTCCCCACATTTATAACATAAATCAGGAATGTTTGGATCAAATTTATTTACTTTCTCCGGGGTTATGTAAGTTCTCATTATCCAATTATACTGAATTAGTTTTAATCTAGTATTGATAGTTTGCGTTTGTGCCTTGGAACATATTAAACCCCAATCAATTTCTGAGATTTCCACTTGAAGATCCTGTGTCCATTTTTGTCTTATTTTCTCCGAGTCATCTTTATGAAACCCTTCTAGTATACCATACATTTGTGAGACCAACCCCTTTCCTAAACAATCCTGTTTGGAAAACCTCTCAAGCACGGATAAAGGAGGTTGTTTTGTATTTTTGACACATGTAATAATAAAGTTTCTGATTTGCAAGTATTTAAAGAAGTGGTTTTGCGGTACATCATATCTCCTCCTCAGCCCCTCAAAAGACATTAGATTGCCATTCTCGTATAGATCCACCACTTTCTTTAAGCCTTTATTGAACCATAATTTAAATCCCAGATCCCTTCTAGCTGGAATAAAATGTTCATTTCCCCAAATCGGTGCAAAGCAGGACAGCTCTGGGGTGTTTCCCATGAATTTATGGATTTCAAACCATATATTTATAGTATTGATGACAAAAGGGTTAGACACACTTTTCCTTAGGTTTTTAACTGGAGCTGAGTATAGCAAGGAATCCAGAGATAGATCTCTTGCGGATAGGAGTTCAATTTGGACCCAGGATGGCTTATCATTTTCAGTGAACCAAAACATTGAAGCGCGTAGTTGAGCCGCCCAATAGTACCACTTGATGCTGATTTATACTTGGCAGTGGCGTGTTGCACTCGAAAATAGCAAATCTACAAGCTCACAATGCGTTGCACTGACTACTGAGGCGTGTTGTGAGCTTGTAGATCATTTTCGATGCGTTACTGGCGCATAAATCAGGTTTTGAAGAATGGTCGCTAGTGAAGAGAAGCTAAAGTTTTCTGCCTGACAATTAAGGTTTTCAAGAAAACAAAGACGTTTGATTGATTGATTGATTGTTTGATACTTTATTAACAAGTTTGCAAAAAATGATATGTAGCTTACAGAGTTAGTTTAGTCAGATATACTTGAGGGGTTTCGTGCTGTGCTCAAGGGCGCATACATATACTCAAGTCCCCTTTTTTAATCTAGCTCCTCACCACTCCTACACACTTCCACTTGGTTTGGGCATAGACATATAAATAATAGAGACGGCACCGGAATTCCCCTCCCATCCACTTGCATTGCATTGTGTCTCTATTATTTATATATCTATGCTCAAACCGAGTGGAAGTGTATAGGGCGAGTGGTGAGGAGCTAGTTTCAAAAATGGCCAAGGGGTTAATATGCTGCATTACTATGTGGGTGTATTCAGTGTGTGCAAGACCCACATGTCATTCGCTGATGTGGCAAGCTATCCTAGACTGCATGCTTCTTCCTTAATTGGTTGCAACCTGCCATTAAATACAAAGAAGAAGATGCTTCTTCCTGCCTTCCTTCTGCATATGGTTCCTGCAGGTTGTTGATATATGTGATGTTTGCTCCCACCACCACCCCAGCACCACCGGTGGGCTGTGTTATTTCTGTTCCCCATGGGGGGTTGTTATTGTATCTATCTCCCTGCTCTTAATGTTTAATAATGGTGTTTAATTGTGCCGAGCAGGGAGAAAAATGTAGCAGAGCCGAACGCCAAGATAAAATATTATAATTATGCACACTTGCATTCTCATTCTATAATAAATATTGGTTAAATCTATTCTATCTGACTGAAGTACAATAATGTTAAAAGAACACACAAAGCCCTGCAGGCTTGTTTCCATTATGGTCCTATTCAATTAATCTAATACTATAAAATAAATCATCAATGCTAGGAGCAGTAAAAGTAAAACAGCAAGGGGTAATTTCTAGGTGCAGTTGTAAATTGCAGACACATGCTTTTTTATGGCGGGTTGGGAGTCACACTGTTTGATGGCTGGTAGTCGGGCATGCCACATTTTGTTATAATGTGGTATAATAGTAGAATGAATTCATCCCCAAAATTGTGCCCAAATGAAATGAGAATGGAATTAGATCAGTGGAGCTACCTCTGATGTTGTGCCTGTGGGCTTTTCTCACTATTTTGAAGTTGCTTGAATCAGAATCAGAATCAGAAGACTTTATTGCCATTACATGTAAACATGTTAGGAATTTGCTTTGGTGGACAGCAGAGTGCAGTTACAACATTAGGACAAGTGCAAAACAGGACAAGACAGTGCAAAAAACAACATAGTGAATAAATATAAAGTGCAGGTACAGGTACATTGGCACTGGTCACTTGATTATTTTGAAAACCAGGCCCAATGAATTGCATGAATTCTTCACTCCTAATGATAATGTTCAATGTCTATGAAGTAAATCATGGAATGCCTCTAATTAATTGTCCTCCTTTTGTTTTGGATAAACAACCATACACAAAACGGGGGGAAAAACAGCTATGACAAATTCTTTGCCGCATGCTTATATACAGGCACAATGATTAGTGTTCAAGTGACAATTTGGTTCTGCTGAGTGTAGTGTAATTGTCTTGTGCAGGACGTTAATCAGCCAAGGCTGTGGAGCATTTTATTCCCCATAGAACAATCCAAGCTTCCATTTCACAAAAATCAACCCCTTGTGGCGAAAATTATGAGCAAAAATAATTTTAGTGTTTTTCATATTAGTGAATAATTTGTATGCAGAAATGATTTCTGTGTATCATTCTCTGCTGTGGCCTATGACATCCCAACAGCCGCATTCTTTTTTGTTATTCCTAAACTTTAATTAGTCGACATCTGAAAGCCTGACTGTGACTCCACTGGTATCATCAAGTCAAGCACCTCCATTATGGCTTGTCACCTGGGACAGTAGTGGTTACTGTAACTGTTATTGTAGGACAGTAGTGGTTACTGTAACTGCCCAGCAGCCCCACTAACCAGGGTAGTTTTATGAGGGCACAAATACATTCTGGTTTATAAGATCAGTGGTGGAAAAAGTACTCTGTTTTACTGAAGTAAAAGTATCAATACTGTAATATAGAAATACTCCATTACAAGTAAAAGTCCAGAATTCAAAATGTACTTGAGTAAAAGTATACTCTTGGTACTTTTTTCAAATGCCTGAAATGTACTGTTATATAGCGCTGGAGTGGTTTCGTTATAATAATCAAAATCTATAAAGTAACTATTAAATAAAGTTTTCAAATAAATGTAGTGTCGAAACAATACACTATTTGCCTCTGAGATGTAGTGGAGTAGAAGTAAAAGTACTGGATATTGGAAATGGTAATAAATAACTCAAAATAGTACTTAAGTGCAGTACTTAAGTAAATGTACTTAGTTACTTTACACCGTATAAGACCACTACTAGTTAGCATTATGGGGGAAAGAAAGTTAATTTGGAAGTAGGCTAAATATTTTACATCCTGTTAACATATTCTGTCAACATCTAGTTCTTGGAGAATAGTTTCTCATTTCTTCAAGCAACCAAGGCAACCTAGAGTTGTGCATAATTGAAGGTGAATTTCAAAATGCATCATCTCTTTAACACGACATTGCGCTTTGTTTTCCAAAATCGGCGCAATGATATTGGACTTTATTCTTCATTTATATTTGTGACACCTTCTCTAGAACAGAAAACAAATGTCTCATTAGACAGGTCAGGGCCTGACTGATGGCTCCTTGTCTCCCAGGATCTCTCTTACCTGACAAGCAGCTTTCAGCCTGCAGGAACAGACGTGCCCCGATTGTCCCGCATGCATCCTTGCGTCTCTGTGGATACCATGCAGTCAGAGGAGATAAGCCATTTGATTTTCTGGCCTGGGAACAAGCGAGTGCTGATGTTTCTCAAAACCATGCCGCGATAAGGACACGCGATAATATGAAGCAGCCATGAGAAATGGTGATAGATTCCTCTCTACCACACCATGCCCTCTGCAGAACTTGACGTAATTGTTTTCATCTCATGGATTTGCAGAAGAATGCTTCTGCAATTGATCTCTTTGAATCCATATATGGGTATTTTACAATACCACAATAGCATTTCAATGAAGTTCTCATTATGTTGCATCCATCAACTGACTTGACAGCAGACTAGAGTGTGTCTCCTCTCCATTACTCAACTCAAATCCCCCGGCAGTTGGTCCCTCTGAGTAGTTCACTGAGCTAAGCTTTGTAGGAAGAAAAGTTGTGTTTGAACATAGTTTATATATAATCTACAAACCCAGCACCGTGCAAGGCAATAGGTCATAGCACGAGGGGAGACAAACACCAGGGGATGCTTCAGATGTGGCTTTGATACACTGTATGAGTTCTCAGTAGAGGACGGGTTCCATTTCCACATAACCTGGGCCCCATCAGCGGGGGTCTGTACCGCTTGACCAGATTTCCTCAGCTCAACAGAGATGTTTTCTGACCGACATACTGTTTACATTGTACACTTCAAGTAAACTCTTTCCGTGTACCACTTTCCTTTGCAACCTGTGATGACACCCTCCACCTCTTGTTTATGTATACTGTATTGTTCCAGATGTTGGGAAATGATTGAGAATCGGTGTTCTCAAAAAGCTTTTGCAATACAGTTATGTGGGAAGCTTTCAACAATGACACAGATCATTACAGTTGCAGTTTGCTTCTGTATCAACAGCAGGACATGAAGTTGTAGCAAAAAAAGGCAAAGGGATGATGATGATGATAGAGAAGGATATATCAAACTGATATGGCTATCAACAAATTTCAGAGCCATAATGCAATTTGTCAATGTGAGCTGTTGAATGAGACTCCCTCGGGCTATCGATCAAAGGAGCAACAGCTCATTTCGACCACATCAAAACAGCCAAGGCAGAAAGATGATTTAGGATATGCTGTCGCCTTTATCTCTTTGTTCTTTGTTTGCAGAGTCTGTTTTTCGGACAAATAATTGCCATTAAAGGCATTGGAAACCTACGTCTGTGATCTCCTTTGTCTATTCCTGTTACCACTCAGGGCTAGAGCAAACTCTAGAGAGAAACACAACACACATTAAGAAAATAGTTCTAAAAGACAGGTGACTTTTCTGCAGGTGGGTTAAACCAGTCTCATGTAAACTTGTTTTACAACAGTACAAATGTCGACCACATCACAGAGGCACAGACCCATTTGAGACTATTTACTTCCAAGGAACCTTCAAACTATGTTTAAGGATAGAGAAGGAATGTATGACCTGAGAAGGAAAGAACATTTAAAACAGCCATATGTCCGTACTTTAAAAGGTGTGTATTTCAGTCTGCAGCGTGACTCTTCTTAGATGAGGGCAATGGAATTTTTTGATGCTGACTGAAATGTTTGAGTGTGCATTGTGAAGTTCTATGTGTAATTTTGTTTCTTCTATTTTTGTCTCATAAGATTTGTGTTAATATCATGAAGGGGTGGTAAGATATTGTAAGCATTAGCTTCTTTCTGCTCCTTTTCAAACACATCTATGATTTATAGTTCATTGAGATTGTTGGATTCGTTAGTAATTTATTTTGTTACTTTTATTGTTTTTTTAGCCCACTATAGTATAAATCAGGTATGACGTTGTTCCCATTTGCAATAACATTAACAACACATTATCCCTCTTTTCAAAGCATGGGATGTTTAAAATGCACCGCTTTAGAGTCATTAAGAAGGTTTAGAGATTTTGATCAGAAGGCGTCGAGTTAGATAAACAGGCAGCCATTGTGGGTAGTGATACTGATTAGACTATACATTCTCTCCACAAACTGTATTATTACACCAGCTGTCATAAGTCAATAACAAGCCCACTAAGTATGGCAGCTAATGTCACTGTCTGTCCATAGCCTTTTTATTTATTTATTCCCCAACATGATTGTACGTGGCTCAGTCTGGATAATATCAATGTCTTTCGTTGGCAGATGTAATTAGAAAGACAAAGTTTAGAAGATTAACAAAATATAAAGAAAGAAAGAATAACAATTGTAAATTACATCTTTTGTCTTTTCAAATTTACCGGGTGGCAAATAGATATAGCCAATTAGCCATCTGTGATGAGAATTCTTTATTTTTCTGTGAGAGATTAAATGAAAGTGTTTGCTTGAAACGATGTCATCCTACACAACTAACTGAATGGAAGGGAAGACAGTTGATGCTTTGCTAGTGTAGCTGGCAGCTACACAGTGTTTAAAAGTATCCAGGCATGTGTCTGTTAAAGATGCTGATAATGGTAATCAGACCACCATGGCTGTGACATGTGTAGTGATATGGTTGAAGTCAGTCAGGCCTGTGTATAGTATACCTCTCACTATTCCATTTATTATGAAATAGTTGTGTTCCTTCTAAATTCAACCCTGAGGTTGTTTAGTTAATAATTATTCTTGAAACCAGCTTAGTTGGTGATAAATCTACATTACCAATATTTCTTGGCACTTTTCTACTAGAGAATGAGTGAGAATTATTACAGTACTTTGAGCACTGGATGAACATAATGTAGCATATTATTTAACAGAGGCAAGTTATCACATTTATTATGACTTTAGCTCTAATTAATCCTGCAGCCACCAACTGTGGTAGTATTAGTGGCTGAAATATGACCCATTTTCAGCCTCCCAGTACGGTCTCTGACTAAGACATTCTTTAGATAAATAGCTTTTCAAAGAAAGCTCCCCTTTCTGTGGTAAATCCAGCAGCACTGTTTTTTCCTTCTCTTTCTGACAACTTTGATGGTCAATTATATTTAATAAACAGTTATGGTGCAGAAATAAATCAATTTCAGGAGGACCTAATCCTCCTCTCAGGCAGACTGTGAAGCCACAAAACCTGAAGAAATGTTTGAAAACGGACCGTAATGGAACACATATGTCATGCAACAGAGGCCTCTGGGAGCCCCATATCCCTTACTGCGTGCTGCCTGCTTGAATTAAGCGAGCAAGGACCAGGGAGTTCTTTGTAACACACAAAGAAGAAAAAAAACAGGCTTCATTCATTCACCATTGTCTATTTTTCCCTTTTCCTTGAGCAGATTTGTCGTGAATTGCAGCCCTTGGTTTTGAATCCATGTCATGTGTTCAAAAGGGCCCTTTTAATTATCCTATCACCCGTGGGTTTAGCGTTTGCACACGACACCGCCAACATTTCAGCAGCAGATGCCCGACTCCACACGTGTGGTTGGGACAGTTTACAAACTGTTGGGCCAGAGGTTTAGTTCTTTCACCAGCCTGGTTAACCCAGGGTGGATCTGGTAGACACTCAAGTGACTCTTATATTGTAGCTCACATACTGTGCAGTCTGCACAGTATGTGAGTGCAGTCAAGGATTTCTGGAAATATACCCTTCGCAAATCATTGCAGCAAAGCTTTGCAGTCCTGGTGTTTTACTGTTCACTTTTCATTGCTTCTTTTTAAAACAGTTTTCAGAACCCTTAATCTCTTTGTTTATATAAGTATCCCTGATGAAGCCCGTACGTTCTCTGCATCCATAACAGTGCAAACGAATATGCGATTGATTTTGTGAGTATGTTTCGTCATGCTTGATTGATTCTCCATTGCTAGGCAACGATGGACAAGCAAGGTCGCGTTTGCTTGCTGGTAATGTGGTTCGAGGAGGTTAATGATGAGGCTTTGACCACTGGGACTCCACATCTTTCCTGCATGTCGTCTGTGGTTTTAATGCTGAAGTGGTTTTAGTGTGCACACTCAGATTAAAGAAGCACTGAGAGAAGACATTGAACCATGCAGCTGCCACATTTCAAACACTAATTGCAGGGCACTATGCACATTGAAGAACATTATGTTTTGCAGACATTCGTCTTTCCCCTTGCTCTGTCGCTCTTTTCCCCTCTAAATAATTGATGCATGAATGAATTATTGGTTTCCAGTTAATTGCCTACTTATATTTTTGTGGTTTCTATGACAAAGATGTGAAAATTGATTGAGGTTGATTTTAGTTCTATTGGGGATAATAGAAATAGTTGATTTGAAGAAGAAGAAACGCCTTTTCATTACAGTGACTAACACAATTTGTTCTCTTTTACATCAGGGGTCTGTCTTTGTTCACTCCGTGCACATACAATTTACACCAATTACATGAATAACATTTAGCTTTTTCTCAGAATCAGAAAAGAACCAGCATTTGCAGTTGTTAGTACTGATTTGCATTTACATCCTAGAAGACCTAGAGGGAGTGGAATGTGGAACATGTTCAAGTCAAATCTAAATTAATTCATTATATGAGCATCTTGTTCAAATTAGCTATAATTTGTCATCCAAAAATCTGTACTCACTGAATGTGCATACTACGATTTTCTAGTCTAGTGGGAATGCCTTCCCCAGATCCTTATCCTCTCCTTGACCACACAAGCCAATGCCTAAACTTAACCAACAGTTCCCAACCTTAAATAAATGTAATTAACTAAACCCAAGCATATCCATTCTAATAGTGTCAACCTAACTAAACTCAATTAATTAAACCCATGTCTAAAATAGCCATACTAGCAATGCCTAAGCTTAATTGTACCTGCAACCAATCAAAACAGTGTAGATGTGCTATGGACCCAAAATGTGAAAAGTTACATAATACAATAGCAAACTTTATTGTGGCCTCCTGGTGTTACCATAATAGGCCAATGTGAAAAGGTTGCCATTTCTTCTTGCGCCTTTGATGGCAATTCGACATTTAAAGTCATGATTTGAGGCATTTTGGTCCAGAAATGTGTTTTGTAAAAGTCCACCTGCTGGCGCTATAACAGGCCAATATAAAAAGGGTATTTATTCCTCTGCCTAGTAGTAATGTGCGTGCTAGCCTGACCCAGCCAGTGTCCTTTCTTGTCTGGAGGGGCGCGTGCGCATGGAGCAACCACTGGAGAATATTGGTTCACCGATCGCCCGCCCATGCCACCAAACGTTGGCCTCCTGGTGGTGCTATAAAAGGCAGATGTGAGGTCAAAGGTTTTTCCTTGGCCTCTAGGGATTGTGCAAATATACAGATCGGTGCAGTTATAGGTAAAAAGGCTGATGTGAACATTTTCAAGTGGCATTTCGTCCTCTGCCTAGTGGGAATGTGCATGCAGAATTTCACATAAATTGCACTGTGTTCATGATTTGAGGCATTTTGTTAAGGCAATCTTAGCCAATCGGAACGGAATATGGGAAATCGATCAGATCCGTGTTGATCACATGACTATAGAGATATTGTGTACCAATGTGTGTGATGTATGGATAAAATGTGTACAGGTAATATAAAGAAATGTGTTTTGCAAAAACACATTATAAAAACTTTGATACCCATATGCGTCTCCTCATGCCGAACAACTTTCATGTACTGACCCAGTAATTCACTTACAGTAAATTTTTCACCAAAGGTTTTTGGGATCTCTGACTCTGCTACAGCTAAATTTTTCACCAAAGGTTTTGGGGATCTCTGACTCTGCTACAGCTAAATCACACAAAACAATACAATCTGACCTGTCTGGGCACCTAGGCTGCTGAGCCAGCCTAAAGGGGTGCCGCGGGTTCGACAGCCTTTGCTGCGTGTCTTCCCCACATCTCTCTCCCCATTTCCTGTCAGACAACTTTCATCCTATCAATAAAGACAGAAAAAGCCAAAAAATATCTTTAAAAAAACAATACAATCCATGCCACATACAGTGAACATGTATTGCTTTATTTATCTATGTGGTTGTAGCGATTAAAGATAGTTTAATCATGATCTGGTTCTTATACTATCTACTCACAGATTGATAGAGTTGCAATACTTCCCTTGATTATAAAGAAAAAGTGTCACCTTGATGTGAGGGCAAACCCCTTTAATCTGTTAATTAGGTTCAGTTATTGTGTGCATTCCCTCCAAACTCCTAACATCTGACTCCAGAGGACTTCAATTCACCACAGCTGTCATGGTTGGGCGAGTATGCCATGTGGTTCTCTGCTGTTATATATTCAAAGAACAAAGTCTAAAGTGTTTGAGCATATTTGTAAGTGGGGGTGTGCAGTTGTTCTACTTTGTAAAACCCTCTTGCATGTCAAAGCCATACCTTTCTTGTGGTTTCTCTGTTCTGGCTAAGCAAGATATTGACATAGGCCTATATGACAAAAGCCCTTACTGTGCCATAGCACTGAAGAGTATGACATCATTTGCTGACTTAATCCACTGCTGAAATACTTCCAGATAAAAGTTCCAGGAGATGTGAGCCATTTAAGGTCTCGGTATGTGTCTCTTTTTATGTAGACTTAAGCTTTTGTTGTATGTGGCATGAATCAGGAACATATACACGTATGGCTAGAAGACAACATTCCATAATATAATGTTTTTTGGGGGGAAGTGACATTTGAGCAGTGTCAGTCTCCAGGATAGATACCATGGATGTGTAGGCTGACTGAGATCAATGAGCACAATGAAGCAATTTAGGGTCAGATTTCAGGACACTGGGGTGGATAAAGGACATAGACGTTAGTAGGCTATAGTGAAACTATCTACACTTGATTTGTGGGGTTTGGACGGAGTAATTAATTAATTACCTTGTGTAACCTACATTTCCATTTAGAAGAAAAAGCTGTTTGATTGAATGTGACCTCACTGACCTGAACGGCTGAACCCCAGCATTGGTACCATAATACTGAAAATACCCTGCTCAGGATTATCACCTGATGAAAGGCCCAGTTCTTAGCAAAGACCTGTTTGCTTTGTATCATTGTTTTTTCTTTTGTTTTTTAACATATTATTATTTGACATTGTACTCTTCAAACATAATTTGACCTTATACTGTACCATGACCAGAGTCTGTGGGGGGAAGAGCAATATTTCCAGATAACTGCTGTAGTCTCATCAATGGTCTAAAAATGAATACACATTACACAATGTAGGCTACTTTGTTAATGGTCATGCAAAGTAGCATTAATCACAAGCTATCCTCATAAACAACATGGATATAAATATAATTTCAACAAAATGAGTTAAAGACTATTGTTAGCTAATTTACTCCGTAGTAAGTTAATGTTTATTCTAAGGTTGACATTGAAGATACAAAACAAAGTTTCTATTCAAAAGTACATTGCCCTAAAATGATGAGTCAACACTACACTAGTTACATTGTGATTATGGTATAAATGGGATAATCCACCGCATGCCTTGTGGTTATTGAAAAATAATCGAAGGCAAACCCTCATGGAGACAAATCTGTGTTGTGTACTACTTTCCAATGCTCGTCATGGATGATGCCTTACATATAGAAGACTTTTGATCCATCATAGGTTTACATTTCATACAACATCCAAGAGCTGGATTAAACACTTCATTGCGACTGTAAGTCACAGGTTACTATGAAAACCTGCAAAACCCGTCCGTCGTTCCATCACGCCGCCATATGGGCATCAGTCCCTCATAACACGTCACGCCACCATATATGGCTGTCAGTGGCCGTCTCCATATATGAAGATCACAACACTGACCTCATCAAACCCTGGATAGCCATACATGGAGAAGACTGGATCTGCATATATGGAGCCGGGCAAACATTTTTTTCCTTACCCGGCCCAAAACGTAAACGACTCACTGGCCTTGGAACGTCTCGGGATCCCCCAGGAGGAAGTCACTAATGTTGCTCTGGAGAGGGAAGTCTGAAACACTCGCTGTTGTCCCCGCGACCCGACTACGGATAAGCGGTTGAAGATGGATGGATGGATTATGTAATACTGGTTTGAAAAGTTGGATATAAATAGTTGCAAAATGTGATGTACTGTAGAGTGATTTAGACTATAAGTCACGTCTGCTAAACCACCATTTCGAAACAACCTTAAGGCTAATGTTTTTTCATCCGTATCCTCCTACGCTTATTCAATATTCATTGTGTCATGTAGGTCTAAATTGACAACTAAATGGGATGAATTAACATATTTTTGCAGGCAATATTCTCATGCATATTATCATAAACCTAACAACATACACTACATTCTGTTCTGAGGTTTGTCGGATTGCCTTCTCCATTATCCTCATCAAAATAGCCTGCATCTCCCATTATCAAAATACTTATCTGAGCTTCAACACAAGCAGTCAGATGATAGAGAGAGAGAGAGCGTTCTCGGTAGATGGTTTACATGAGCGCTCTCCTCAGCTGTGGAATTCTGTTTGCTTTCACACTGCGCCTGACTGTACGAGCAGCAGATCAGTATCTCCATAGAGCCGTAGAGGTCTCAGTAGATCAAATGGAGGCCAGGTATTTGCCTCTTAAGGCTAATTTAAACTGAATGGGCGGCCATTTTATTATACCCACAAATACATAATTATTGTTGTATGATTGTGCGAGAAAGCAAAATTAACATTAGCCTTTAGGCATCATGCTCCTGAAGAGGTTTAGTGAAAGATATACAAATCTACAATAATTCTATTCAGAATGGATTAGCCTACTACACGTTTTCACAGTGTATTAACTAGTGAAAACTGAAATACAAATACAATGTGACAATGAAAATGATGCTAGGTGAAAATTACTACAATCATTTGATTATGTTATTGTCCATCACGATAAATACCACACTTACAGTTCTTGAGACTATAAATACTTCATTTCAATAACCATTTAGATTGAATCAAGCCTGGAGCGGCACTCCCCACAAGGGAAAGCAATAACTATGACCTCAGTCTGTTATTTTGGTAATGGCTAATTAGAAGGGGCTTGTTTCCGATTAGCTCCTAATGTTACTTACACAGACCATTGCCTTGTTTCCGTGTATATTGAATTATCCCTCCATGAGCCCCCTGTCAGTGGCCCACTGCTGGGATAGGAATACCTGCTTTGACTGTCTATTTCAATAAGGCTAGTGGGTTGTGGCTCTGATTCTTTACCACTGGAATTCGTAATCCCATTTCCAGCCACACAACATGCAATTTCCAATCAATAAAGTGGTTCTTTGAAACAGCATTGTGAAATTCTCTGGAAAAGAGATTGAGTTTTGGACGGGTGCTCTTGGTTGGAAAGAATCTTTTTTGCATGGCCCATAATTTAATTTCCATGCAGTATTTATTTGTAATGCCAGTGGTTTTATACATCCATATACTGTTTGATGAAATACAATTAGTATTTGCAGGATTGTCTCAGAGTTTGTAGGATTAGGCTTGAATTTATTTATTACACTACCACATGAAACTAACCATTGCAAACAGGTCACATATAATTGTTTATCCCAAGGGAAAGTGTCTCTTCAGATCTAAATTCATGTGACAACAATATTGCAGTAGAGACTAGACTAACCCCAACTTTATTTTACTTTAGCTTCATTCCTGTGGAATAGTACGCAGACAAACCCATGAGTAACCCATATTCATCATGAGTTGACCTATTTGTAAGATTACCATGTCATACAAAAGAAACTCAAACCAATGCAGTCATTTCATGAGCAATCTGGGATGAATGTGACTTTTCTCTGGGTTAGAAAGACAGATAATGCAATAACTATGATCAGATAATTGCATCTCGATAAAGTCAATTTGATAAATAATTACTTATTGTGTAGTATCGATTTTGAATGTCCAAAATGCTCCATTTTCAAGTAGTCATTAGTGGTGGCATAAAACGACAACCTCATAACAAAGCCAACCAAAGGACAAATTGAGGACAGCAGAGATAGACCACATGTATGCTATGCTGCTCTGCCTGTTGTGTTCACTGTGACACATCCCTTCCCCCGAACCTGGGCAAAGACCCAAAGTACACAGCTGAAAACTGGTTCAACCTGAAGCCTACGCTATTCCGCTCCGCTTGCCCAGTGCTGGACTGAGCAAAAAAGGCCTATGGGCATAGTGTGTTGTTTTGATTTGTTTTGTGTCATTACTTCTTGGCATTTCCAACACGTATGCAAACGATTAGCACTCACGAGTTGAGTTCGGATCATTTTCAAAACTAGGGCCTCATAATATACTGTTATGCATGGCATGTTGGTAGCAGTGAACAAGTGTGAACGGACCCCGTTTGATGGCTTGTCAACACTGCAGTCACGGCCTTGTTGCTTCATGGTCACTGTTCTCATTATCAGCAAGCTTTCAGCGTGGCAGCATATCTGCTGTGCCAGCGCTGCTGTCACCCTGTCTTAGGTGTTAGATGGTACCATGGAACAGCTCCCCCGACAAGGCCGACCAAGCTAGAGCAGATAATGTTCTCACCTCTCCCACTGATAAGTCGTTGCTCTGGCTGATATGGTTCCAGTTTGAAAGAAAGAATGCAGGATGCAGTGACACGCCCAATTCAGCCAATGTTTTTTTTTTAACTTTAAAATGTACTTTAATATTATGTATGACATTTTTTTAATTCGGAAAAGGCCGTTAATCATAACCTCATACTTTACTTTTTAGGTTTCCACATTTTTGGTATTTCACAAGTCATGACAATTCTTCACTTTGTGTGTTGTTATTATTATGTATGCTGTGTGTACAGAGCTCTCACAAAATCAACAATGACACACTTGTGCTTCATAATGGAACTTTTGATTATTTAGCTCCATCCTGTTTTGAATGGTCTTGGGTGTCCTTTGACGCTGCAAAAGGAATCATCTGTTTCTCATACTACACACTTGTCCTTTGGAAACCTCTGTAACTAATGCATTAGGCCTGTCCATCTGCCAAAATGCCAAAGGCTTTATTCAAGATCTACTCCAGATCACATTCTACAGATAAAGCTTATTTTATATGTAGATGTATAGGCCCAAAAACATTTTGTTATATGTTACAATATTGTACAATATGTATTATTATGATATATTCTTGACCTATTCGTTGTTTGTCTGACGACTCATGACCAACATTATTCTCTGTCTAAAACGCATGCGGTCCCGAAGCTATTCTCTGCTTGATCCGGACATATATCCTAGAGATTTAATTAGCTACTGTATATGTGGTCAGATTTGGTGCTTACACTGCTTAGACTTTGGGACCTTTCATATTAAATGGGGATTTTGATATCCTTTCTCGCATTTTTTAAAACTTTTTGGTGATGCTGCTCCTTGCATTCCCTGGCCTGTACCCAGTCTCTTAATAGGCGTTATAATAGGACAATATGAAAAGGGTGCCATTTCTTCACACGCCTTTGACAGTAATTGGACGTACAAATTCATGATTTGAGGCATTTTGTTCCAAAAATGTGCTTTGCAAAACTCCACCTGCTTTTGGCACTATAACAGGCCAATTGGAAAAGGGTAGAATTTATTCCTCTGCCTAGCTAGTAGGAATGTGCGTGCAAAAGTTCACGATAATTGCATGCTGCGTTCATGATTTCATGAAAGAGATAGTGTGTACCGATTTGCCTACCCAGTCTCACAGAAATACATAAATATGTACGGAATTGCAATTCTGTACGTACACTCCTAGAAAACCCAAAAATCCATACATATGACACTGAAATCCTCCCCATAGACAATGACGGAGGGGTGCCGTCTCTGCCGAACTTGAGCCACGGGAGACACCACAGAGCGGCCCTCCAGGGCCGTGAGCGTTGCGAAGTTCGGTAGAGCCGACTCAGACCTGCCCCCGTCCAAGTTGTAACCCGATATGGACAGAATAATAAATAATGTCAACCCCGAACTCACCCAGCCTAACCCAGCCACGGTGAAATAGCACTTCCGTACTAGTGAAAGCCTCCGTCGCAGTCAAAACAGTAGTCCTGTGCGGATTTTCCTCTAATTGAGAGGATAATGAACTGCTAAAGACATTGAACTTTCTATGGCCGTGGCTAGAGAACATCAACTCATGCAAAACCTTAATTCTGGACACTATTAGTTTTGTATGTGTGGACAAAATATTTATTGACCTATGTCCTATTAGCTCTTTGGAACATTAAGCACCTTTTAATTGCAATCTCTAAGGTGACTGTAATCACAGTGCAATCCTATTAACAATTGCAGTCTTTTGTGGAAATCAGTTGTGTGCTATTTTACAAAATCCTGATCCTGAGTCTAAATCCAGTCCACCACCATCATGTCATATAAAAAAAAATCTTTAATGACAAAAATACTAAGCAATAAATAGAGAATTCAAGGCGTTGTTGCTTCTAACACGCGTTGTGCAATCATTTCAACTAACGTGTTGCTTTGTTTAATGACTGTGAGGATATTCTGATGGTTGAGCTGCTGTTCATTGTCATAACGAGCGACAGGACCCGGATGGTTGTTCGGTTGGAACCATCTGTCAGCAGTGTCCTGAGGGAGGTGAGCGTGGCCTTGTCCATTCCCAGCCTTGACCTCAGCTCTCCTGGCTCTGCTCTGAGCTCTGCTCTGAGCCTGTCTGGTCACAAGGTTACATAGAGTTCACTAGAAACATGTTTTTAGAGTTGGATATTGGCCACTCAGGAAGCACATGCACACACCGCAAAACTGAAATGATCTTATGAAAAGGCTAAAGTGATTGTGATTTGTAAAGGGGCAGTGCGCATATTGTATACCAGTACCCAAGATACTACTCACACTGCGTTTGCAATGCATCGCAATGCGATGAGATTCTGAACATTTTTGCGTATAATGACATGGCAAAAAATATGGATGAAATTGTGAAATTGTACGGTGAAATTGTTTAAATCTTTCAATCTAATGTCTTAACCCACTGTTCAGTGTTAACACAGACAATACCACTGAATTGTGAGAGATTTGCTGGAGCATGGGAACCCACATGGAGAGGGGGTAGTGCGTTCCGTTTGTGAGTACACCATGTTTGAGTGTGACATGGAAAGACATCCCAAAAAGCAATAACTCATCATCGCAGTTTCCCTCATAGCCCTCATGTGTTTGACATAATCTGAAAATGGGTGGTGATGATTACCAAATGGCTCCAATCCAAAGCGTTAGAGAGCACCCTCATCGCACATGCTGAAACGTAGATCCATGTGTCGCTTTTTACAACAAAGGCATAGACGGAGAGGATTCAGCAATGAAACCCAAAAGTATTTTATCACTATGATGTAAGGCAATCATGCACCTCTTCACAGTCATATGAATAGCACACCTTTAACAATGTGCAAATTTCCAAGCCTCGGGCTCCCTTGATGACAAATAAAGCAGTCAGAATGATTTCTGCCTGCAAAGAGATCTGGGACACTGAATCATCTTGGATCATTAAAAAAAACAGATTAAAGATGGCTTTTAAATGAAGCAACCAAATAACATTAAAACACTTTCCTGTGATTCTGTAATCATTTTTGACCATATATCCAGCAGACCCCTGCCATTTAGCACATGAGTTGAATAAACCAATTAAAAATAATTTGACCAGTAAAACTGTAGCATGATTGGAGTCAGGTCTGGTGGGAGCAGTTCCAGCCTGTCTGCAGCCTTCACTCACAGTCAGGAGTTGGAGGTTTGGGATTACGTCTTATCTCCACTGGGGCATTGACGGTCTTTAGGCCCGGAGTCAACATGGAAATGTCTGAGCCCCCCTGTTGCCACCTCATCCAACTTCATGGGAAACGGGCTCAGATGTCGTCAACAGAGCATTCCTAACCGCAAGAGATAACATATTCATTTGATTTGGAAAAACTCCTATGTTTGCATTTTTTTTAAGTAGCCTATCACTGGTAATTTATATTGCTGCTGACTTGTGTGGAAAAACAAAAACAAAAAAGAACGACAATTTAAATTATACCAATACACATGCTGGTTGTCTGTGGGTTTTCATATCCACTTCCATTTTGAGAACAAATATTTCATTTAGGTTGGGATAAAAGACAGAATAAACATAGATCTCACAGTAAACAGCTACAGAGCCAGGTTGTTTGTTCCTGAATTGAAATAATAAATCATGAATGTCAGTTGATTGGTTTTGGTTTGGTTGAATAGTTGATTTGATTCCCCAGCACTGACTGAAGGAGGAAGCCTATTCTAGTTCTAGATGGCAACAGCGTGGCTAGTATTTACATGTAGGCCTACAACACCAACCGCCAACATCACTGAATCATCCTAGATCTGTAATAAGACTACTCTGGGTTTAGTTTTTGGTTATAGGCCTACTCACAATGCAGAGAGATTTTATTGCACATACTTTTACTTAGAATTAGGCTATTTGACAGTAAAGTGACAACCAATGGGGATTAAAGGCAATCAATAACAGACTGTATGGCATAAAAATAGACCACATATACTGTGTGTGTGTGTGTGTGTGTGTGTGTGTGTGTGTGTGTGTGTGTGTGTGTGTGTGTGTGTGTGTGTGTGTGTGTGTGTGTGTGTGTGTGTGTGTGTGTGTGTCCACTGTCTACTCCTGGTTGTTTTTTCCACCTAAAATGTATGAATTTGACAAATTAGTATAAGATCATTCACACATTTATTGTTTTATTATATGTATTAATTATATTTATGTATCACACATAAATATACGGTAGTCAATAATTCGCAAAACTATCTGCCAAAGTTCTAACATTATTCCTGCGCCGTTCATACGGTAGTTACGGTAGAGAATTCCTGCACATTTCCCCCCCAAGGAAGTCTCGGTCAATTAGTTTAGACACTAAGGAGAGCTTGTAGTCAGTCTGTACGCGCTCCACCAATGACAAGCTAAACAGCCACTGCTCCTACTTTCATTTGTGGGAATCCCGAATTTTCGGATTTTACTTAAAACATGGGATTTGAGCTGGACCGGTTTAAAGGGGATGTGGACCCAGATTTCAAATGCAACTTGTGCAATAAAGTTCTTGAAGACCCGCTCACAACTCCGTGTGGTCACGTCTTCTGCGCCGGCTGTGTGTTGCCGTGGGTTGTCCAGCAGAGCAGCTGCCCCGTCAAATGTCAGAGAATCTCCACCAAAGAGTTGAACCACGTCTTGCCACTGAAAAACCTGATCCTGAAGCTGGACATAAAGTGTGACAATCATGCAAGGGGCTGCGAGAAAGTGGTCAAACTGCAACATCTGGCAGAGCACACCGAGATGTGCGATTACTCGCCAGCCAAATGTAGGAATAAAGGATGCAACGAAGTACTGAACCTAAAGGACATGGATGCTCATATGCGTGAAACGTGTGATTACAGACCCGTCGGGATATGCGAGAATGGATGTGGATTGATGCTCACTCACAAAGAGCAGAAACTAAACAACCATTGTTGTTTGAAAGCCCTGAAGGCGCACAACAGTGCACTGCACGGGAAAGTTATCAGCTTGGATAAAGAATTCAAGAAGCAATCTTTGAAATCGAACAAGAGAGAGAAGTCGCTTCTTGCGCAACTCTCTGCGGTTCACAACGAGCTTCAAATGACAGCACTAAAATATCAGAAGAAATTCACTGAATACAGTGCAAGGATCGACTCGCTCACTAAAACCCTTGCGTTCCCATGCAAGGTAAGTAACAAAGTTTCGAATTTCAGGGCTTGTTGTTGTTGCACCCCCCCACCACCAAACCATGTTTATTCGTTATTTGCTTTTCACGAGTTGAGCTTTCTTCTCAGTAGTTTTGATATGATATTCTCTCCTAGCTGTTAGTTGGACCGTTACCTATGTACATTAGTTACTATGGAAATGAAAAGGTCCTGTTTGCTGACAGGGTCAGGGGTTTGCTATGCTGATCTTGAACTGCTGAAAAGTCTCGTGTGGTCAGTTTACATGAAGGAACTTTTGTTTTTGGGCCAGTCCCCTTTGAGGAGACTTCCACCCCCCCCCCCCCTCACAAGTTCGTTTCTTTGCTGTCTTCGCTGTGAGCCTGTGAGGCATGTATGTCAGCTGCGCTTATGGCCAGCTGGCAGTCATGGAGGAGGGGCACATATTTACTGCTGTTCTGTACACACCGAAAACTCAAGCCCCAATTAGCCTGCCTGCTAGTTTGAGACATTCTGTGATCAGATGTTCTTGGTTTCCCTGGTAAAGCCACAGACCTGCACGAATGTTACAGGCAGCAGTAAGCTAATGCCATTGATTTAATTGTGTTAATGCTTTTAAGGGGGCCCAGGCAACAAATTGTGTGTTTTGTGGTGCAATAAAAATATAATCTGGTCCTGCTATAATTGATCAATTCTAGACATTATAAAGTAACTGGAAGTTCACAAGTCTTTACTTTGTATTTGGTCGAACTTATTTTAATGAGCATAAATGCAGTGCCATATTTAACACACTGCCACAATGATCTTGTCAAATAGTAATTAATTACAGGTCTTTTTTTTCTATCTTTTTTCACATAATTAATTATCGAAGTCTCATTTGTATATTTGTATTAATCTGCACTTCCCTGCTAATGACTGACTTTATAAACTATATACTTTATCCAACTTTGTACAGTAGCAACACTACAGTAGTACAGTTCTGTGCTTGCAAAGCTATAGGCTACTGTACTTGTCCTCCCTTCTAAGATTTTGTTCCTAATGAACTACTACATTTGTTGTCATCACATTTCAATTATATTCTGATCACAATGCAACGCTAATGCATTGCGTTATACTCTATGTAGGCATAGTATAACTCATCAAAAGTGAGAGAGACAAGAAAATGGTAAACACTTATCCTGGGGTTTGAGCAACAACACTCACCAGGGAGCACCACTGTTCAACCTCATGTATTTGTCTGTAGATGAAAATAGTCAAAATACTAAATGATCTCTGCAATATTTTAATATGGATAATAGGGGATTTGCTTTGGACTACATGCTAGATTACTAAAGTATTCTCAAGGTCAATAGATGAATACACACACACACACACACACACACACACACACACACACACACACACACACACACACACACACAGTCCTACAACTCCCCTCCAAGAAACGTGGACAGGACATGGGAATAATTTCAGAAATGATCCGCGACAGAGAGGTCTAAAGAAAGAGCACATTATGTGGACAAGATGGTTCCTTTGAAGGTTGGTTTGATGGTTTGAGTCCTTCTTTCAAATCGATCTGCTCAAACAGTGGATTGCTTGGTGGGAAAACCTGAACACATGCACATGTGGGCTGTGAAATGGAATAACACAAGTGGGATTAGGCCGAGCTGTGGGAGGCAGGCGACGTGCAGACTGCATCTGTCTCTGCACTGGAACTCAGTTGGAGCCCTGGCCCATGCAGCACCATTTGCACTGCACTGATCAGTTCTTGGCTTATTTAAAATTTGTTATGACACATTTGTACCTCAATCCACTACTTCGTGGCAGGGAGGGGGCCATCAATTTGTGTAACTTCTGACGAGTAATCTACTTTTTTTATGTTAGTCCAGTCTGTAAGGGTCTGGGTCAGGCTCTGGTTTACAATGGTTGTCCTCAGTGGAGGGTTTCAATGTGTTTCTGTGACAGCCAGGTGGTTACTGAGAAAGACACATGAGGATGACCAGGCCATGTGGAATGTCTGACTGAATGGAACGCAGTGTTTTCACTAATAGCCCTACCACTTTTAAAATCAGCTGAACGTGACCAGAAGAAAACAAACTTGAGTTCCTTTTGCACGCACATTGTTGCATACTGCAGTACGGTAAACATTTACAATGTTGCTTTTCATCTATATTTTCCAGCGCAGCCCTATAATCTTTTGAGAGTACATGCATATATTTCTTACTGCAAAGATTACAGTCAAGCTTCCACAGTTTTGTACTGTACAGTTTTGTTGGTGACAATGTTTGTTGTTTCTGGATGTGATGACGAAGACATAAAAATAATGCCATTTTACAGAATCTGATTAATTAATCACAGACTGATTAGTTTAATGATGGTCTAATTGGTAAACTAGCCTGATATTAGACTAATTTCTGTCACATTGCCATGGGTGCCAACTGCCAATGAGTTGCGGCAGAGATTTGATTTTTTGGTTGTTAGCCTAAACAGCAAGGGTGACTGAATATAGCCTAAATCAATTCCAGGCACAAAATAAACACACAAAATAAACTTGAAATCGTATTTGATGGCCTGAGCTAAATTTGAAATTGACCACATGATTATCCCATTGTGTGTGTCAGCCTATTGTCTAGTAGCCTATGTGGCGCCCAACTAATTGTTCAGAAAGCAATCATGTAATGCCTTTCACAAGCTTTGTGAAATACATTAATACAACTATCTGTGTGGTTATTAGGTCGATATTTTTGTAAATCTATTTCCCAGACCTGTCTCATGCACTAGGCACAACGTGTCGTTTAAGTGTAGGTCTGTAAGTTTGTGAAACAAAAATATTTTCCTGTTGGACTATTCTTGGTTTCATTCAGCATTACCTACACTGTAATTAGACACGCTGTTTTAAAAAGACAGATGGATGGAAAGCAACATAATGGAGGTACAGACGGCATTGGAAATTGTGACTAGTAGTGAAGTAAAAGCTTGAGAAAGAAAGTGACCAAGTCATCGGCCTGTAATATGCTCTGATTCTTTTGAACTATTCTCTCTTTGCTCATCACAAACTCTTGACAATAAAGTAGTTGAAGTTGTCAAAGTTACATTAATTTATATTGACCTAATGATCTTTTTCTTCCACTTAATCAAAGTTGGCATTTTTCAGTGGAAATAATGAGTTTATGCTTCATGATTGATATGGCCTAAGCATGATTAACAGTTTTGTAAAATGGTCACCTGAACCTATGTCTTTCATACATTTTTCAAGGGATCAGATTTGAATTGGGGTGTTGTTCACAGATGTCCTTAAATGCTGACTAATTGTTCAGAATTCCCGTGAATGGCTGAAAAAGACAACACTCATCCAGCTCTGTTCTCTAAATCAATGGTTCCCAAACATTTCAGGCCACGACCCCCCCAAAATAATTATATTTGAACTATGGGCCCCCCCAAGCACTTGGAATTGTAGGCATTTCATTTAAGTTTGACTTGGTCCCCCCCCCCCCCCCCCCTCAGATTGCTCTTAGTGCTCTAAATCAATCCTTTCATTAACAATCAGGAATCAAATTGATGTGTCCAAACTGTCCATGATGTGTCTTTAATATCTCCTCTGTAAAAAGGCCATTACTACTTACAATAAATAATAGGCTGCCGTTATCATCGTCACATGGAAACATGTGCTGCTGATTTTGCTGTGACATGGTCCAGCCGTGCACATTCCTACATTGCCTAACATGCATTGCACAGCATGGTCTCAGCCTATATGTCAGTCACTGCACTGTACATGCCAATAATATCTGGTTTATATTTAGTTTCTGTACGTTAAAGAATACTGGAATGACAGCTGAAATTATGTTTCTTAGTACTCCCCCTATGTTTCCCCTTTATAAAAAGGATTAAGAGCTGACTACATTGGTTTCCCAGCATTCTTCATGTCAGCCCGCCATTCACTGAGAGGCCTACTGTATACACATAAGGCTAGTTTGTCTGACATTCTTTTTTTCATCTCTTTCACTGAGGAAAGGCATACAGAATGCAGTAGGTTAGCTTTCCAAGGATGAAAAATGGAAGTGAATCTACAAATATAGTAATCAGTGTTAATTTAACTGTTAAATTCAATCCTAAAGGATGATTTTTACTGTGTATTGTCCATCACTGCACTGACCTTATTACATTTCCTCCTGCTCTCGTTTATTACTTGGCTGTATTTGACTCTAATGGTTGATGATTTGTAGTTCTTTTCCAGTTCTGTTCTGGTTTATTTGAATCAGTCTAGAAATATGACTGGAACTATTAAAGATTATAGATTGTAGCCTATTGCTGTTTTCTCTGTTTCATATGTCTTTGTCTTGTCATGTCTCTGCAGGAAGGTGAGGCGAAAAATGTCACTGTAATTCTTCATCGAGAGGGTGGATCTCTGGGATTTAACATCATAGGCGGACGACCGTGTGCGGTAGGTCCAAAAGCGGAGACTCTTGGAGGTTTCATCTCAATGGTCAGCCAAGTGTCATATGGCAACCCAGGAATGAAAAGCACATACTCCCAAGCACCACAAACTTTCTCTGTACTAACATATCTCAGACTGTCACAGGCACGCATATGTTTTCAACTCCTGTGGATAGATGGACCACATCGATCACGTTTTATTGTGTTGGTATGTCTGTCTGGTTTAGAGGATTTGGCATTACAGATAAAAAACTATAATTACTTTTATGAGAGTCAAATCTAAGATTACGACTCTGACCACAGTTGTTTTGTCTCTAATTGAGGGGATTTTGATTTTGGTGAAGTAAGTACAGCTGTAAAGGGGGGGGGGGGGGTCTTTTATTTTTATCCCAGCCTGACGATGACCTGTCGGTCACAATCGGTGTCATACTGCCGAAGAGAACCATTAATGATGTCACAGTTTCTGGTTAGATGCAACTGAGAAATCCATTTTATTTCAACATACAACTGCATCTTACACACACACATGGTGTGTCTTTCCACAGAGCCATTAAAATTTGGTCTCCATATCGGTTTCACTGCCTTGCATTTGCCCAAATGTTTGAGAGGTGTTTTCCTAGAACCACAGTGACGCACTTTGCTGTCGCAACAAGGATTATTACACTAAAACATTTTATAGCAGGAAACTATAAAAAATGTCCCGAGATCTTTTAGATTCAACCATTAGTTTCTACCTCTTCTCACTGAACATCCAAGTCAGCCTCTACTCCTCAGATCAGAGTACAAGACCATACAAAACTTTAGTTTGCAGGGTTTGTCTTAAAAAGCGAATTGTTCCCAATTCCATGGCAAGAAACACTTGGTTCAAATGGAAATAAAAACAAAATAGGCCTCTCTAACTTGAGGGCTATAACATAAAATGTTTACATCAGCACTGTTGATGGGTTCGGGGGGTTTGACACAGAAGGGTAACTGGTACAGCTGACGTTAACAAACTAAAAAGGTGAACCTAATGGAAAGGGACAATCCGACACAATAACACTGGCTTTCATTGGATTTTATTTCACCATATTTACGGTTATGTGATTTTCCAAATAAAGGGGAAAATGTAGTATTTATTCTACAGTTTAGATATGGCTGTCATTAATCAAACTTGCACATTGTCAGTGGAATATTGCTGATACTCCCACGATAGCAACACCACATCCACGGTGATGGTTCAGGCTCACAATATTTGGGAATATCGATTCTGACAGGAGAAGAGGAGATTATGTGAAACTCAGCGCAAACACTGTTTATCAGTTAATTTACTGCCCTAAATCTAGAGGCCTATTGACTATTGCATGCGTGCACGGCTGCACGCCTGTGTGCATGCTTGCGGGCGTGCGTGCGTGACCCATTAAGACCTGAAGCCGATTCTACGAGAATTGCCTTCTAAATTGTAACAGTTTTATGAATAAACGTATGTTGCTAAATATATAGCTAAAATAAAAATGCTTTCTCGGTTTTAATGGGTTACGGTAGCTGCACCACACCGATGGTGGCCGCGGTAAGTGTTGGAAAGCATCTGTTGCTGAAAATCTGCTGTTGAATGGGCACACTGTCATGTTGGGTCGCAAGTTGTAGGGAAGCGTCAAATAGCAGCAGGCTTGTTGTTGAAAAAGACATCAAGGCATAGGCTATTTTTAGCCATATAGTAGCCGTCTGTCAGTGTTGGCTCTCAGGCGCTTTCAGCAACTTTTTTTCACACTTACAACCTACTGATCGTCCCGACTTCAGTGTGTAGTAGTGTGTTTGGTGGAGAGCCACCCTGGCTTAACGTCTCTCTCATATATCTCTCTCTATCATGGTCGTGTTACAAATAGTTTGAATGCACCACAGGCAACCTTTGGCCAAAAGGTCCAGGTTAAGCACTGCGTAAGATGCAAAAACAAAAGCATAGCTGAAATAATTTGCAGCAGTCACAGCATGACCTTTGAGTTAATTAAGTGCCCCATTAAAATGTAGCAGTTTTGCGCAACTCTGTAGTAGTGCAGGATGAATTTGATGTGGTTTTGAAGAGAGGAGGGGTGCATATCTTTGGTCCGACACGCAATACCCTACCCCACCCTACCCCAAATCCTAACCTAATCCTAAACGCACACGCCATTAAGCACTGTATACTATACAGGAGTAGGTAGTTTCGAGGAAGAAATCTGATTGGTTGAAATAGCCATCTACCCGTGCTTCAAACGAGTTCTATCGTACAGTATATCATAGTTACATTGACATTGAGTTGACATGTTTTTTTAGGGTAACGCTCGAGGCTGTGCTTTACTGAGGTTATTGGCATTTCAGTGATGCTTGTGGAACTCGGCGAAAGCCTCGTTCCTGACCGCATCACTGGCGTGCAAATAATTACGGTAAAGCACACCCTCTCGTGTAATATTGCTTAAACATGCACCTGCAACCACTTGTCAGCCACTGCAGGCTGTTGAGCCCCAGAGTCAGTGGTAGAGTTAACCAGGACATGTTGCTGACTGCTGTTTTGTTGTTTGTACATGTTTAAAAGACTCTGGGATTAGTCACATGCAGTTGGTTAAAACAGAAAGGTATTTGAATTGACTACATAATATCCTTGGGGTATTTACTACTAGGTTTTAGAGTTTTGATCAGAGTTTAATAGAAGGCAAAACCTTATTTTTTGCAGAATGCTATGTCAAGGTAAACTAACAAACACTCGGGAAGCAAACATATAATTCACATTTGAATATTCTTTGTATTATTTATTGTTGAGATGCGAGATTCCAGATGAGAATCTCTTTGGACAGTAGTTACAGTATCTTACCTGGCTAAACAATTATAATAATATAATAAGTGTTTTTCTCCACAGGAGGACAAAGACGGTACTTCTAATGAAGGCATATTTGTATCCAAGATCGTTGAGAGAGGCGCTGCAGATAAAGAGGGAGGACTTCAGATCCACGACAGAATAATAGAGGTATGTGGCCCCCGTTGGTGTGATAGAAAAAAGCAGGGTTTGGTCATGCCAGAGGTCTTGGATTATGAGACAGCTGTCGTTTTCCTAGTAAAGATTATGACTGCATATTCATAAAGCCTTACAGCCTTAATGCAGTACATGTGAACAACCATGGTGCACCAGTGACATCTGAATGAACCTTCAGTTCAACATGAAATGCTGACATGCTGTTTCAGCATTTATGTTTCAGTGTTACATAATGAATCCTATGGAAGAAAAACAAAACAAAACATATTTCTCTGGCATATAGTCCTCAAGCAAACGGCTATATATTAAGTAGTGGGTGAAATGAAATAAATCAGAGGCTTGGCTGCCTGTCTTTGGTTTTTGAGAGCCCATGGTTTACACCCTGGCTGACGAATCTCACATGACATGACGGCATTGTAGCCGCATCTCCCTTTGCCTTCAAGCTGAATGTCGTGTGGAAAGGCCATGTCACCGTGAGGTCAACTTGAGGGGTGCTTTTTTGGGGGAAAAAACATCATAAAGGCTCACATTATAGCAGAGTGTCAACCAGAGGCTTTCACAAAGGAAGCATTTAACTTTAACACTAAAGTGTATATTGCTGTATGCCACAAGATGACAAATATGGTTTGTCACAGGCATTATTGTCAAACCTCAGTTAAATTGTACCAGAGCAAGTTGACCAGCACAAGATTTGTGTAGATGTTTGTGTGCTTCCATTTGAAAATGTTGTGCAAGAAGAGAAGACTCAAACATCTGGACTATATCGATCACTGTATCGCTTTGCCTTCTTACAGATGAATGCCAGAGCTACTGTAATCACCAGAGTAATGATAAAACAACATACAAGCTTTCCTCTGTCTGTCTGTCTGTACTTACTCACTGTGTATTGTCAAAGCTGAACCTAAGATGTGATATATATATACTGTAAGTCCTTGGTCTTAACCTCTTCAAGTATCAGAATCAAGCGTCTCAAAAGGCCTCTGCTTGTTGACATTTGTCATAAGCTCCCTTAACAATGGCGAGATTGAGCCTCCGAAATGTGATTGTGATTCACTCGGCGCCTGGTGACTTAAGGCTGATGAGGCCTCCAAGTGGGCCACTAGCTGGTGTGGGAGAGGGGATCTGCTCATGTGTCATATGGATATACCACTGAAACTTTGTATAGGTGTGGACTGTATGTGTGTGAGTGTGCGTGAAGGCTGGAGTTTCCCATTAATGGACTAGATACTCAGTTACCTGAGAAGTTGAACTACCTTTAATGTAACCATTCAGCCTTTATCAGCTTAAAAGAATAGAGATTTAGCTTAAGGATGGTAGTGCACTTATGTGGGCAATTTTGTCCTCATATTGTCTTTGAGCCATTGTGAGAGAAGTCACCAAATATGTCCAAAGAACAGAAAACATGAGCAGAAAGGAGATATATTAGGCCTAAGGACACAGCAAAGGTGTGACCTTTAGAGGGTTTACTAGACAAAAACCATCATTAATCATTCAGCCATTGAAATGGTGACGTATATAGACAGCTCATAGTTGCTGTTTTCCCTTGGTGTTTCCCACTGTTTAAGAAAACTGATACTGGTGGTGGTGGTTCAAATTTCGCTGAGTCTCTTTCTGTTACTTGGTAAAAGAAAGGTTCCTTGTCATGTTTCTCAAGCCATAATAAGGAATGCTGCGTCACGAGGAGAGGCTTGAAATTGCTTAGGTTGCATCTTCTACCTGGGGTGATGCTGCTTGTGAACCCATTCCACTGTATAGTGGTGAACTGAGGGAAAAAGTCATACCAGTGTAGAGAACTTCTGTGCGTTGACAAAACCAAACAGCCTGTAGGCCTGTCCTACTTTGCATGCTTTGTTAGACACAGTGTGAATGTGCATTTTAAAGATCTGGTCCACAAGAATCTGAATGCTGTTATTCCATAACACTTCTCGCTCAGTTTATGCTTAGTGCTTCAGTACCAGAGCTGATCTGGAACCTGAAGTGAATTTATTCAAAGCCAGTGGACGAATGTGTCGCATCGCTTCCAGATTTGAAACTCACGAGTCGCGTCACATAGCTGGTTACTTTGCCCTGTTCTCTCCATTCAAAGACAACGCTTCCATATAAACGCTTTCATTTCAATTTTGAAGCTTGCAAACATTTGTAATTTTTAATTCTGAAAACTAAGGTGACTTTTTTCACCTGAAGCTACAAAAAAGAAAAAGAAAAAATGAAATAATGTAGAAAGCATTGAGAGATCAAGCTGGGCCATAGGGGTTGTCGTTATGATGACAAGTTCACCATAAGCAGTTGTTTTCTCTTCCTGTAACGGAGGTGTTAGTTCCAGTAAGTCTACATGGATGTAACATGTACATGATGATCCGTGGCTAGCTACATGTTCCCTCTATAACAGGCTCTTAGCGGGGGAGTGTGATAGCAGATGGCAGTCCTCTACCATGCTACAGGCTGGTATGAATCAGTGTATGAATGCCTCCTTGTTCAGCCAGGGACATTTTTTCTCATAAAAAAAAAAAAAATCAAGCCATGTTTGCTTTTGCTAGCTGAAAAATCTCTAGCACTCTAGTCAGGAGCTGCCTGTTTCCCCTACAAGGTTTTGATAAATACATTTTGCTGTAGTTTAACACTTGAGAATAGAGATTTGCGGACCAATCTCAGTGCACGTCAGTCAGGTGACGCATGATCTCCGTGTTATTTAAACCATCGTAGAAATATAAATTATATTCAGAAATGTATGTCATTGATTTCAAGAATCAACCCTTTACATTAAAATCTTAGCTCAGATATTTCTTGTGAAATACACCTTTTTCCCTTGTATCATTGGTCACAATTTGAAACCCTGTCACATGGTCACAGACAAACACCTTCCCCTTTACCCTGACTGTGGGGAATGGGCTACAGGCCTGTCGGGGTAAAGGGGAAGGTGTTTGTCTGTGACCATCTGACTGTGGGGAATGGGCTACAGGCCTGTCGGGGTAAAGGGGAAGGTGTTTGTCTGTGACCATCTGACTGTGGGGAATGGGCTACAGTTGTAAATGTCACCTTGTAACTCCTCCTCTGGAAACATACTCGGGTCACAGAAGGTGGACAACAACAACTCCTTTAAAGTAAACCTACATTGAGAAGATGCCACGTCCAATGTGAGTCAATGGCCTGCAGAAACCTGTCCCCTACAGCTTGGTTTTGACAGCATTGTATGCATTTAGAACAGGGATTTTCAATCCTTTTCATATCAAGGTCCATTGTTTATTGGGCATTTGAACCACCATTTGATGAGATTTAGCCGCTCAGAAAATGTAGAATATTTTGTTGTCATTGGATAAGATTTTGTCCACAATTCAATGCTGTACTGATGTGGTACCTAATTCTTCTACATTCTCTTCTTGTAAATTAAGTAATGCACATGTGGCCTGGGCCAGCCTAGTGTTCCGGGCACCTAGGCTGTTAAAGTCTGACAGTGTGTCACCGGTTCGACTCCCGATCCTGACGACCTTTGCTGCGTGTCACTCTCCGTCTCTCTCCCCCCATTTCCTGTCAACTTACTATACACTGTCAAATTATTATTATTAATGTATTACTATTATTTCTTTATTAATTTCTATAATGCAGACATTTAACAATAATTTAACTCTTGAGTGTAAATGTATGCTCTCAAGAGTTAAAGATCTATAGGGGTCCATTTGGTTACCAACTCTCCATCATTTAGCTGGGGACCAACTGGAACTGCCTCAAGGACCACTGATTTAGAAGGCTTATGGAGAAAGCAGTGGTGCGGTTGTAGTGCTAAAGCCAGTTGGTTTGGGAAAAGTAACCACTGCTGTTCTGTTGTCATTGTTTACACTAGCTGGTTAGAATAGGGCTGACCTTCAAATTGTCTTTGGGACGAGCTCGAGCTGCACTCCTCTTGTGGCTGAAATTGTATTCTGGACTTTTACTTAAAGTAACGGAGTATTTTCCACATTGCAGTATTGATACTTCAGTACTTTTTCCACCACTGATGAGTTGCAGCATTAGACCATGAATCAAATCATTAATTAATAACCAGCTCAGTGGCCTTGTGGTTAGAGCGTCCGCCCTGAGACTTGGAGGTGGGTGTTCAACCCCCAGCAGGGTCATAGAGCCCCTTTCATGACGACGACAGGCCCAGGAAATAATTCCCCGTGCATTTTTCCCATAGACATTTGAAAAAGTATTTATTTAAAGATCTGTAAGCCTGGAACAAAGCCAACTCGGATTGTGACAAATCATGACAACATGAACAAACACAATATTTTGGGCCGGACAAATAATTACAAAGAAGAAAAACAACAAAAAAAGTGTTGTAACCTGCCAGTGCCTCCCTGCTTGGCACTCAGCATCAAGGGTTGTATTGGGGGTAAGTCCCTGCGACATACTAGTGTCATGTCCAGGGGGTGTACTTCTTGTACATCAAGCTGCCTCAAGCTACAGAAACAGGAGATGGGCTCCTGCCCTATGGGCCTCATGGCCCGGCAAGGCTTACTTACAAAATATTAATTATAGATGTTGTTGTGACTGGAGGTCGCAGTTAACTATGAAACCTTGCATTTTTGACACCTAACCCACAATCCCCATCACTCTGTCATGACCCCCAAGTGCCCAGGTCAGGCGGATGCGTGCACACGCTGATCTGCCCCAGCAGTACAACCTCCACACTCTCACGGAGGAGACTGGCCAGAACTAGAGATCAAACTAGAGTTCTCAACAGGCCCGAAAATTAAGGCCTGGCCCTACCTGGGCCCTCATCAAGCCCTGTACATTCAATACACTGCCACCCTTAGATCTCCATATATGGAGCTGACCTGTTCTGACCTTCCATATCTTGATCTGACCTCATCACACCCTGTACACTCAAGATATGCTCCATATATGGCCAGTGCACGTGACCTCGCCCTCAGGCGTCTTACTGGTATAATTATGTATGATTATAGAACATGTTTTTAAGATTGTTTTAAATATTTCCAGTAGGAAATAACACTCAAGGCTTTTCAAACTTCCAGGCACAGAAGAGTGCCTGGAAATTTCTACTAAATTACTACCTTTTTGGACTATTGAGCACGCCAGACCTTTTCAATTTTGTGAATGTGTTCGATTAACGTGTCACATTTGCTGACATCCAGCAGTAAATCTGTTTGATTCTAAACCTTGTGTGGATATCAAAATCCTTTACAGATGTATGGCATGCTCTATAGACTATATACAGATGGACACTATCATGTGATCCGCATTGTCTTCATCACTGCTTATCATAATGAGCCATCTCCGTAATGTATGATACTTGCATGTCTTTTTACTGTTTCATATGGTCAACCTGGCTGTGGAGTGCTTTTCAATGTCTACATTGCCCTGCATGTCACTTGCATGCGTTTAGCGCCAAGGTCCTCAATATTACATTCAATCCATATTGGCTTGTTTAGGTGTGTTGTTGCTGCTGCTGCAATTAGCCTAGCTTTTAGCCACTAGCAGAGTGTACCGTACCAGCTCCAAGTAAACATGCATGGTAAACTGAAGTTAATGATGAGGAAAAACATACAACATGTTGCATTGGAGGCATGGCAGTCTTGTTACAGTTAGACGAGAGAAGGGGTTAAATAAAGAAAAATTAAAAGTAAGAATATTCAAATATACAAATGTTGTGGTTCAAATCCCATGGTTCTGAACAAAGCAAATCAGCACAAACTTTGGGCATAATAATTGCTTTAAATTTTTAATTCTGTTAACAACTCTATATCATTTTGATTTACACCATATGGCATTAATCTAGTGTTTTTCAAGGTCTTTCCAAGAAATGCATGTGTTTTTCCACTGTGATTATTCACCCCTGTAAACTGGCTGCACAATTTAGCTCCATGGGGCTCAACAATGCATCTTAAATAAGGGACTCTAATTTGTGACGGTACCATTAGTGTTCTGTACCAGATGACGCAAGGCCAATTCACTGGCAATTACGTCTGTTTGTCTAACCTGTTCGAGATGCATAATATATTTCTGCACGATTGGCTCAGGAGGAGGAGGTGCGTCGTGGAAAAATGCCACAGGTCGCAATCAAGCATGTATGAAAAAGAGCCCAGAGCCTGCTTTAATTACAATGGTTCTAAGGCAACATGTCTCTCTAATTAAAATATGGTACAATCTGGTGATCAAGATTAAGAAGGTCAATTATTGATTAAAACATTGTCACAGTACTGCAGTCAGTGCAGTGCAAACAATGATTCATCCTAGAAGGATGACACTGATTTGGAAGCATCTAAGTAATTACACTTAAAATTAAAGATGAAGAGACGATGCATAAATCAAAGTTAGACTTTGGCATGTAGTGGCTCAGCTATGCACTATGGGCAGCTAGCTTTCCCATGTTGCTTTGTTGGTGTTGTGGCGGCTTTTCTGCATGGGGTTGCTGTTTTAAACTTGGAGAAAATCTGTTAATTGAGTTGTTTTAAGTAGCAGCTGTCAGTGTTTTGAATTGCTTTCGCTTTGTAACAGGGTCATTGATGTACAAGTTCACACTTTTGGCTGTGGAGCTCTGTGGGATGACTTGCATGACTTATCTACTTTGGAGTTGTGAGAGGTAACCCTGTGTACCACTTAACACCCCACACCTCGCTGCAGTGTGTTTCATACCAGCTCACCAGGCCAGAATCACAAACCTTGCCAACCACCACGTGTGGAAATGGTGGCTGGTGATGTGTGAGCTGTGTTAAGGGAAGATCCTTAATTCTTTCTGGTCTCAGGGTATTAGTATTTCTCCTCCTCCCATGCAAAAGGGGACTGAGTTGTCTGAAGAGTTTGGTGGAGAAAATGAGCAAGAACAATTAGCGTTGCTAGCTTCCAGTATTGTGGCATACTGACTCTGTCACTTTTTCCTGTAAACACTCCAAATATTGTTCTAATCGTTGGAAAATTGTGACCACCAAAAGTTAAATATTCATTACTTCTTTTTTTATTCAGTAACTCCTGTGCTGCTTTGCTGTTGGTGCACAGGGCCTTCAAACCCAATTTCACGTAGGCCTACACAGTACACTGCAAGGTCCTTACTACTGTCACTAATGGATTGTCACAGCACATGGCATCCTCAGCAGGACATGTGCTGCAAGTTCCCCAGGCGTTATTTCTGACCTGGAGGGCTATGAGGAACAGACATGGCTGTTATTTCCCTAAGGGGGATCACATGTTATTTGGCATTCTGCAGCAAGAAGCAGACCTTTGTTTGGCCCTTTATTGGATTTTGGGCCTTGTGCAGGCAGCCTGTCTCTTACCCAGATGGGGCAGGCTGGATGAGTGTGGCTTTGCTCTGCACTGCTGTCAGCCTTCTAGCCAGGATGGATCCACCCTACGCTATGCAGGCCAAGCCTAGCAGCAAGCCACATTCCTCTGCCCCGTGGACCAGCTGAGGAAAGAGCAGGACATTAAATCAAATCTAACTTTAAAGCGTCCATAATCAGCTTCTGGTGGTAGCCGCTGTGCTATGCAAGGGTTAGTTTGAAGAAATGAAGACAGGCACATCTTTGTTTTCTGCTGCTCCATATGGGGGGGAAAAAGAGATGGCCGTTTTTGTTGTTGTTTTTTTAGGCTGTGGAGTTGGTTCAACTCTGAGTTGGTGTGAGGTGTGCTACGGCTTGCTTGAAGCCAGAAGGCTCCCTTTGTCTATGTCCCTCGCCACACACACACACACACACACACACACACACACACACACACACACACACACACACACAGTCACACACACACACACACACACACACACACACACGCGTACAACATTGTATTTTCCACTCCGTTTAAACAGTCTGCATCCTCAAAGGCGAGCCGGCACTTGATGATTTTCTTGGAGACACACAGTCTGGCCCTACTGTAAATGTGTTTGCTCTGCTCCAATATGGCCTCTTTATGGTCGCTCCACTGGCTCCTTATTCATCGGAGCTGCTGGGTTAATTTATGGCTCCTAAAAGGTTTTTTTTTCTGGGGGGGTCAGAAATAGACAGGTGTAATTAAGGCTAATTTGCCTGCCAATCAATCATCGGTTTGTGTAAATGGATCAGTTACAATCGGCTCAACTTGCCCTCCCAGCTGCTCTGCTTGTCAGTCCCTGACCCTTACGCACAGACTGCCCACCATCCCCTAATTAACTACCCTCAATTAAACCCTAATAGGCTGATTAACAGACCCTTGGCTGTGCTGTAATGGCGCGTCGTTTCCTCTCAGAATCCCCCTCTGAAATGTGTCCCAACTGCAGCACGTTAATCACTACCCACTCCCATATCACTCTACCTCTGTGCCTCTCTCTCTCTCTCTCTCTCTCTCTCTCTCTCTCTCTCTCTCTCTCTCTCTCTCTCTCACAAACCATAGATGCTCCACTGCTCCATCAATGGGCTTGTGCACTCGTTTCTTAGAAGAAAAGTTAAAACCAGTTACAGATGAGTTATTGGTTTAAATCAGGGACGGCTCCAGGGGGGGGGGGGGGGGGGGGGGGGGGGTTTAGCTCCCTCTGGTGGTGGCTTAGCCCTCCCCCTTCCCCACAAACCCAATTGACTGACTTCTATGTAAACCAAAATTAATTAGCCCCCCCCCTCATCCTGGGAGCTGTAATACAGTGTGCGGACTGTGTTCCTTTTCCCTGTATGATATGATACGATACGATACAACTTTATTGTCAGCTGCCTTTCACTGAAATTTGCTTTGCGTCCATGACATCACCGTTCAAGATACAGACAGGACATAAACAATACATTACACAAGGTACATTACAGTACACAAATCACAGAAGCAGGCCCAAGCGGTGGCGTAACCGTCTGGGCACCCGACTGGTAATCCAGTCGCAGTGTGCCGCGGGTTCGACTCCTGAGCCCGACACGGCCTTTACTGCATGTCTTCCCCCATCTCTCTCCCGTTTCCTGTCAGCCTACTGTCTGTCCCTTAAAAAAAAACCAATAAAAAAAAGGCGTAAGCCGCAAAAAAAATAATCACAGAAGCAGACAGGAACAAGAACAATAGAACATATCCTCTTGGTTTGCCGATTTTGGTTTAAACGTACGTATCTTTTTGTTCAGCACCTGTAGAATGTTTTAGAGATGTGTGAACCACCTTTTCAATTCCCCCTCTAAATAGCCTACCATAGTCCCCCCAGTCACACTTTCTGGAGCCGTCGCTGGTTTAAAGAGACAGAGATAAGCTTGGTAGATTTGTCAGGTTTAGTAACAACATGGTGGCAGTTAATCACACTAGTGTTTGGTATATAAACTGGGTTCAGTAGAGTGCAAATCTCCGACGGAGGCATGCCCTATTAATACTGTGAAAAAAGTAACATCAAACTATCTATCTATCTCTTTCTCTCTCTGTCTGTTTTTAGGACAAATCGTCAAACATTGTGCTTTGAAGTGGTGTCATTGAACCACATAATTGAACACATTATGTCAGATGATCAAGTCTGCAAAATTCAAAATCTGGATGCAACACTGAGTTGTCATCTAGTCACAAAAACAGAAAATGATTTTGTACAGTGGAAACTAGAAAACTGCACTGCTCAGAGTGTCTCTGTGAAGCTGGGTTGCTTAGCTAGGGCTGTGTATGTCAAGAGTTGGCGGCCATCAGAGTGCGAGGAAGATGGGGGGAATAACATTTCTGCAATGCACGGTAAAACCGTCTGCAGTTGTGGTGCCCCCTATGGGCATAAGTGAAAGTGCTTTTGGAGGTGCGCTCTGGAGCCCCTCAACATGCGATTCCAGATTGTGGTTGATTGGAAGTTTCGTTCATGACATGACATTATTTGTAAGAAATGGGCCCCTCCCACTCATGCTTGAAGCCAGTTACAGGCAAACAGTATATGATATAAAAACGTGTTTGATGGTCATTGTCTTATGACTCACAAGATCCTGTGTACCTAATTTGGTTAAACAAAGCATCTTTCTGCAACAAACAGTGACATTTGTAGCATTTGTGGAACCCCCACCCCCGGGTTGTTTAGAACCCCCCAATGTGTCATTCAATGTTTGCTCTTTGCTGTAGATTGGACACGTTATTCATGATTTTTGTTTGTCATATAGAAATAAATTAATAAATAAGCCCCTACTAAAAAATGGCCTGCTTACAGCATGCACACGCAATATGGCTCTGATCGGCCAATACACACTCACGCACAGGACCGAATGAATCTCCTGGTGGACTGTTGATCAAGGAAACACTGTGTAGTGTTATTAGACAGAAGCTGTAGCAGTTGACTTCATATCAGTGATTGTTGGCATGACATGCATGGCGTTATGCACGCATGGATTTAGTTGCAAGATTTCTTTGCCCGAGTTCATCAAAGTCCCGTGTTTTGAACTTGAGCTTAACCGATGGCATCACAGATAAATACTTCTCCCACAATTTGGTGCTTGTGAGATGATTATATGACCAACTCCAACATTATGGCGATGTACATGATGTGACTTTCCTGTTTCAGTACTTGGCAGGCAAGCAGCAACAGCTCTGATATGTTCCTGTATGGCGATATGGACCCATAGTGGTTACAACAACAACATGATTTTGTGTCACTTTTTCATGATCCAACATCACCCCTTTTATCAGACTGTGGGATATAGAGTTCCAAGATATCTGCTCTCATATCATAAATCAAAAAGGATAAGACTATTAATTTCAAATGGATGCTATGCTCCAGTGAAACTCTTTGTTACACACACTATCAAACTCAGTTACACATCATCCGTTGTAGGCCTAACACTCCCCTATATACACTAAATGTGGTTCAACCTACTGCCAACAGATGTTAGGATTATTTCTATATGGCCCCATTAGGACATTCCATATCATTGCTGGCGAGCAGAGACAGTGCATCTCCATATTTCAACTTTGGAATGCCCTATGTTTTGCGTTTGACAGAGTGCAAAAGTAGCAAATCGTGAGAAAACATGCAGAGCTATATAATGACATATAAACCTACCCAAAATAGGGATAGGACAGGTTGAAAGTAGTTCATTCTGTCTATGAGTTTTATAATTATTTAACCAATGAAAGGTGTTATTATCAAGAACGCAATCTGGGAACCCATTCAGAAAAAAGGTGAAAAATATTTTTAGTTTTTGCTTTGGGGGCACCACCTCCTTTTTGTGTAGAAACAGGCCCCTTCCATATTTAGTCCACTTCCTCCTTGGTGCTACTGTGTTTATTTCTTACTGACAACAACAGTACATGTTTAGGGCAGTGTTGCTTAACAGATTAGCTGTTGACAGAATCTGTCTTGAGAGATTATCAAGAACGTAACATTAACTACATTCGATCCATTGAAACTTTTTTCATTTCCTGAAAAGTAACAGAATTGGACATACAGTACAAGGTTTCTACCTAACGGAGATGATATGCAAAAGAGGGGGAAAAAGCATAACATTGACATCACCATGGATAATTCACCCCACTCTGACTAGAAGATGTTAATTTATGTCGGCGCTAATTGGACTACATTGACATCGACACACAGATGTTACGGATATGTGTAGATTTAGAATAACATTGATGTGCAGTGGATCTGTGATGCAAAAAGAGACACAGCACACCTGCCATATTTCAAGTCGAGCTTGGAGAGCGAATTGGTATCATTTGACCGTTGAAGGTTTGTGTCTCAGTCGGAGTTCTTTGACGAGTTACAAAAGTACCAAAGCAAAGGCCAGGCTTCTATTGTCCAAATGTTTTCTTCCTTCCACCAACTAATCTTGACAATACAGCCAGCTTTAGAATGTCTCTCATTCTTCCTAGCTTTGGCAGATTTTTCTTTTTTTCTTTTTCTTTTTTTCTCATTCAGTAAGTGGAACTGGTGACCGCTGTGTTGGCTTTTCTGATGCAAATGTGTGCAAATAGAAGCGTGGTTGTAGGCCTGTGTTACGCCGCTTTTTCTCTGGACCTTTTCCGTGGTCCCCTGACAGAGATGTTCCCTTTCAAGTGTTCATCTCTCTGTCTCATTCAAGACTTCCTCCTTCCTTTGACGAAAAGTGCAATTTGCGAGGTCTGAGGGAGCAGGGAGAGCAAGGGAGATGTAGAAAGAAACGGAGAGTTACAGTATGTCCTTGCAGCCGTCTCTCCCCACATGTCTCCATTTATGTCCTGTGTTCTCAGAGGCTGTGTTCTAAAGCGTGGGCTAACTTTCTCTCACCCTGTCCTCCCACTATAGACGAGGATACTTACAGTACAGCTGCTGCTGAGTCCCTGCAAGTAAACTCTTCCTTCAGGACGAGTACTTACTTATGCAATGTGTTTGTTGATGTCACTTGTCATGTATCATTGCTTAATCAGAAAAAACAGAGCTGTTATTCATTACTGGATGTTTGAGAACGTAATGGAGGCAAAACAACCGTCATTGTGAATTAGACCACACTGGCGATGGATAGCCTGTGTTTTTTAAGCTCTACTGCAGGCTTGTATTACACTAACTGCTAGCTGTCATAGGTTATTAGTGAAAACCTCAAGGACACAGGGGAAAATAGTCTATTTTTGAATCACACCCTCAGCAACAATGTGCTTATTCCAAATCCACCAGGGAATCTCTCACTATTTAGTGAAAATCCAGTTATTTTCTGTAACTTGTGCTTGCTGAGTTAAATTTAAACTGGACTTTAAAAAAAAGTTAGTTTAAAAGCACAGTAAAGGTCCTTGACTGAATGCGTTTTTCGGAAAAACTCCGAAAAACGCAGCAGTGTGCAGACACCTTAATATAACTAGTGGTTTTTGGGGGTCATATGCCAACCCCCCCACCCCTACCAGTACCTACCCACACCATATGAGTAGTGTTTACTTGAAGTTAAAGACGTTGTGTCCACAAATTCTTGTAGATTATGACACATGATAGTGTGAAGGTAGGGCATAACTAGCAGGCTCAGGGGAAGCCATGGGCCACCAGCTGAGTGTCGAGAGCCTGGTTCCAATGTCAACTTCAAAGTGTCAATAAAGAAACCATTGCCAACTGTTGAACTCTGATTAGAACATCTACAATGACACCTACCCACAGCACAAGTGTCAAGACAATCGGACAATTACACCAGCCTAGAATGTCAGCCATTTTGTCTTTATCTTGGATGGAGATCCAAGGAACCACCCCCCCCCCCTTATTATTCCAAAGGATTGCTGCTTGGCCAGATGCACGATTGATATGTGCAGGTGGTAAAGGATATCCCCATGAGTAACATTTCCCAGCGAACTTGAAAGGGAGTATTTCCCCTCTTGCCATCTTATGAAAACAGTAGTCTCCAGCAGAGAGATAGGAAAGCCCAGTAAAAGAAAAAGAAGCGTATTTCAAGTACATTGTCCTTCATGCTTGACAATAGTCCACCCATTGTAGATAATGCTCTTTTTTTCACTTCTTTTCGGTCTACACACCATAAGTCTGTTCACCCCAAGTTCATTTAAAAAATAAGACTGTAGCCTGTTCTATGTGTCAGTGGGGGAGACAGAACATTATTGAACTGAAGTGCAAAGCCGTCTCTCCTCTGTGTGCACCGCCGTGAGCCTATACATGTGCTGTGGCGCAAGGCAGAGTCTTCCACTCCAACTTCAGCTTCAAGTTTATTGTCAAATCACAAGTTTATACAGGTGTACAAGCGTGGGTAAAATGTACAATCCCCAATGATTTGCAGTTAAAGTAGGTGCTGTGAGACATACCTGCTGTCTCTCTTTGACCTTAGAGTGGGTGTAAAAAAAGAATACTGATGCCTTCCTTCCAGCAGAAGTGGGTCAGAAACTCAAGTTAGAGATAAAATATATTACTGTTTGAAGAGCAGAGGCTACACAGAGATCATGATGGGGGCCAAGAGGACACAGATTTTGGATTTCAGCTGTGCAAATTGGTCAAGGTGGGTGATCTTAAATAAACCTCCCGGCGGCAACTGTAGAGGCCCTCAGAGTGCTAACACATTGACAACGGTGTATTTCTGCTCTTACTATCTTCCTCCCTGCTTTTTCCATTTCATTTATTCATTTTCTTCCCAGACGAGCTTTGCTCGCATGTGCGTGGTGGTCGCCACTTTCCTTTCAAACTTGGCCTAGATTCATGTCAGATATCTTCTCTTTTGTTTTCATATCATATGCCATCATCCAGCCTTATTCTGCCAGGACATGCACTCATAGGGATAAGAAGAGGCACCAAGCAACAAGGCAAATGTGAGATTTAGGAGCTTAGAAATCCAGCCACCTGATGCAGCACTGATGAAGATAAAGTAAGAATAGGCCTCATGTGTCCTACATTTATTTTACGAAATGCTTGTTCAATTGTAAATGTTTGATTGAGAGTAGGAACATTTTCCTCAATCAATTGGCAAAGCAGCTTGTGTGACTCTCAGAGAGAGAGAGATAGAGCAAGTCTGGTTTTAACACCATGGCCCCTCTGCTTTCCAGCCATGCTATATCAGGCCAGCAGCTGCTGTCTCTCAGCAAAGGCATGTTGGCTTCCTGGGCTTGGCTTCCACGCACGTGCATGCACACACACACACACACACACACGCACACACACACACACACACACACACACACACACACACACACACACACACACACACACACACACCGGATCTTAAACAAGGCCCTTTATTTTTGGGGTCATGGCTGTCCCACAAAAAAAGAAAAAAACAGTGGAGGGGGCGCAACATCTTCTGCCGTTCTCGTTCGATTCCTTGACATAACTTACATTTTGCACTTTTCATTCCGAAAAGCTTGGATTCAATGGCTGCAATAATATTTTTAAAACATTATCACCCCGTGTTAAGCTTGCTGTGGAAATGAGTACCACATGGTCGGACAACACTCGGCACATGTGGGTGAAGTGAAATGAAAGCTCCTCTTGTCTGTCCTGGACCTCCAACTTGTCCCTTACCTCCAAGCAGCAGACATGCTACTGCAAACAAACCACAACCACAGTACATAAGACAGACTCACCCAGCTTCCCCAGAACACATTTTATCCTCTTTCTCTCTCTTACGCACACGCTAACACACACACACACGCTCACACACACACACACACACACACACACACACACACACACACACACACACGCGCGCACACGCTCACGCTCACACACATGCTCACACACACACACACACACACACACACACACACACACACACACACACACACACACACGCTCTCACACACACACACACACACACACACACACACACACACACACACACACACACATGTCCCAAGCAGCACATAACTCAAACAGTAAATATAGGAAACGTTCACAGCACCAGCCAACACTAAAGGCATTGCAGGTATTCCGCAAGTTATGGGCTGTGTTCTCATAATTTAGTCCGAAAGTGAAGTGGTTCCAGACTGTTAATGTCTGTCACAGCAGAGTCAGAGCCCTGTGATTATTTTGGTGCAAAGGTCCAAATAAACCCCTGTGTGGGTCATGACCCTGCTGATCTGAACCAAATGTGCCATGCTTTCTGACCTTTCTTGAAAGCCTTACTTTGCTGAGTAGCTTGATGTGCGCAGCACAAAAAGTCCTGCTGCCCCCCCTCCCTCTCGCTACTGCTGTCCTCCTAAGCTCTTCCTCTGTAAATGTTGCTATAAAACATTCCTCTGGTAAGAACAGAGCACCTCACAGGCCTCTGGTTTATCCTCCATTCAGTTTATTTGCACAACATCATTTGTCAGGTAGTCAGCAGGCAGGTTTTTAGACAAATATACAAATCCTTACTTGAGCCAAGCTTTTGAAGGTCCCTTCAAAATGTGTCCAGCCAAATGGATTTCACATCGATCATATGCATCGGAGAGGGTGATGTAGGAGGATATGGTCTGCAAGCGCTGCTTTTAAATCAGTTGATGTGGACAAACATTTTCATCACAAGCCAGGGGATTTCATTTTGAAGGGCGAGCGATTAGTCAAGTAGTGATAGTCAACACTTTCAAACACCTTCAAAGCCTAAAGGACTCTGTCAAGCGTGTTTCAACTATCTCTCTCCTTTTCTCCTGTGGAACAATTTACACGGCCCTCAAAAAGCTGGTCAATATTTATGTAAGCGTGTACATTAGGGGGCAGGCAGGCGGAGCTCTGATCAAACATCTCTTTCATGTGTGACCTTCCCCTGACTACACTCACAGAAGCACCTAACCAGGCCGGGGGTAATCAGATGTCAAGCTGGGTGTTCGCCAAGGAATCAAGCACTGCCCCGTACATGGAGGCCAATGCTACTGCACATCCCCCATGGTCTACCCATCTGACTTTATATTCGCTCTCGGCATGAATGATTGAATGAATGAATTTATATAGCACCTTTCCAAACATATACCGGTAGTTACAAAGTGCTTTACAGACTTTAAAAAAGTAAAAAAACGGCAACCATCAAAAACATCAGAAACAACAAAACCTTAAAAATAACAAAACATCAAAGACAATCGAAACAATAATATAATAGGACATTTTAAAACGGCATTTATAGTCGGCTGGTAAACAAGTTTGTGCCTAAGAGCCAAGGGCAGGGTGTATACAGAGCAAAGGTGCCCAGGCCACAAAAGCCCGGTCCCCCCGGGTGACAAGGCGAGTTGTGTGAGGATCTACAATAGAAGGCCCCTATCTGAGGATCTGAGGTTGCGCACAGGCTTATGGGCTTCCAGCAAGTCTGTAATGTAACTGGGAGCTACAGAAGTCCATAGATTCTAGGGCTTTAAAAGTGATCAATAAAATCTTAAAATCTATTCTGTAGCTCACTGGGAGCCAATGTAGGCTAGCCAGGAGGGGTGTAATATGCTCACGTTTCCTTGTATGGCATGTCTCAGGAGCAGCAAATGGTACATTCCTTGACACGTACTATTGCATTCATTATCAGACGTGAAAAGACAGAATCATGGAATATCTGTTCAGAAATGGCTCAATCCTTTCTTGTAATTATGACATGTCTCAAATGTTATGACATCCTATTAAGGATCCCTTAAAAATAATTGAAAGGAAAGCATACATTCTCATGTGCAGATGCAAGAAGCACTTATTTAGAGGTCAATAGCCATTGGAGTCAGCACTGGTGCCATTGCGGTGAAGTCTTCCCTATAAGATCACACTGTAAGTGCTGGTCTTGAGTCGTAATCCAGGACCCTATTCTCAGCAAGTAGAAAGTGGGTAACTTTGCTTTTACAATTACTGGGAAATGTTTTCTCTGAGGTTTTGAGTCATTTGTCAGGCAATATAAGTAACCACCACTGTCATTCATGAATGCTTGTATGTAGTTAGCTATGTTTGAGCTTTGTTTAGCCACGTTTTGTGGCTTATGATTTAAAGTACGTAACAGAACTCTAGGGGGTGAGCAGACTGGAGACTCTGCTCACTCAGCAGTGAGAGGCACTGAAAGGCACTGAAATCCCATTGGAAGTGGCTCTGATGAGGAGTAGTTTTTGACAGCATAGTTACTTTCTGTCTCTTTCTCATGTCGCCTTTACCCAAGTCTCTTTTTTTATTCATGCTATTCTCTCCTCCTCTCGAGTACTGTCTCGTATTCACTCATTCCTCAACCTCTGATCGATGAAATGTGACTCTTGTTGTGTTGTCTAAATGTCAAATCTAGCGGGGATGTGATGGATGACATAAAACACCATTAACGATTAATTGCCCTCTCATTAATTGTCTTCTTAAAACAATACCTAAAGCTATCTCTGACAGGTAATCGTTGTATACTGTTACCTTAAGACCTATAACAAAACCTGGCAGTAAAATCAGACCAGGTCTGGTTGTTTCGGTGAAACATAACATTGACATGGCACATAACCACAACACAACCAGTTAATCCACATTAATGTGTGCAAGATGCCTTCTTATACTAAAGGGTGGAATAGTAACTGTTTTCGTCTGTTATTACTGGGTTATTCTACTGAATGCATGGAGTGCTTTTTGAATTGGAAGGACTCTCCCACTTCCCCTCTTGAAACCCGCTCCCTGTACTGCTCTCAGAATCTGCTCCAACGATATGTGAACAGGCTTAACCCATTCTGACCGGGCACCCATTTTGGTGTTGGCATCATGTTATGCTTTAGCTATTGAAAAATAGCAGATCTACAAGCTCATATCGCGCCACCGAGTGGCGCGATACGAGCTTGTAGGTCTGCTATTTTTGAAAAATTCGAAGAACGACTGACATTTTTATAATCTGATCTCAGGTCAGAATGGGTTAATCAGACCAGTGTGTGTCCCGTGGAAACCTTGTATGAATCTGATCTCAGGTCAGAATGGGTTAAAGCATGGTATGTGGGTGGGACAACCAATGAACAAGTGAGGGCCGAGTATCGTCAGTATTTTATATGTATTAATGTAACTCATACAGGATGGATGGCACTCGATTGAAGAGAATAAGTATTACTTATTACAGAGAGTATTACAGAGAAACTAGGGCACTTTTGTAATTATAAAAACTCAAAAGGTTTGATACATTTTCATGTATTGATTCGATGGCACCTATTCTGTGAAATAACTGGACTGCACGCCAGTACTTTGTATGGAGACTTTACTGTCGTATGCATCCATGACTTTCTCATGAGGAATGCTCTTAAAGGACCACTTCACCACTTTTCAACCTATCTTCATATAATTGGTCCTCACTAATAATTTCTACTCTGTCTCTGTCTCATAGGAGGGATGTGGGCAGTTTAGAAACCGTCTACCAGTGACATCAACATTAGGCATTCTTTTTTTTTTACAATTTATTTTTGTGAAAATCTAAACATTTAATGTTTAGATTTTCATTATCGTGAGAACGATGGCTTCCATTTTCGCATTGCAACTTTTCAGGACTAGAAAGCCTGCAGTTTCTATTAGCTTGTATTCCCCATCGATGATGTCACTGGAAGACGGTTTCTGAACTGCCCACAGCCCTCCTATGAGACACAGACCAAGTAGAAAAAAAATTCGCCATTTTTTTCATGATTATTAGTGAGGACCTAGTATAATATGAAGATAGGTTTAAAAGTGGTGAAGTGGTCCTTTAATAGGCAAGGCTGCCTATTAACTTACGGTATACATTTTGTCTTTCACTATATTTGTGGTATGTGATATTTTACATAGGCTATTCAATGTACAGTACGTTATGTACACCCTTTTTCAATTATTTTATTCTGCTGTCATGGCCAGGTCCCTCTTATTAAAATATACTGTATCTGTTTGAAGAGACTTTCTGATCAAAAATAACGACATGCCGTGATCTTAGCGTATGCTGCTCTTCAGCTTCATGTTCAGGGCCACCATTTCCCATATCATTGCCATTGCAGAGACTGTCTGTTGCAGGAGCGGCCATCTTTCCGTTGAGACGGTCAGGACCCAAGAGGACAGTCACAGAACTCAGTCACTCAGATGTTCTTGTTTGCGGCCCCTTGAGGCTTTCCCAGCTGACTGAGCTGCTTTTCCTGTACCCCCACCCCAACATCCCCTCATCAAATCACTAGAACAAGAATTATCCAGCTGTAACTTGAGGAGAAACTCTTGCCTGGAAACACATGATTCGCTTAGGCAAATTAGCCTCTCCATTCAGCGTAGCCTTTTTATACCTCCTTAGAAAAATGCCTTGCTTTCGTGCGCCTCATTCCAGAGGCTCATCAGTAATTGGTAAACAAGCGAGTTTTGAGCAAAAGCACAGCCCGGGACCTGAGGGAGGGAGAGGATGAGAGAGATTAGGCTTTTGGAGGCAGATAAAAATATCTTTTCACATTTTAGGGAAAGGTTGGAGCTTTGACTCACCAGGAATTGGGAAGGTTAGGAGTTATATGTACACCTGGAACAAGATGCATACGTACGGTACATACACACATCCACACAATATAACTACACACAAATTGATATGCCTACTGATTTTACAAAAGGCAAAGACATTGTATCATTTATGAAGTTTGTCCTTGAGAATACAAAGGTGCTTTTAAATAATGTCAGCTTTTGCATATGTCAAGCTTAATCAGTAATACTGTATGTCTGCTCGGTATAACTCCATTGCAATTTGCAGCTCAATATGGAAATCAGAATGGTGAGGCATGCATGCACAGTAAAATCATCAATGTTAATTTAAAAAAATATATATAATAAAAACATGTCCAGTTAACACAATTTGTATTACAATTTCTGGGCCCTGTTTTGGGTTAACTGGATGGGGCGGGTCAATGGACTTTTGATATTTTCAGGACCTGATTTGTGCTTGTGCTCACTCATCACAACCCCAGAGTCCACATTGTTGTGAAAGTGGAGCAGAGCAGAGCTTTGGAAATGTAACTTCTCCCAAAAGCAAACTGATGTCCTTGTGCTTCAACTTAATGACAGAGCCTCAGACAGACCGCCAAGAGCAGATGATGCCAAATCTTCAGAGGAATTACCAAATGCAGTTAATATGTCAGGCACTGGTCCAATGACACATGTTTCTCGTGTAATAAACGGATCAATGATGAAATGTATAACGTGGAATTACTGGTATGTGTAAATGTCTTGACCAATCAGTAAACATGTACAGTATTGCTTTCAATATTCTCAGTGGATTATGATGCACAACCTGTAGAAAAAAATCTTGCTTGAGGGATTCATATCAAAGTGAAACAGACTAGCATAACACAGTATTTTACAGTAAGTGGGTTTTTGTGATTTTGGAGATGAAGATAGATGGCACAATTTGTGTACCTCATTGACACCAAAATTGCAATACGCTACTATTAACAAACAACACTCCCACTGCCTCCAAAATCGGTACCCAATGAGTCCCCAAGTTACTGTACCAACTACACACGGATGAGGCAATGAACACTGAGGATTCTATTGTGTACATAACTCATAAAAGAGCTTGGTTGGTATTGGCACACTGATGTGTATAACGGCAGGAGGATTTGTGGTCTGGTACAGTGTTAGGAGGATTAAACTGCAGTGTTGAGGAGCTGCTATTCCTGTTAGAAATTAGCAGCCCTATGTCAAATTGTCCCTCTATTTACTTTACTCAAATGATGTCATTGACTTTCTTGATACAGTACTGATTTTGCGGCACTGATTTGCGGCTTGGATTTGAAGAAAATTATAGTTTTTATAGACATTCTCTGTGCTTGAATTGATTAAACATATTTAAATTGTGTAAACACTTTCATCCTTGCAACATACGATGCTGTATTTGGTTTTTGCTGAAAACGGAAGGGGTCAAACACAGCAAATTGTTCGCTTGAATGACAACTTTCCAACCTATTATCTTGGATGTTTAAATGTGCAGAACAGTAAAGTCTTTTAAGATACAGTGAAGGATTTACAGTGATCGGTTCTGCCATGCAGGCAGGTGCTGCACTGATTAGCAAGTGTGAGATCACCAGCTTGTCAAGTCGGTACAAAGATTATGTGGACTGACTAAAAGGAGCTTTGTATAGTAAAGGACATGGAGAGACAAAGGAAAGGAGTAATAGAAGTAAACTGAAGGGAATCCAATATCTCTCTCGCTTGCTCTCGTGCTCTCTCTCTCTCTCTCTGTCTTTCTCTCTCTCTCTCTCTCTCTCTCTCTCTCTCTATATATAACCGACGACCATTTTTGCAGCTTAATTTCATAAAGCTGAACGACACCCACTGCTAAAGCCTGCAGGTGTGGTCCTTCTGGTCTGTCTGTTGGCTGGCTGTCAATCTGCCTCGTGGTTCCTTCTTGAGGGCAAGTCACCCTGGTTGTGCTTATCTAAGCACATCCAATCTGGTCCAGTTTTGACCCACTGCTCACATTCTGTTCCAGTGTTTCCATTGAGGTGGATGTGTGGTCCATTGTGAGTGCAGTGAAACGCTGGCAGCGTGTAGACCACCAGAGTTAAGAACGGCACAGTGAGCGACTGTGAGTTGAGACCAAACAAACTTCACACATAACAGGCACTCTATTTTTTTACTTTGACCAATGGGATTTTATTGTTAACACATTTACCCAGGATAATTATTCCTCTCTCTCTCTCTCTCTCTCTCTCTCTCTCTCTCTCTCTCCAAGCAATATAGCTGTATAACTTTTCTTAATCTTCACTACATAGATGTTAACCATTTTAAACCATGTACTTTGTTGACTGGTGTCCCCCTGGGGTCTGTATTTGGCCCCCTCCTTTGTTCCCTCTACACGGGATCTACTAGCTCGCATGCGTCACAAGCTTGTAGATCTGCTGTTTTCGCCAAATGTTAGCCTATTTTGGCATACCCAGAATAGAATAGGGACGCTAGAGTTCATTTGGTTACTGTAGCCTACAATGGATCTGGTCAACATGTTTGGCAAGGTCGCTGTCTTGCTGTATGACAGACCTACAGTGTCTGATGATCCAGTGAGCGGTGTTCTTCATTTTCTCGGCTCACTGACTCATCCGGCCAGCGTAGCATGAATTTGGAACAGCTGGGAGTCTCACATGACACCAACTCATTACTAATGTGTTATTGCAAGGCGCTGCCAATGGAGATTTTCGTTACCACTCTGCGCCCATATCACCGCTCTGCCAAGTTTCATCTCTCTGGCACGCTGAATAGTGCACGGCAAAAAGCCTTCGCAGGTCCATTTCAGTCCATTTGTACACTCAAGAATGTGTTAATTGCGAGAGCAATGGTATTTTGAGGACGACACTATGCCATCTCACTTACGCAAACAGAAAATAAAATAATAATCTGGCTGACTTTGTTCACCTGATGCTGTGATTACGAGTTTAGAGAAAACAAAAGTCCTTGGCGTTGTGTTAAAGGCTCTTCACTTTTACATTATTTTTTTCTGCTGTCAGAGGTGCGTCCCATTTCTCAACGGCAATTTATTTTACGAGTCATCAGCCTTTCATTGCAGGGCTATAAACTGGGTTCACTTCTGGCAATATTTTAATCAGAATCTCAAATAAATTCCCCACATGTACAGCTGCAACACAAAAAGACATACATCTTACACGTCTTGCAGAAATTGCAAAAAAGGGGTGTTGTATTTGTGTCGAAAATCCCCTGCTAACATGGCGAGTCAGCGACTGTTAGCCAAGTTGCTAGCCAAAGAACGGCTAATAAAGTGTGCGCTAACACGAGTGCACAAGATATCGCTCCTGTTATATAAATAAATAGGTGTTTGTTACCAGCTCTTTGTTGATGTTAAACATGGTGAGCTGAGGGCCCTACCCTATATTATACCGTGCTACTATAATATAAGATGGTACATATCATCAGCCCCAGCTCATGCTAACCGCCGTGATGACACAGGCCCATGTGACACCCTGACATCCATTCTCTGATACGTGCTCCTTGTCTTCAGAACAAGAGAGTGCAATTCCACACATTCCTCAGCGGAGCCTCTGTTCTCTCTGGATGACCTTCAACTTATCTCTTCATCAGTGCATGTCTGAGAAGGAGGAGAGGGAGCAGGGTGGTGGAGGATGGGAGCAGGGGAGTAACATGGGACAGGGGGTGGCGGGGGCTTTTCGTTCTCGCTGAGTGAGTCGGAGCTCTTTCGTATTCGAGAGCTGGTCTAGCTTTTTGGAGAAAGCCCACAGGAGTGCCTCAAAGTATTTGTTTGCAGGCGTGTGTGCGTGCGTGCGTGTGTGCGTGCATGCATGCGGAGATTGAGAGAAAAAGAAACACAGATGGACACAGCCTGCTCGGATGGGGTTCTATCCATGGATAGAGAGAGGGCCCAGATCGGATGATCTGCCATAGCACAGGCCATAGTTTCAGGTGACCTTGGCACTGTGGATTGGACGGGAACAGCTAACCATTCCCAGTCCTTCAGATGCAAGCTTCAACCCTCAAAATGTCAGGTTGACTTTATTAAGTAATTTGGGGCCCATAGCATCTAATGAGAGTGCTAAATCTGTCACTTGGCTAGCCAAGAAAGTATTGTGCTGTCCTGCTAGTTCCGCACTGGATATCGAGATTCAAAAGGGTTTATTCGTCACTCACTCATACAGGTACAAGCAGCGAAAAGTTGGTGACAAGTTTAACCAACCCCATCCAACAGGTCACAAAGTTGACTTGTACCAACTTCAATTCTGTATAAAATCTACATTTTGACAAGCACAGCGCTGGACTGTGTTGATGCTAGGTAGGGCTGCATGATTAATGATACAAATGATTTCAGGATTGCAGGACAATGAGCAGCATCTTAGAGTATGTGTATGTTACATTTTTTTCAATCACAGTAGGTATTTATAATTGAATTAACATATTAGCATTCTTTTTAATTATGGAATCTAGAATCTTGACTGCCAAAATAAATGTGCAATTCTTATTGTCAAACAGGGTGCGGGGCGTTGGGGTGTCATAACCCCACTTACTTAAAAAACATCAACTGCATGCTCGCAAATTTCCAACACACAGGAGGTGGGACCCTGGCCTTTTCCACTGTGTCTTGAGCACGTCCCACCCATTGAGTCAGGGTGGGAAATTTGGGCTAAGAATGAAACAGCCATGCTACTTTGGATGCTATTTCTGTGTGCTGTGACTCACAGCCTGTAAAATACGGCATGCTCATGTCAGAGCCAGTGGGATGTTGCTGAGACCTCTTGATTAACCCTGCTTTTGCTCTGCCACTTTGTTCTGTTTTATGTACTACGCCTACTTGAGGAGACATGGTAAAGAGTAATTGGTTGACCTGAATTGATTGGAAAGACTGCAGGCTTCTGAGCCGTTCCAGGTATACCGCAGTAGAAATAGCCTAGCTAGTAGTAGCTAGCTACATACTGTACAATCTAGGCTAGCTACTGCCTTTCAACATTATGCTGAGATGAGTCCCAGAGCACATTATGCGCTCCCAAACCACAAGCAGCTAGTATCTGAGCTTAAGAACTTCTCAGGCACAGATTATGCCTACTGAATGCTGCCCAGACGGCTGCTGCTCCAATTTCCCCCAGTCATTCTCACTTGGAGGTGACTCCAGGTCCAAACAAAGCTCAGTATGGATTTGAACATACTGAGCTAGCTACCAATAAGCTAGCTACCATCTATGGTAGAAAAACTGTTGCACATGTTTATTCTGTAGTGTAGTCCACAGTCGTGGACCTGAAAACCACTCAGCCCCTAGCCTGCTGCTGTTCTGCTCTGCTAATTAGCTCCTCACAGTCCCAGTCATGATTTAGGTCTGGGCCAGAATCCCCCTTATTCCCCACTGGAGACCGTAAATCTCCTTAAGGCTGCCCCAGACACCATGTCGGGAAGCACGACCGGGTCCATGTACTGTACCGCTGTTCACGGGCGTACAGACGAGCCATTCTAATTTCATTAGCAGACTAGGTAATGTATAGGTATGCGGCCACTGCCGCCCGTCTCCACCAATATGGCTGGAAACGCCAACAAATGGGTGAAATATTACGTTTTCTTTTGAGTGTGCTGATTTAGAGAGGTTCTGATTTAGGTGCTGTAGCAGCCATGTTAAGCCTGGCCGTCCCGGGCTGTGCTGGGCCGGGGGAGCGGCTGACTGGGTTTGAGCCAGAAAACTTGCTCTCGACGTTGGAAGCATCCAGCTGGAGCTGAGCTCATTTCACATCTCTGACTAAGGGCTGATTGCAGAAGCAGATGAGTGTGTGTGTGTGTGTGTGTGTGTGTGTGTGTGTGTGTGTGTGTGTGTGTGTGTGTGTGTGTGTGTGCGTGTGCGTGTGTGTGTGTGTGTGTGCGTGTGCGTGTGTGGACGCCACATGCTGTGCTGTGGGATCAGATGGGGAGAGCTACATTAACAGTCATCAGTTATATCTGCATGACCTGGGTGGTCACATTGTTGCTGTGAGACATCATTCGGCCCATCGGGGAGCGCTTTAGTATAAAGCGCAGCTCTGAACTGTAGAAACTCTGAACCTTGAGGCTTGGAGTGCCTCGCGTTGCCTCTCTCATCGTAACACTCCTCTTGGTGCTTAATATGGACATGATCTCTGACATCTTGTCAACCTTTTGTTGACATACAAGTCTTTCCAAGCATCTCCCATAGTGAGGAATTTGAACCGCTTGCCCTCTGAGTATCGCTGATTTTACCCCGTTGAGAGTTAGGAAACATGAACTATGAGTTTGCTATTAAACTGCGAGTCCTGACTCCTTGTCCTGTCTCAGGAAAGCGATTCTACTCATGCACTGTATTTATCTCCGGCCTGTATGCTAGACACAGCAGTGCAATCGTGTCACGTTCGCATGCAATCTGAGTGTTATGATATGCTGTTTCATGCGAGACACAAACGCGCCATTTTGTCGTGCATCTGTGACTCCCACGAATCCACTTAACAGGTGGCATGGTATGTACTGCAGTCTCATCATGATAAGCCATGCATGTTTTAGCAGAGTTCTTGGTCGTTCCCTTTGGCTTGGGTTTTTTCTCAGCCTCGAGTCTGTGGCTTGTTTGCACGCTCTTGGGCTGGCATGAACATCCATTGCCGTCCAAGTTGGAGTAGTATATCAGCCTTTAATTTGGCATGAGAAACTGATCTGTTTTATCGCCATGCCCGGGCGGCTCGATGTGTAACGGCAATCAGCAGCAGTGGAAACTAATAGCGTTGAAGAGTGCACTGGCACGAAACTTCATCCCCAAGCCAACGCATGCCTCCACGTGGATTTACGCTGATAACCACCAACATAAACAGGCGCTGAGTGCATAAAAATCGCGTACGTTTTCCAAGACGACGCGCAGCGGCTCATAAACGGTCTTTATTAATAGCCGGTCCTCAGGTGTCAGGATTCCATCTGTACAGGAATTCACTAGGAGGTCTTCTGGGTGGTTCGCCTGCTGTAACACTGGCGCGCTGTTTGCTCCGTAGGTAGCCCAGACATATAAACCTGCTCCACTACCGCCCGGTTATATGTTTATCCTGGATTAGGTCATTTGTATCCTTACACCTTGGAGGGCCCGCTTTTAGCCAAGCACTAGGATGAAAGTGAGAGAGCAATAGCCAAGTCTAAATGTTTGCAGTTTATCTTAGTAGGTTGGCGTACAGTAAGTGACACTGTGTGTGGCTGCTCTTTCCCAGCTCTGTCACGATTGTGTTCCCGTGTTTGTTTACATCCTGCACATGAGCCGGCACACAGCTCAACTACAAACATCCTGCATTGTGACATGGGGTTTTAATTATGTCTTAAAGTAACCTGTGTATGTTTACACAGTAGGCAAATGTGGCTTCTAGTGTGTGTGTGTGTGGCTGCTGTGTGCACGTGCGTCCTGCACGCATGCATTTGTCTGTATGTGTGTGCGCAAGCCTGCAGTCTGCACACCTCTGCTTACACTATTTGTGTCTAGTCTACCTGTGTTCATTCTTGTGTGTGTGTGTGTGTGTGTGTGTGTGTGTGTGTGTGTGTGTGTGTGTGTGTGTGTGTGTGTGTGTGTGTGTGTGTGTGTGTGCGCGCGCGTGCGGTTTAACTTGCACTTGGTAAAGGTCCACATTCATCCACTGAGGCCCACTAGTACCTAGCAACTCCTTGGCTCTACAACAGAGTGCCTGTTGTGTGATCTGACCAGAAGTGCGTCAGCTCCTGAAATGCAAGAATTGCCTCAGTGAAAAATATACTTTTAAATAGGACATTTAAGGAAGCCCAAACCTGGACTTTGAAGGCCAATCAATCATGGGTAATAATAATGAATGACCCATGAAACATACTGTTGTACAGAGAATGAGAAAGATGTATTTGATCAATGTGAGACGTAGTCTGTACCAACCCCTGAACCCACCTCATCACACAACTGTGTCCATTAGGAACAGAAAAGTGACTGTTGTTATTACAGTCTTGCAGTAGAAAACATTTCTCAACGGGGATAGTAATGTGCTAGAAGAAGCAATCTTCTTTTCTTTTTTTTTTAAGATATTCTTTGCTGCTTTTTTGAAGGGACAGACAGTAAGTAGGCTGACAGGAAACGGTAGAGAGATGGGGGAAGACATGCAGTAAAGGCCGTGTCGGGCTCGGGAGTCGAACCCACGGCACACTGCGACTGGATTACCAGTCGGGTGCCCAGACGGTTACGCCACCGCCTGGGCCATGAAGCAATCTTTTTTTTGTCAAATACGATTTTATTGAACAGATTATAAATTATTACAAACATTATGATATGAAATACTTTTTTATGAAACAAAATGAAAGAAAGAAGACAAAAAAGAGAAAGAAATCCCTTAACCCTCCCACCCATACTGCTCAGTGACACTGCATACGATATAATATATATAGTGATAATAAGATGATAGAAAGCTCATGGAAAACATCTGAAAAGAAAATGGCGTACAGTCAACCATATCAATGGTATCCTGTCTATTAATTGTTTCTACTCAGGTAATGGACAAGGGGCAGCCAAACCTTATCGAACTTATTCTCTCAAGATGAAGTGTACTAGTCATTTCATTTAACCAGTGCTTAAATGCAGGAGCCTCCTCATGAAGCAATCTTTTTGACACAAATGCATATTTCCTGCATCAAGTCAAACAAACATACCGGTAAGCATGTTTTGACTTCCGGCTTTCAAAATAATAGCATGGTCAGGTTGTACAAAACTATTGGTTGTACAAAACACTGTTTAAAGTTGTCTGTCTGTTTGTCCGAGAATTTGCGCTTTGGCCTATAAGCACTTTTTGCTGCCTCCTACAGATCTTGTCCAGAACTCGTGTGAATTGGTACACATAATTTCTGTGGTCACATGATCATGGTGGATATGTCAGCTTTTTCACGATTGGCTTTCCAAGTATGCAGGAGGGTCCCGTTTTGCACAAAATGCCACGAATCGGGAACATTGCGCCTGATTGCCGTGAAACATTGGCAGTAGGCCAAGGAACAACCTCAACCCCAAATGTTTCAAATCAGACTCAGATGGTGGCGCCATAACAGCACGTTTCATATTTGGCCTACAATCGAAATCTGGAATTTCCCTGGATTCCTTAGATCATGACACAACTCCTCATATAGGCTACTTGTGCCAAACTAGATTTTCCGCCATTTCACGTTTTCTTCTAAATACATGTTTGTATGCTTCTCCTACAAATTGAGTGCAAATTCTGCAAAAGTCACAAGAATCGGTACATATTATCTCTGGAGTCATGTGATGAAGATGTATCAGTCATATTTAGCTGATTCCATTCCAATTGGCTCTGACTGCCTTCCAAATTTTGCGGGCCCTGGGTAGTCGACTTGGCCTGGCAGGGATCTGCACTCTGAGGAGCACACTTTTCTTGTATTGTATATCGTATTGCTTGGATTATATATCATACCGTGCCAAAAATACTGATTTTTGGCATGAATATCTAGATGACATTAGACCTCCTTTCATTTTCTAATATGGCAATCAAGTGGGCACGGTTTGTGAATCTATGGCCAGATGGTGTTAATGGAGTTTATGGTAGACACTGGTATGTAGGTCTAATACAGCAACATTATGAAAACATATTTGTTGTGTTCCTATCCAGCAGCCACAAAGCTGCTCATCCATACTAGGCTGTCCATTATCGATACCAGTTTGTCCGTGTCCTAGCAAAATATTATTTTCAATAGTTTGTTGAAAAATGCAGATGGCCTAATAATCTGTGTAAAAATGTCAAATTACATAACAACTTGGGTGATTTAAAATAGAAATCTTAATTTATAGAAATCTTCACTAATAATGTTCCTCGAGATTGAGAACTCTTCAAGGTACCATGACAAATAAACCATTGTTGCTGTCTAGACATGGATTTGCAAACTGAGAACCGAATGGACTGTGCTCAAGTGAGCGCATGATGCTCTATATTATGGGTGGAACCATTCACAGTATAACCGATTGAAGGAAGGTCACAGATAGATTTATTCCTATGCCAATATTAACTCATTCACTACCAATGATGACTTTGGACGATTTTGGAGCCCACACATTTTTTTGTGTTTTGTGTCTACATAGGAACCAGGACATCACTTGGTCTAAAAAGAATACAGCTCCCGTCCACTCCCACGCTTTCTAAAACACTCCTGTATCGTTCCCCCACCGTTGCATTTTCAACGGACCATAACAAAGGAACGCATGAAGTGTTTGACAAGCGCCAAACGAAATGCTCCAATTATCAAGGGTCGGGGGTGCAATCATGCCAAGGAAATATGAAAGTTAATGTGATTGTCCTCCTACGTAATGCATGAGGGGGGATGTTTTTTCAATTGCTTTTTTATGAACAATAGTAAATGAAAAGAATAACGGTTCTGATATGTCTGGGAAGACAAGACATGTTATGTAGACAGTTGTGTTTCAGTTACCTTCACCTGTCCCTTGTTGATTAGCAATATACTTTTTATTCCAAGCCCTCATTTCTGTCTTGTGAATACAGGAGCATTTGGCATACACTTGCCATACTGACCCTGTCAATGCAATGTGATTGGCAAAAAAGAGTAATCCATAAATCTCACCCCGGACGTCCTGTCCTCCAAAAGGCGAGACAAAAAGCATATTCCAGAATGTTTGGTACAGTGACTGAACTTGTCAGTACACACAAATGATTGGAGCACATCATAACTTTCCTAGATCCATTCCCAATAGGTGACAAAGTCTTCTAAACTCAGTCATCCATTTGGTAAACTTTGACACCAGTTACATATGGTCTGCTTCTATTACAAGTGTCAATCTACCTCAGAAGTAAAATCCTCTGTGTTAATTTGTCCATTTGTCTTTTTCGCCAGTTGTATGTGAATTTGGCAGTGACTGTCGTTTTAATGCACACCGCACAGCTACTGCTGTTGCCCTGCAACGTCCCCTTATCATTCACTAAACTCACCCCACACAGCTACTGCTGTTGTCCTGCAACGTCCCCTTATCATTCACTAAACTCACCCCACACAGCTACTGCTGTTGTCCTGCAACGTCCCCTTATCATTCACTAAACTCACCCCACACAGCTACTGCTGTTGTCCTGCAACGTCCCCTTATCATTCACTAAACTCACCCCACACAGCTACTGCTGTTGTCCTGCAACGTCCCCTTATCATTCACTAAACTCACCCCACACAGCTACTGATGTTGTCCTGCAACGTCCCCTTATCATTCACTAAACTCACCCCACACAGCTACTGATGTTGTCCTGCAACGACCCCTTATCATTCACTAAACTCACCTCTCACAGCTACTGCTGTTGTCCTGCAACGTCCCCTTATCATTCACTAAACTCACCCCACACAGCTACTGCTGTTGTCCTGCAACGTCCCCTTATCATTCACTAAACTCACCCCACACAGCCATCAGTTATTTTGTACTGAATCAAATGAATGTTTACTTTTTACCATAGGTTTACTCTCGAACTGGCGCTATTTTTTTGTGGCACTGGGCACTGGCTGATGCTGTATCAGCAACAACGTGGCTACATAACAGGTGACGTTATGACATATACAAGTCTGCTGCTTGCTGGCTAGACTGAGTAGTGAGTGACAAAGCAAATCCACGGAAAAGAGCGGATCAGGCTGGAACCCAGACTAGTTGTCATCATCGTTGACAGGGATGTGCAGTGCAGGAAATCGGTGTACAGTCAGCAAGAAAAATAAGAATCTGGAGAAAACATTAGAAAACCTATGTTGTGTTTCAGTGTTTTAACCCAGGGGGAACATTTGGACGTTTTATGACATGGCCGCTGAACCACTCACCACCAAACTTTGGTATGCACTATGGCAGTGGGCCGCAGCAGTACCTCCACTTTATTTTCATATAATGTTTAGAATTATTTAATATTTAATTTCATAATGGAAGTCGATTGAGCTCTGATAAAATAAGAAGTGCTTGAATGGACAGAACGTGTGCTGGCTATTATTTCGTATGTTAGCCCGAATCTTTTACACACATTGAAGATATCTTCCGTTACGTGTTAACGCTATCTTCCATTTCTATGAGCTCCAGGTCCCCATTGGTTTGATTTGTATCATATCGCTCAGCTTGCTACAATGGCATAACTCTTCATGATAGCTGGATTTCAGCTAAAGCTGCTGTCAGAATGGGATATTTGGCTATGTGTTGAGCAGGCTTGCCTCAGCCAGGGGAGAGAGAGAGAGAGAGAGAGAGGGGGGTGGGTTGGTAGGCGGAAGAGAGACATATTAAGAGAGAGGGAAATAAAACAGGACAGGAAGGTAGAGAAATACAAAGTGAAACCCTCAGTGAGTTCAAAGAAGTTGTTGGGAGTTGTCAATGCTTTGATTGGGCTGATGGTTTCAGTATTGTGCCACTGTTTCTTTTCTCTCTGTCCCCTATCTCTCTCTCTCTAGCTCTCTCCCTCTCTCTCTCTCTCTCTCTCTCTCTCTCTCTCTCTCTCTCACTTACTGGGTTGATGGTAGAGCACAGCTGCGCCCACAGCTGTGTGTTGGACCACAGCAGACCGCACTCTTTATCAGCCTGATTGGTCACATCTGGCATCATTCAGACATGCAAAAGTGTAGCTTTTCGGCGAAAATCGCCGTTTTTATCCCAAATATAGGACCTGTGTGATTCATGCAAATCCGTTAAAAAAATGTTTGGGGGGGGTGAGGGGGTCTGTGAAGCCCGAGCTCGCTGCCCGGAGAATTATCTGACAGACTACTCTCGTGAGTCACTAATGATTCTGAGCGATATTTCTGCTTGCATCTGGGCGGCATGATGTGCGCAGCCGCTGGTCGCTCCGCGGAAAAAAAACCTGTTTGTGTGGACTCGGCATGAATTTTGACACACTGTCTGTGACTCGCCAGTCGATCCATTAGTTTAGCTGCTACAGTTAGCATTAGCAACGTTAGCACTTTGCGTTATACTGTCTGTGGTGTGGACGCGCCGGCGTCAGTTTCTCTCGCTGTGTGTGTGTGTGTGTGTGTCTGTCTGTGTGCTCGTGTGTGTGCATGCATGCGTATGAGTAAATAAATAAAGCACGCGCGCGCGCGCGCGTGTGTGTGTGTGTGTGTGTGTGTGTGTGTGTGTGTGTGTGTGTGTGTGTGTGTGTGCGTGCGTGCGTGCGTGCGTGCCAGGGCTTATACTAAATGGATATATTAAAAACGAAAACATGCAGCTCAACTGTTGAATAAGGAGAGGATGTTACTCTACATGTCTTAAATTGACTAAGGCTAAAATAATGAAGTAAACTGACCCTGTTGACTAAACCATCCCAAAACATTTTATTTGTATTATAATTCATTATTTTGCCAGTGAATATAATTTTCTATTTTACATGATGTGAAGAGTGTAACTGTAAGGGATTTTGAGATGGGAGTGTGAGTGCTGGACCAGTTTCTTTCTTTAAATCACACCTGTGTGAAGTGACCCTTATCATCATACATCATCCATTCATTGTCATTTTTGTGACAATGAATGTGTAGGATTGTGTAGGACAAAAATAGCCGATATATGACAATTCATTCATTGTCAATGGCATTTAGGACACAAATATACTGAATATAGGAGGGGCTAGTGCTCCTCGAGGGGCTAGTGCTCCTGTTGGAGTAAATTAATTGTTCTATGACTATCAGGACATGAATGTTAACATCTTGCTCAATACTGACTAGATTTGTACTGATTTAGTAAATAATCATCTGTCATTTTTGAGTGGTGCAGCCACTCAACCACACTATAGACAGCTACAGTATGTGTCCCTGTGTCTGTCCCTGGCTGGGTCCCTGTGTCCCTGGCGGTGTCCCTGTGTCCCTGTGTCACTGGGTCTGTTCCTGGCTGTGTGCCTGTGTCACTGGGTCTGTCCCTGGCTGTGTCACTGTGTCATTGGGTCTGTCCCTGGCTGTCCCTGTGTCACTAGGTCTGTCCCTGGCTGTCCCTGTGTCACTAGGTCTGTCCCTGGCTGTCCCTGTGTCACTGGGTCTGTCCCTGGCTGTCCCTGGCTGTGTCCCTGGCTGTGTCCCTGTGTCACTGGGTCTGTCCCTGGCTGTGTCCCTGGCTGTGTCCCTGTGTCACTGGGTCTGTCCCTGGCTGTCCCTGTGTCACTGGGTCTGTCCCTCGCTGTCCCTGTGTCACTGGGTCTGTCCCTGGCTGTGTCCCTGTGTCACTGGGTCTGTCCCTGGCTGTCCCTGGCTGTGTCCCTGGCTGTGTCCCTGTGTCACTGGGTCTGTCCCTGGCTGTCCCTGTGTCACTGGGTCTGTCCCTGGCTGTGTCCCTGTGTCAATGGGTCTGTCCCTGGCTGTCCCTGGCTGTGTCCCTGGCTGTGTCCCTGTGTCACTGGGTCTGTCCCTGGCTGTCCCTGTGTCACTGGGTCTGTCCCTGGCTGTCCCTGTGTCACTGGGTCTGTCCCTGGATGTGTCCCTGGCTGTGTCACTGGGTCTGTCCCTGGCTGTCCCTGTGTCACTGGGTCTGTCCCTGGCTGTCCCTGTGTCACTGGGTCTGTCCCTGGATGTGTCCCTGGCTGTGTCCCTGTGTCACTGGGTCTGTCCCTGGCTGTCCCTGTGTCACTGGGTCTGTCCCTGGCTGCCCCTGTGTCACTGGGTCTGTCCCTGGCTGTGTCCCTGGGTCCCTGGCTGTGTCCGAGCACGAAACATAGCGTTATAGCATTTGTTCACCACCAAGTGTCACTGTTGCACAGCCTAACACACAGACACACAGGCCGGGAGGAGGGCTAGTACAGTGTAGTATATACTGTCCCCCATGACACCCCCCCCCCCCCCCCCCAAAGTGGGTTTAGTACCGATAAACGCTTAAAAGATTTGCGCCGCGGTTTTGCCCGCGGCACAGCGTTGGCCCCGCACACTGTCACCTTTTTCACCTTGGGCCTGTTTGCATGCCTGATCATTACTTCCACCTTAGAGTTGTCCAGCACGGAGGAAGAGGTGGGGGTTGTGTTAGCGACTGAGGGGGTTGGAGAGGAGACTCAGACCTGGATGTGACGACTTTGGCTAAAAGTAACATGGATGGCTTTGTGTTTCCTATAGTCTTTCTAGTCTAATCTAGCTTTTTGCCTGTCCTCCCTGGAACGCCATTGCGCTGCCCTGATGGCTTTCCACAACACTCCAGACTGTCTCCACCGCACTGCCGCTCCTTTTAATCAGGGCGTTCTGCTCCAAGTGTCTCGTTTTCTGCGCTTCCTATTGTGCTTGGGTGGAAATTAGCCCCTGGCGTAAAACGCCAACAGCTGTCTCTCTCTGCACAGATCGCGCCAGGAGTCAGTCACCAGTCGCTACAAACGGCTGTGTGGAGAAACTCAAACAATGACAAATAAGATCAAGACAGTTCCGTGCACCGGGTAACGCGTTACATGGAGGGCGAGTTAAATGAAGGGGGGGGGTTAAGCCTCCAAATGCTGCGTAGCCAGCACTAATTCCCTGCACATGTGGTGAGTAATATCCCTCCAGGAGTGGAGTCGTAAGCCAGATGCAGATAGAACTCTGCTCTGAACTGAGCTGACCTCCCTGTGGCACAAGGGTCTGGCGTGCGTGGCAGGGGACTCGTGTGCCCCATGCTCCCCTGGTCGCGGGTGAGAGTGTTATTGGTATAGGAAACGACAGTGATGACAACACCGTGCGGGCGTAAATAGGCCACCTACTCAAAACGATGAGTACACGTTGAAAATCATATCTGCAGTTGTGTTGAGCGAAGTCTGGAGAGGAGGGCTGCGGGACGTTTCTCTCTCACTCTGTGAGGCTATGGAGTGTGTGTGTGTGTGTGTGTGTGTGTGTGTGTGTGTGTGTGTGTGTGTGTGTGTGTGTGTGTGTGTGTGTGTGTGTAGACCCCCACCCCTCCTCTCAGAGGAGCCCCGTTTCCTGTCATGCCTCTGCGTTGAAATCAGATCCCAACATCGCTCGAGCCTTGTTTTTCTTGGCTCGGGCCGCACACAGACACTCACACAGAACTCTGAAGCTCCCAGAAACCCTTTCCCTCACAACCCACCACCTCTCTCTTTCTTCACTCTGATCCTTTGCCCCACATCTATGCACCTCTGCTCTTCATACTGTACGTTTGCAAAGACACCGAGGTCTTTTATCATTTGGCCAGACTCTGGGTTTCACACCACTGGGGAGTAAATGTTGACTGGTAAAACAGTTCTGGTGCCTCTGGTCGTGTGGAAACCAGTGGTGAGGACGGGCACAAGATTTCCACGCTTCTTCAGGGGGGGGTAATCTGAGCCCACAGCAGTTCACTCAGCACATATTTTAATGACATTTAAACATCTCCAGATGTAATTTGAAGAAGACAAAATATCTCTCCTAACTAAAGGCTTTTAAGATTATATTGTTGTTGTTGTTGTCAGTTTTTTACCATACATATGTTATGAAAGTTACTTGTGTGTTGTGTTTGAGTAATGCAGTAAACTCAAAACTTTCTTCTTTCAACTTTCTTCTTTCGATGTTGGAAAAAAAAGAAGAAAAAAAAAACATCACGTCAGATAGAAAGTCTTCCTCAAGTGTTTCTCTTCTTCAACACAGCATTCCTCTGAGTTCAAGTACAGGGTTTCTTTCTTTCTGCTTTGGAAATGTGCTACCCGCCCCCCTCCGGCTTGGCTGGAGTGAGCCGAGCCTGACAGTATGTGAGTGATGCAAAACCAGCATGTATTGTTTTCCAGCGTTGCTCTGCGGCTTGTGGGAAAGGAGCTGTAAAGAGGCTCTGAATGACACAAACGTGTGCACTCTGGTCAGTCTGCTCATTGTCGTCGCCTGGTGTTTACACGCCTCCGGGCCCACTGCGGTACAGGGCCGTTCAAACTGTCTGTCTGTCTCTCTGTGAGTGTGAAGAGGTGATGTGTCTCGTGCATGTGTTTGGTCCGACGGGTTAGTTTTAACCTGCCACGGGTTTGTTTTAACCTGCCACGCATGTCGGGAGCCACGGTGTTGTCTGACTAATGTCTGTCGGACTGTTAGTATGTCTAACCAATGTATGCACCCCCTGTGTCTCAAGGGCTGGTAAAGTGGAGAACAGGCATGTGTGCTTTTCATGGATGGATAGTGGATACACAGGCCTCGCATTGTATGATTGCTACACTCTCAAAAGAGTTGAGGATTTGACTGTGTCGAAGGGGAAGAGAAGGAGGAGGCTATATACAGCAACAGGCTCATTGGTGCCTCTAACAGACCCATAACTCATCAGGAGAGAGCGAGAGACATAGAGAGAGAGAACAGACCTGGCAATTGCTCAGTATTTTCACTCAATTGGAAGTGCTTGGAAGGTGAGGCAGCAGTCCATCAAACGATTGGAGGGAAGTACCTTTCGCACAATGACATTAAATCCACAGTCTGTCATCCTTGAGACTTTAGTTTATCGGGGGTGCTATTAACTCTCCACCCAGAACCTCCGCACACCACCATTTCTCTCTTACCTACAGCAGAGCCCAAATGAAAGCCATATGAACCGTCACACAGGCTTTGTGAGTTACTGAATCGAAAAATGACCCCTGCGTATGCATTTTCATCAAGTCCCCACTCCCCATGCAACGTTTTCCACTGCAGTGCTACAGTAGAAAGAGAGAAGAAGGATAACAATGGGGAGGGTATAGGAGGGAGGGACGTTCTGTGGCTTTGAGCCCCTCTGTTGGTGCACATCTCCTCTCCCAGCCCCATTCCTCCAAGCCAATTGAGTTATCACACAATTAGGGCTGTTTGAATAAACAGCCATACCATGTGTAGTGTAAATAGCCAGCATAGTTGGACCGCAGGCTTCTAACTCCACCATAGTCTCTGTTCCAGCCTTACTCATCTGAGAGAGAGAAAGAGAGAAAAGGAGAGAAGCCTGGTCACAACTCACAACCTAAGGCAGAGAGTGCAAGTATCGGGCCGGAACATCCGTCAGATGTATTTACCCCGGATACGATATTTTCCGACCAATCACAACACTTGTTGTTTCAGAGAACGTTAACAGATTTGTAAAGCGTTTCTTGAGCTGTACTTCCGCCCAAATCTCGCTACTTCTGCAAGCTCTGCTGCTTGGCCGTCTCCGTTCCGCATCTTTTGTTCCTTTTTATTTCTCCAAAAACCTCTGTCACAACCTCCCGGACGGTGTTTTCGTGTGTTTCCGATGTTCTTTTGTTGGTTCAGTCACTGTGTTTTGTTATGGCTTTCCACTAGCTCCAGTTAGCTCATAACATTAGCTTCTATTAATCTGTTGCCACTCGCTTCGTCCATCCAACGTCACTGTGTGAACACCTTACACAACAGCAGCCAATGCGGTTTCACATTGAGTATGGGTTTTTATGCCGTTCAGACTATGGGTTTTATGGGTAATTCTCCCATTGGCTTTAGAAGCAGCCTAGAGGCAGCCAATCATAAGAAAGTGTCTACTAAGGTCATCACTAGAGAAGTAGAAAATGTAGTCCACCTGCTTTTCAAGCCCCTTTCATCTATCTTCACTAGTGGGTCCCGGGCAAATGTCCAATTTCTCTTTTGGGTCATGAGCTAAAAAGTTACTGCTCTAGTCCAGGTGTGTGTACCGCCCAGAGACACCACTTGTTAAATAAACCCTCTTCGTACCCTTCTTTGTTCCCTTTAATTGAGCACCAAGCGGATGTTACGGCATCATCTCTCTGAACATCACATCACCATGACTTGTTCTTTGCTGTCGCAAATGTTGTTGTTTCCCCAGCTTTCTCATGGCTGGTAGTGGTAATTAGGGGTGTGGATTGATGGGGTGTGGTTCGGGATAAGACAAGACCCTCCTCTTCCCACCTTTCCTATCATTCTCTTCCCCTCTCCTCGTCTATTGGCCTCCCCTCCCCTCTAACCAACTCCCCTCTCCTCATCTATTCTGTCCTCTCCTCTCCTCCTCCCTCTTCTCTCCTCTACTGTCCTCCCATCCCCTCCCCTCTCATTTCTTCATCCCACTACCACCTCCCCTCAGTGCATGTCCCTCCAGCCAGAGCTAAATTAAAAGCCTTTGCCACTGCATTCACATTCAATTAAAAGCTCCCCTCCGTGGCTGCGGAGAAACATCTGCACAGACTCCACGCTGTCTGTTGTTCCCCTCCGTCCTTGTTGCAGCCTCGGCTCGCAGGGAGGGCCGGAGCCCATCTCCTGTATGAGGTTTATACCCCTGATGTAGGAATACACAGAGAGAACCCTTGTTACACACAAACTACACACACATGCACAGACATTACATATGCTAAACAGCGAAAAAGAAACAGACGCTAGATAAAGAGAGTCAAATCACATCCAAATGTTTACATGAGAGGCGGTTGCCCTGCTTCTCCAGCCCTTATCGAGCCGCCATAATAAGGCACAATTACAGAATAGATAGCACAACATGGACAACAGACCGGCAAAGAAAGGGAAGTGAGTAATGGCTTGTAAACCCATATTCTTTGATCAAAAGGACTCGTACCTCGGAGAGCTGGACGAACCCATGCCGTAATTATGCGTTATTTTCTGATTTGATGCTCGTCAGACTTTCCACATCAGAAGCGCTGATAAGAGTATCTCACTATTATCATTACCTCAGCTTGAACTGTTGTTTATGCACTGGTAAGTTACACGGAGAATAGTGAGCCAATGAAGCTGGTGTTTCTAGAAGAGTGCATTGTTCTGTGACCCTTTTAAGTTTTACAGACATTTATCAGCTAATTCTTTTGAACTGTTGGATCCACTATCTACTTGATTTATTCATTTAATATCTTTTCTTTGGCTTTGGCTAACAAAAAATTCATAAAATCTCTTGCAGTTATCTCTCACAAAAACGTTTCAGGTTCACTTTCCAGAACGTTTCGCACTTAGGCAGTACCACGACCAACAATATGGTCCCCAACAATGTGAATTCCGAGTATACAGTCTGTTGTTAGTGTTATAACTTATAAGTTACCGACGTGTGTCGGCAGTGTTTCCTCAGTTCCAGACCTTTAAAACGATTTGACCTTGGTGGTCACCGAGCCAAGTGTAGTATATTACTGTGTTCTTCAGCAGGATCTCTCCCACTGCTGTGAGGTGAGGACGAAATGATAGCACATTCTGTGAAGGCTTTCACAAGTATGGCTGGCTGGCTGGCTGACTGGAGGGAGAGGACCGTGGCATCTTGTCTGATCCTGCCTAAATTTAAACCTGTGGACAGACAAGTCTAGCCAGCAGCCAGGTTCATTCCAGCCTCTGATGAACCACAGCAGAGGGTGAGAGGGGAGAGCCAGCCCTTTGAGTCTGTCCTCCTACTCTTCTCACTCCCTCTGTCCCTTCCTTCACTGCCCTCATATGTGTCTCCCTCCCTGTCCTCACACTGCAGCTTTGAATCTAGCATGGCAGACTGTTCTCAGGTGAGGGACTGAGAGGCTTTCTGTTGTTGGAGATAAAGTTGGGATAAAGTTCAAAAGCATGCATACACACACATGTTTACGCACATAGATAGATGCCATGTGATGCTGTTATTGTTCCGAATGTGCCTACCTAATTGTGCTAATTGATAGTGTGGAAAAGGTTGTTTGTGCATGGCTGCACATTTACCGTAAATCCTCAAGTGCAGTGGATTTGAACTGGGACTTGATGGCCATTAACCTTCCCAGATCGGGCAGGGTTCTCATTAACCTTCCCAGATCGGGCAGGGTTCTCATTAACCTTCCCAGATCGGGCAGGGTTCTCAGGGTTCTCGGCAGATCTCAACAGGGAGCCAAACGAATGAACCTTCCAGCCTCAGACTGTCGAGAAGCGCCACACTTTTGTCATGCTGCTTCCCTTCCCGTCTTCCTTTCCTCCTTCCTTACTTCCTCCAGACTCTGCCCCTGTCTTTCCATAGCTCTCTCTCACTCCATTCTTCTGCTCCCTGTAATCAGGGCTCTTTGAAGTGGGCCGGGGAGAGGGATTAGAGCGGGACCTACAGGGTCTGTGACCTGGGGTGAGCCAGGGACGAGTAATTAGACAGGGAATTAAGAGGAAGCGCCCCCTCTTTATCTTTATCTCTATTTGTCTTCTCTCTCTCTCTCGCTATTGGTCTCTATCTTGCTCAAGATAGAGATTAGCTCAATAAGGAATCAATTAAAATGTATTGCAAATTCGCCAAAAGAAATGCAAACGTATACGTGTTTCCAAACTTTCCATCCGTACTCTTATGCATTATTACAAGCACGTTCATGAGACAAGCAGTAGGTGGCACTATTTTTTCAGGTGAGACTGATATTATTAGACAGGAACTGAGACGTTATTATACGACGCTCTTTTGTCTATACGTATTTTTACTTTTCCTTCAATCAGGCTGTCTGGAAATTGGACGATTCACGTACGACAGACTTGAATTGGGTCGGTACTCAACCTGTACAGAGTACCATTTCTACTGATTATTTCTCCCACCCTGAGCACCCTTATTACTATTACTATGCATGGAGAAGCCACTGTCGTTGCACTTCCCAAGGTTGCTTCTCTTTGTGACCACCGCGCTCTGACTCATATGGTGTGTTACCCGTTCAAATCATGCAATAGAAATAAGGGTGATGGGTCGCACGCACACACCAAGAACTGCTTTAGTTTTTATTCTTGCATAGTGAATTATAGACAAACGTTTTGGCTATCCATCCAGCTATCCACTGATAAAGGCCGGATAGCCGAAACATTTGTCTATTATTCACTAAATTCGCAAGAATAAAAACTAAAGCAGTTCTTGTCCACGGTCACCTTGACTGAAGAATCATGCACAATTAAGTATTTTATTTGGAACAAACTGTGACATTAGTTTCAAAGTTGGATAAGGTTATCCAACAGTTATATGTAGCAGTTATCCACTGCTCCATATAAGGACAAAAACATCACTTTAGTCTACAGTACAGAATGAGTGGGCATGGGTGAAGGCAAGCCGCAGTGAAAGAAAGTGGCGGCACGAAGCAAACGCAATGTGCCTGTGGAGGTATGAGTACATCAGATAATAACAGAAGTTATTGCACAACAGGCATCGTTGCTGACTTGCATGACCTCCTAGTATAGGTTTAGTATCTATAATACTACTTTAATTCAAGATTCCTTTTTCATTCAGGTTTTTTATGCACAAAGTACGCAAGAAAACTGGTCGATAGTACCTTGGAATTCCAGTACTGTTTATTAATTGCAATAATCTATAAATATATAGTATATACCGGTACCGCCGGTATATGAAAAGTGGGATGTGTGGATGGGTGTAAACTTGGATGTGCACTGTGCATGCCTGCCTGCGTGCGTGTTTGTGCATGTGAGAGTGTGTGAGAGAGTATGGCAGTGTAGTAGGGGGTGTATGTGTTGTGTAACTGTGTGATACAGTGAGGCCCCTGTGTGTGGGATGAGCTTGTTGGAGATAAGAGTTAACTCCAAGGAAAGAGGAATTCTGCCCGTCAGCCGAAGCAGCTAAGAAGCAGGCAGGCAGTGTGTTATTAAACAGAAACAGTAGAGGGGAGCGCCCACACAGCCAAATATGGACAACCGTTCACCCTCTGTCCAAACCAACCGCCTGACAATTGATGTGCACAATACTATGTGTAAAAGGAATGCGTAATGGCCTAACATTCTCTCTCTCTTTCTCTCTCTCTCTCTCTCTCTCTCTCTGTTTCTTGCTCTCTCTATCTGTCCTCTCTTTTACTCCTGCAGGTAAGAGGAAAGTTGTAGCTGTTAAAAGCCTTTTGTGAAGTGCCATGTAAGTAAAATGTCAAAGTATGAAATTCTCCTGTTCTCCTTAATTGTGTGCGCGTGTGCGTGTATGTGTATGTGTGTGTGTGTGTGTGTGTGTGTGTGTGTGTGTGTGTGTGTGTGTGTGTGTGTGTGTGCGCGATATCCTCAGGATACCTGTTGTTGTGACAGGCTCTTCACTTGAGTCTCGTTGGGAGATAGTGCATGAATTGTTAGCAGGAAGCTCCAGTTCCCCGCCGCCTGTCATGCTAATAATCCTGTGCGTCAGTCAAACATAGCCCGCTGATTACCGGCACAAGCTGATGCTATCACTAACCCCCACCCCCCTTTTTTTCTTTCTATTGTGCTGCCTTTACAAAAGGAGCCCATTTACCGCGGGCAATTTAGCACCAGGGAGTATTGGCTCGGTGATAATAGAGACTTAACCTATATTGACTTACTCTTTTGCATAATCCTTGAGCCGGAGCTAAAGTGTAACTTCCAGTCGGGAGAGGCATGCCGTTATTACGAGGGCAGTAGCGTAGAAGTAAACAAGACAGACGGGTGACACAGCACAGTAATCCTTACTGAAGGGGCCTCTGTTGTCCGAGGCCCGAGGTTGCAGAGAGAGAGAGAGAGAGAGAGAGAGAGAGAGAGAGAGAGAGAGAGAGACACTGGACTTGGGTTAGGGTGACCATATTTTCAAACACCCAAACTGGGACCCGTACATGAATGTAAATATTCATGCATGTGTGCATGCCATGGTCATACCTGGATGCACACGCATAATATGTGTGCGCAGATTGCACCATTGACTTTTTTTCTTCCATGATGATGATGAGGAGGCAATTCTTTTTGTGTTTAGCAGTCCTAGTGACTGAACCTTTCAACAGAACAGATCAGATCTATGCAAGTGCTGAAGGCAAGTATAATTATTGAAAACCAGGACATTTTTGTTACTGTATGTTGAACACTGGGACATTTGAGTGTATTTGCAGTTACCTGTCGCTATTCGGGTCACCCATGCTTGAAACCAGGACAATCCCAGACAAACTGAGATGCCTGGTCAGCGTAGCATGCAGGCTCCTTGGCACTCACGCAGTCTCTAGAAGGCAATGGTCATGGCCAATAGCAACTAACAGAGGTTTTTGTCTGGATGTGCGTACTTCCCTTTGGACTCTATTTACAATCCAATCCAATCCAATTTTATTTATAGAGCACGTTTAAAACAACAAAGTTGACCAAAGTGCTGTACAATTAGGCAAAGCAAAACATAATACAATACAATACAATACAGTAATAAAAACATAATAATAAAATCAAACAATCAAGAGTACACATTATTCACGGTTTAAAAGCCAGGGAATAGAAATGAGTTTTAAGATGTGTTTTAAAAACAGGTAGTGTTGGAGCCAGCCTGACGTGGCTAGGAAGCTGGTTCCACAGTTTAGGAGCAATTACTGAGAAGGCTCGGTGCCCTCTTCTCACACACCTTGCCATGGGGATGACAAGGAGCATTTGATCTGCTGACCTCAGTGACCTAGAGGGAGCATAGGGTTTTAGGAGATCGGAGACATAAACTGGCGCTGATCCATTTAAAGATTTAAAAACAAACAATAAAATCTTAAAATGGATTCTAAAACGTACTGGGAGCCAATGGAGTGCAGCTAAAATGGGAGTGATGTGTTCATATTTCCGGGTTCCTGTTAAAAGACGTGCGGCAGCATTTTGAACAAGTTGAAGGCGGGAGAGGGAGGCTTGGGTGATGCCAGCATAGAGGGCATTACAATAGTCAAGGCGAGTTGTAATAAAAGCATGTATCACTCGCTCTAGGTCCTTAAAAGATAAAACTGATTTGATTTGTGATAAAAGCCTTAAATGATAAAAACTAGATCTGACCACAGCATTTATTTGTTTATCAAGTTTAAAAGCATTATCTATTTTAACTCCTAAATTGGAGACCATGGGAACCACAAAGGGTTGAAGTGGGCCTAGGTCTAAGGGAGGAGTGTTGATGACACTTGGTCCGAACATTATCACCTCAGTTTTGCTTTCATTTATATTTAAGAAATTTAGGGCCATCCAGGCTTTAATATCTTTTAAACAGTCAAGGAGAGGGGATAGGGGGCTGTTGCTATCTCTATTTAGGGGCATGTATATTTGGGAGTCATCTGCGTAAAGGTGATAGGAGATTCCGTGTTTTTTTAAGATGAGTCCTAGGGGGAGAAGATATAGCGAAAACAGGATGGGGCCAATAATTGAACCTTGGGGTACTCCAGATGACAGGGGGGCGGAAGAAGATGTATGATGACCAAATTTAACTGAGAAGGATCTATTGCATAGGTATGATTTGAACCAGTCTAGGGCGGTATCCCTGATACCTACACTGTGCTCCAGGCGTGATATTAAAATATTATAATCTAATGTGTCAAAAGCAGCAGTTAAATCTAAGAGTAAAAGAATTACAGTGTCACCATTATCTGTGGAAATGAAAAGATCATTAAAAACTTTGAGCAGTGCCGACTCGGTGCTATGGAAAGCTTTAAAACCAGATTGAAAAGTTTCAAGGATGTTGTGCTCATTTAAAAAAGTCTGTAACTGTAAAAGTGCTGTTTTTTCTAAAAGTTTTGAAATAAATGGAAGCTTAGAAATGGGTCGGTAGTTGGATAGAACAGAGGTGTCCAGGTTGGCTTTTTTGATTAGGGGTTCCACAACTGCTACTTTAAAATGTGCTGGTACAACTCCTGTTGTAAGACTGCTGTTTATTATGTTATGGACTGAAGGTCCAATAGTCCCCCAGACCTCCTTGAATAAGCGGGTGGGGATGGCATCTAACGGGCAGGACGAGGGTTTAATTTTTGCAACAATGTCACTGAGAGCTAAGAGCGACACAGGTTCAAAATGATTAAAAACAGGAGCATGAGTATTAACCGACGTATTAACAGACGTCGGGGGGTCGAGAACAGGGGGTGGAAAGAGGGCTCTGATAGAGGCTATTTTATCTATGAAAAATGAGAGAAAACTTTCACATACCTCCGGGGAGGCTTCCAAACATGTAGATAAGGGAGGATTTAACAATACTTCAATGGTTTTAAATAATACTCGTGGTTTATCAGCATTAGTTGAAATAATATCAGAGAAATATTTGGTTTTTTCAGCCTTGACGGTAATTTGGTACATTTTCCAGCAGGTTTTGAGGGTGTCATATGATGCTTGGAGCTTGTCACTTTTCCACCTGCGCTCCGCCTTTCGACATTCTCGTCTGGCGGCGCGAGTGGTGTCATTGAGCCAAGGCTCAGCCTTAAGTCGGGGGCGCATGACTTTTAAGGGCGCCACGGAATCAAGGGCGCTGGTACAGGCGGACAAGAAGGCAGATGTTAATTGCTCAGTGTTCTGCTGACCCTCTGAAATTACAGGTTGAGCTGTGCTCGTGAAAACTGAGCTAAAATGGACAGGAGTGGAGGGTTTGAGCATACGACAGTGACGAATAGGAACACATGGTTTTAAAATATTACAGGGTAATAGAAAATCGAATAAGACAGGCATATGATCAGATAGAACAGTACCACACACTTGGACATTTGAGATGGTCAGATTACACGATAAAACAAGGTCTAAAATATGACCCCGCTCATGCGTGGGTTCAGTAACATGTTGAATAAAATTAAAAGCATCAAGAGTGTCCATAAATTCTTTAGCTAGGGGCTTTGAGACACAGCAAAATGTATGTAAATTCATATCACCAACCGTCAGAAGTCTATTGTATTTAATTACAACACCGGAAAGGAACTCTGAGAACTCCATAATAAAGTCTTTGTCATATTTAGGTGGGCGGTAAATTACTGCACATAGGACAGGGTTTGAGCGACCCAGCTCAAACAGGCTTAGTTCGAAGGACGAGAAGGAAGGTGATGATAAAGGTTTGTAATATAAACAATTTCTAAAAATAGTTGCTATTCCTCCACCACGGCCAGTGGTCCTGGGAGAGTTAATTACTGTACAGTCAGGGGGTACCAGTTCAGTGAGGGCCACGGACTCGCCCAGGTGTAGCCAGGTTTCTGTTACAAAGAGAATGTCCAGTGTTTTCGAGGTAAATAGATCCTTCAAGATAAACGACTTTTTATTTATTGACCTCGCATTAATTAATGCACATTTTGTTAATACTGTGTCTAAAACAGGGACATCAGGTACGGAGGACACCCGGGGCAAAGGCTTAAGATTCAATTGGTTTAGACCCCTGGAGATGTGGATGGCTGAACAGCTGCTTATTCTATTGATCACAACAGGGATCAGTGATGGGTGCTCTATGAGTGTGTGTGGGGGGGTGCAACTGGGCGTATCTGATGTGGGTAGTGGTCATACAGACGAGAGGTGGTGGGAGATGTTACTTGCTAGGATTCTTTTCCCTTCATGATTGGGGTGCACTAAGTCCCTGTAAAGTGATGGGTTCTTCCAAAAGCTGTCAAAGTTAGTGATGTAGCCATGGCCGCAGGCTTGACAGAAATTTTGCAGCCACCTATCTGCGCAAATAACACGGCTGAAATTTTCTGGGCCTCGAAAGAGAGTGGGGATTAATCCTAAAAATATGACGGATTTATTCAGGTTATCAAGCGCGTCTGCCAGGGCCTCATAGTCAGTCCACATCTTAAAGGCTTGGCGCTGCTTGATATCATTTATGCCCACGTTGATCAAGACTGTGTGAGCGGAGGGGTGACGTTGGAGAATGTCTGGAATGTGGGGGATCAGATCAATAATCTTGGCACCGGAAAAAGAATAAGTAATACAATTCGAGATAGATACCCCTCGAATCACGGAATCACCTAGGAGAATGTAATCAGGAGGAGGGGTAAAACAGTGGGGGTGTGTGTTATCTGGGGAGATCGATGCAGCTGATCTCGTATGGAGTGACAGGGAGTGGGACGCAGCTGGATATGATGAGTGTGGTGGTGGGGGACGGGGAGGGGGAGGGGGCTCTTTACTAGGAGCAGCGCTGATCACTTTACCTCGCGCTGGGTGGATAATCGATAGGGAAGTGTTTGGTTTGGGTTTACTAGGTGAACGACGACAGGGTCGTTTACCTGCACGACCCCCGTCAAGCCTGGGCTTGGGAGTCGAGGTGAGAGAGCAGGTAGAGCCAGAGGAGTCCGGGAAGTTTCGCTTCGCTGGTCGGGGCATCGAGTCTGTGCACTGTGCGTTCCTTGGAGTCGGAGTAGCCGTGGTCGATAGCTCCTGGAGCGGAGTGAAAGCATTGGAGCACGGGAACATGTCTACTATGCTCCAGGCCTCCGACCCCGATGGGTCATAGAGAGGGAACCCCCGATTATTTCCCTTGACCGCCGAGGACCAGGAGTCGGCGCGGATGGGTCCCGGTATACGCCCGCCGGTACTCGCAGCACTGCACCCCGGCATAGAGGCTGCCACGGCGGACACCCGGGATACAGCGCCGGCACCCGGGGTTTCTAGGGATTTCAACCGGCCTTGGAGGAGCGATTTTCGCAGGAGGAGGTCTTTCACCAAGTTTGTAATGGAGCGGAGCTCATTTTTGATACCTCCTATTTCCTCCATCCTGGGAGGCATATTTGTGTGGAGTGTGGCGACAGAGCTGAGGGTCCAGTAACCAGTCACTCTAGTGGAAAAACCACGACTGGGACTATCGCCCACAGCAACTGGAAGCGGTGAGTGCACTCCAGTAGAACACCAAGAAGTGTGTAGGTGACGATTAAACTAAAACTTTGCTAAAACGTTAGCGTCAAGGCTAAAGACGAGCCACAGCCAACTAGCTTTTTAACTGGCATCTGGGTTAAAGGCAAACCAAAGCCAGCTAGCAGTCCTACAATGCAAATTCTTTTTACTCCGAACAAATACAGAAACTCTGATTTAGTAGACGGACAAGATTCAGTTCATGAAAGGATTTGACTTAGCGTTCCTCTCTGACAGCTGTCAAACCGGCGTCTGACGTCACCGGTCACACTCAGCTGCGCAGTAGTCCTCAGACGGGATCAATCAGACGGGAACAATGGCAACTACACACAGACATGCACCCACACACATCCATAACCTTTGCTTACATAGGTAGCCCACCCTTAGCACTGAAGCGGCCCCCACCTCCACCAGACACCACCCTATAAACAGCAGGAGAGGTGAAGGAGAGAGAGGGTCTTAAAGAATCCAGCACCTTAGAATATGTGCATATGAGCTTTCATTTGGTTTATCATGAGCTTTAGAAGCTCTCAATGATAAGGACTGCAAAGAATAAATACAACAGAAAAGTATGTTGTTGCATTCTTGGAACATCCAGTGTATTGTCAACAAAACACAGAAGGCCTTTGCTGCAAAGTACATTCTTCACTCTGTTTCTCTTCGTTTGGTGCCTTGCCAACAGCTAATAATATCAAGTTGGATTACAGAATGTTCCAGAATAGAAACAAGACAGGGTTTGTACTCATTCTACTCACAATTTTACAGGGCCACCGTCTTGAGTGTACATCCACTAGTGTTTGACTGCACCCACAGGGATTGTCAGACGTTTATTGGCTAAGATGCAATGGTCAAGAAGATGCGGGTAAACAAATACATTAGGGGTTGCAGCAGTCGACCATCCTCAACTGGAGTGTAAGCACAGAACACCACTGAAACCTCCTTAGAGTCAGAATAAGGGCTGTCCGGGACATACAGTAAAGATGAACAAAGCACTTCTGCTGCTCAAGCATTATTTGGGATGGAACAGAAACATTGGCCCCTGGCAAGAAATGGCCAAAGATCTGGCACGTCTGGCCTACAGAAAAAAAACACAAATTCCATTGTACAACTCTGATCCAACCATGGTGACAAGGGAGGGACTTTTCTCTGTAACTGAATTCAGCAATTCTATCTTTACGCTGCTTGATTTGTCTGATGCCTTCAGTGCACAAAATGTGCCTTTCACTATAACCCCCTCTCCCTCTCCCTCTCTCTCTCTCTCTCTCTCTCTCTCTCTCTCTCTCTCTCTCTCTGAAAAACAGCTGCGTCACCTTAAGGTCGAGGGTGTATTTTAGTCCTCTTGTTAAACGGAGCATCTGATCTGGGTTCTGTGGGCCCAGACAGTCCAAGTGTTGAGGAAACTGAGCATGTTGTCCAATCTCATATTCAACTTAGTTCCCCTTCCAAACCTTCATCCTCTTTGCCCAGACCACACATCCAAAACGTTGATATTTCTGTAACTGGCTTGTGTGTATAATCTGTCCCTCGCACACAACCACACAATCACAACCTCCAATAGGGATCGCGTTGGACCTGGCTTGGCCGTTATAACTACCCTCAGTTTCAGTTACGTTGTACAGCGGCGCACAGCTTGATGTAACCCCACAGTATTTATAAACATCTCTGATCACATTTGCTCGACTAAATGTTCTGGGAAAACGCTGTTTGTCTGCAAGGTCGACAGAAACATGCCCGTTGCGAGCACAGGCTCACGCCCAACATCCTCTGAACTGATTCTTTCTTTTCTCTTCTTTATGAGAAGGCAGAGTGTGGAGGTTTGCCTGCATGGTAGGGTGAGGCTACGGAGACATGACATGATAAAACAAACTGTGGACGTGTGGTGGGGCAGGCAAGTCTGTCCGCTACACGACCGATATATCCACAGCCATCTTGGGGCTCTTTATGCTAACAGGAACAGTTAGTGAGCAAGGTCATTTTCAGAACAATTTAATGATAGTAAGACACTGTAATATTCGCTGTCTTGTGCTGATTTTGAGGGTTTGGCTCTGAAATTAAGTTTTGTATCTGTCTCTACTGCAAATGCCGGGACTATCTGGTGGGACAATGAAGCATGGATGAAAGTAGAAAAGGATTTCTGGTCTTTTTTGTTATACTCGTAATTGCCCAGAATTATTACTCTATCACAGTCATAGCACATTATAGAAGCAGCTATAGCTTTATGCCCTCAACCTTGAAAACGTACAAAAACATATTTTCTCTTTCCGTGCAACTAATTAGAGAAGAAGAAGAAGAAAAAGATTACATATTGTTTAGGCTGGTGTTTTGTTGTGCTGTGAATTGTCAAACATTGTTGATAAGTGCTCACTATCCAGAGTCAGAGGCCAGCATAAGCAAGCACACATATAAGGTTTAATAGAGGGCAGATAATTAATCCTCAATGGTTAGACAATTTCCGAGTGACCAGCTTTTGCCATCATGGTATCAGATTCCTATTAGCTTAAAAATAGCCGTAGCTCTGTCTCTAATTGGAGTGGGCACTGGTATCATATCAGTGATATAGAGGGCAAAGAGGCTCCATGCCGCGTCACTGTATGAGTCCATCAGAAAGGCAGAGGGTTGAAGGGCCCTGTTATCAGAAGGGAAAGCGAGAAGTATTTGAGGAGGAGTTGAGCGTTGTGATAAATGCCAAGTGATGCGAATAGAGAAGATAATGGGGGAAAAAAAGGTTCCATTCCACTAATGCCATCTGCCACACTGATGGCACTTCATCTGTGGCATGGTGGAACACTGTTTCCCTCTTTGTCTATTTGTATTCCTGTCTGTCTGTCTGTCTGTCTGTCGCTCTTGCTTTCTCTTGCAATACAATCCACAAGGTTTTTCCATAATTAACAACCGTAGGGATGTAACAATACCAACATACTATGCATATTCCGATTTCGCACTTTCGCACTGGATAAGAGCGTCTAGTAACTGGCTGAATTGTAAATGGAAAATACTCACAATATAACACGATAATATTTTTTTATTTTGATGACTGAAATCTGTCGAACACAATTTTCACTTCCTATTCACAGGTCTTATGTTCAGACTGTAATATAGCTCTGAGGTGCTTGTGAAGTCCAGTCATCTGTGCTTAATGAGATGCACTGCTTGTCTGAAGCAAAATGACACTACAACAAAACAAAATGACACTTTTAGCTTTTGTCTCTTGGACTTCTTCCTCACAGCTTTAGAGCTTCTATTTTCTGGGTGGTGATTGCCCATTGCATTGACCGTCGTCCAAAAGTGTCTGCATACAGTGTTTTTTTTTTGCCATCTTCAGTTATTGAAACAGGAAAACCAAAGGACGGGACAGGAGTCTTCACAGCAGTGATCTGTGCAGAGTGATATTTTCGCAGTTTTGCTGATCTTTATAACATCTAAGGTTTATTACTGGAGGGATGCAAAGATCAGTGAATCTTCGCAAACATCCACACGTAAGATCACTGTGTGAACACAATCGATCGCTCCACTGATGTTCAAACGAAAACAATAACATTTTTGGCCTGAAATACCTGTTGTAGATGACATTTTTGTTATCGCGATATCGCAATATTGACAATATCCTTACAACGCTATCATGGTGAAAGGGGCACGGTGGCGCAGTCTCCTCACAGCTACTGTAGAAGGTCCCAGATTCGAGTGAATCCTGATGGAGGGGAAAGGAACTGGTTGGAATAACGTGTTACTTCTACGTGCATTGAAGGAAGCATGAGCTAAGTCCGGGGCTCTCCCCAGGTTGGCAGAGGGAGAGTAGTGCCCAGGGGCCTGGATTACAGCATAGGCAATTGGCACCGGGTGAAAAATGGGTTACAAAAATCGTGGGATAAAAAAACAAAAGGAACTGGTGAAATAAGGGTTTAGAAAACACCAACGCTGTAGCTTTCTCTCTCCTGTCTTGTAGTACCATCCATCCTCTATTTTATTTATTTTCTTCCGTCTCTCCGTGTGGACATTTGTCATCAGTTTCTCCGAGGCCCCTTTCTCCCCTCTTCCTTTAATTTCTCATTCTCTCTGAATCCCTCAATCAGCCAAAGGCTGACCCAGAGGGTCAAAGGCACAGGGGTTATGGATGAGTTACTGTAGCTAAGCCGGCCCCAACTCAGGGCAAATGGTCAGACATGCCTTGGTGGTCCTAGCAGTAGGTTTTCAGGGTGGCCATGCAAAATCACAGCAAACTGAACTATAAACTGCACATTGCTACAAACTTATGCATACTTATTACAGTACAGTAAGTTCCAACTTCCCCCCCTCTGAAACTGTCCTAGCTATAGCCAATGAATCATACTAGCGTTCTCTAAAACAAATGCTATGTCACTGCCATTAATCTGGATGAACATTTGAATAGAAAATAGGTTAGAAATCGCAGCATCATATTGCATGGTCTTTTAAACCATTTTGGGCGGGAACTCCTCTTGGTGTTTTAAACATTATTATGTTATAATTTAGCTATTGAAAAATAGCAGATCTACAAGATCACCGAGTGGCGCGCTACGAGCTTGTAGATCTATAGGATTTCGAAGAATTAAAAAAGAATTGAGGTCAGGCCTAAATGGGTTAAAGAAAACCTGAAGACTCAAGGGAGAGCTAAAACAGCTAGCGCTGTAGTGTTCCATTAATAACCCTGGTGTGCTGCGACACAGCTGGAGGGATACCATACAAATACCCACTGGAACGTTCTATCGACCCCCCCCCTACCCCCCCCTCATCCTGAAACCCAGAGTCGCTCATGCACAAGAGTGCATTCCACTTACCCAGGGCAGAGATTGGTTGGGAAAACCTTTACCCTGTTTAAGAGCCCGAGTAACTGAAACTGCACACACATACTGAAAACTAGGTGTGCACCTTGCATGTTGTTATGCGTTATGTGCACGTGCAGTGTTGTGTATGTATGTGCGTACTGCCATCCACAGTGCAATGTCAAACATGCCCATCATCCCTCACTGCTCTGCGTTTGAGCAGCCAACCACAGCTCTGTCTGCTACTCTGGTCATCTACAGTATATGTATTTTATTCAAGTCTTATTCAGTCTTATTATGTTTTGGTTTCATGCTTTCAGAATTCAGACCCCTCAGCGCTCGCACACACACACACACACACACACACACACGTCTCTTCCCTCCAATACACACAAAACCGAGTATCAAAAGTGCGCATGAGAAGAGGATTCTTTCCTGACCTTGTCTTTCTGCCAGCCTTGGCTCGTCTCACTGATGAGAATGTGAGAGCAGCTTTTGGTCTATACACAATGCCCTTTGACCCCCCTGTACTTTTACCATCACCTAATGTCCCTGACCCTTACTGACTCCTCTGAAAACCGCCGGTCCTCCCTGACGTCACTGGCCTTGGACGTCAAAATCGGCTAGACTTTGTTTGACTTTAAGGAACCTGATTCAGCTTGAAGAGTGCATAGTAGAGAAAGGGAAGAGGAGAAGTATCAGAATTTAAAGCAGCGCCATCTACTCCAAGGCCTCCTTATCAGTATAGGCCTCTGGGAGACATTTGTTTGTGGATCTTGATCCTGCAGGGCTCCTACTGGGGAATGCCTCAAATGCCCCCAACCCTGAATACCCTCACCACCCCCCCCCCCCCCCCCCCTCTACCCCCCCGCCAGACTTCAAAGGCGATGTGGGGAGTAGCGGCCATCCTTTCTTTCATTACCCAAAGCTTTGCGCTAATCTGCGGGGGCACACCTGACATACCCCACCACCACCACCACCCCTTTCCTCTGTGAGAGGAGGACTACAACTAAGTGCTGTGTAATCTGTGTAGAAAGGAGGGCTTAATCCTCAGGGGCAGGGGTCGCGCACTCCTGCGCTGCTACCTGTAGCCTGGATCACTTCTCAAGCTCGTTAATTTGTTAATCAGAGCCGGGTTGGTGTGAAGTCCGAGCAGCGGATCAGAGGATGAGCCGCGCACACGGACACATGGGATCATACAGACATGCTAATCCGTGGAGTAATTAAGACACACATCCGTACACATACAAATGTATAGATAGACTCACACAAGAACACTTTTTTCTTGATGCAGCTGTTTGCTGTAGCAGTGTACCTACAGTAGTACTACATGTGCAGTGAGACAGTGACTTCTGCTACCTTAACAAGATGGCAATGAGAAGTTTATCGTATGTGTTGGAGAAAATGGTTAACAGAGAGCTCTCACTCACACTGGAGTTTTAACTTTTCCACTCGAAGTTAAAGAATAACTCATAATCAAAACCAATAGAAGCTTGTTGAAAGATACAGTGCCCTGAGCCTTCTTTGTTTGGATAGAGGTTTGAGTGCTGTGAGAAGCAAAACGCCAGTTTATTGCTAATTGGCTAGTAGCAGTGGCGAGCTCCTCTGAGACTTTGCTGGATAAAAAAGGAGACAGGCGAGTGGAGAAAATACACAACGCCATGTCTATAAACTATAAAGCCTTCCATTCTCATTTACCTCAAGGGATTCTCTCTCTTTCTACTGTGTCTGCAGATTTCAGTTTGAGAGATAGTTCAGTTTCCTTTGTCCCTTAAAACCCACACACAACAGTTTTCAATACATGCTACTTTAGGTCACACTTCTTTGGAAAGAGAGTAGTAAGGCAAAGGTTGGAATATAAGAAAATAATGAAAAGAAGACGGAATCATATGACGATATTGTGAACTTGGTGTTAACCTGTCACCAGACTGACTCTACCAGCCAAGTTCTTTCAGCAGATTGGCTCCCACAGTAGCATGGGAGATGATTTGCCAGGGGCCTCTGGAGCACAGAACTGTTCCTAAAGCTCTCTGGGTACAGAGTGCAGTGCAGTCAGTCGGTGTGAACTGTGCTCACCACTACAGCCGTCGCTCCCAGGCCTGAGTTTAATTTCCTTCTCTGGGACTCTGTGGCAGTCAGATAACGATCGATGTGAGGATTGGAAACATGCCCTCCGCACCCCCCCCCCCATCCTTCTACTCTTTCTTTTTTACTTGTGCCTTCTCTCTGCCTTGATTCATCTTCTCATGACCACCAGTAATTACAGCAGCCCCTCCAACTCCCCAGAATGAGCTGTTTACATTGGGCCACTAGCCCCTGGCTCCTGTGGCCGGGCCTCTCGTCCCCCATTGAGTCCAGCAGGGGCAGCCACACACCCACCGTTCACCAGAACGCGACCCAGCGGTCCATTTATCCCGGCTCCTGCATGGACAGTTGAGCTCCTCCCAAAACAGCTCAGTATGTTTCCCTAAGCAAACCCCCTTCTTCCTCCTTTTTTTGTAGTGGCAGCCTGCTACGGTTGGATTTCAAGTTGAGGGCCAAGCCAATTCATTGGAGGTTTTAGTGTATACAAGGGAGATAGGCATCATAGTTCAACCGATTTTTTTCTAAGCCTGGGTGTTGAATGAAATGGTGAAATGAAAGATCGGAGTCCCCTGTGTTGCTCCCACATTCAGGGGTTGGGGGGTTGGCTGGCGTTGGTTACACACTGGCAGCCAGGTGACTCTGTTAGTGCCATGGAGCCTACACAGGATCCTTCCAGTCAGGCTGACTATGTGTTGTGTTGGGTGGGGCCAGCTTAGGCCCTTGACTGCTGCCTGCCACTCTGTGGCCCTTGGGTCCAGGTGCTTCCTGTCTGCCTGTTGGAAAAGCATGAGTGAGCCCATGATGGGCCAAGTGAACCATGAGCATTACGCCACCTCTGCTCCTGCACAGCCCACTGGGACCAGCAAAAGGGGCTTTAAACATCCAACTATTTTCACTTTCTTTCTTTCTTTTCTTTCTCACTCCCTCCCTTTCTTGCCTGTCTGTTAACATTTTCTCTCTCTCTCCCTCTTTGCAATGAGTGATGGCAAATAGATTTGTCGCCCACATCTGTCGAGTCTGTTAAATGTTTAGCTACGAGAGCCTTGTAAGTGCTCATCTCCTCTGTGTCTCTGCTGATGTGTAGGCCTGGTTGTGAGAGCTGACTCTGTTGTCATCTTGCGTTTTGTTCCATGCAGCATTGTTTTCTTTGGTCTCTTTGTTTACTGCAGTTACATCTCACACACACACCTAGATGTATGTTCATAAACGTTCAAGGCGTGGCCCACGAGTGCCTTCAGAGGCGAGGCAAAAGAATATTCGGACAAATATTTTCACAAGTGAGAGGGGATTTACGTGCTTTGGTGCCAGCTGTGGCTGTTCCATAAAGTATTTATATGCTCCCTGAAATATGCATTTTATGTGTAACTGAAGCTGTTGTCCGTTAGAAGAAGAAGAAGCAAAAAAAAGGGGGGATTGTGGGTCAAGGTGCCGCAGCCGCATATTTCTCTCACAGGCTGGGTTTGTATTCGGACGGAGGCTCAGTTCTCTGAAGATCATTGCTGTGAAACCCCGTCCAGCAGCGCCCTGGACTTGATCTGCATGCCACAGCACCAGAGAGACTCCTAGTGGTCACACTGCGTTCTGACTCTGTGCTCTCACAACATCAGGACAGAAGACTTCTCACAGTCTGGTTCAGTGTTTTGGACTTTCTCTCCTCTCATCGACGTTCTTACGGGTTTATTGGCTGACTCACCCTCAATGCAGCCGGCGCGCAATGCTTGTATTTTATTTGATCTCTTGACGGAGAAACATTTAACGTATCAAGGCGTGATTTATGACTCCACTGAAAGGTATAATTTAAAGGTGCTAGTGGAAGCTTGGAGGGAAGGGGGGTGGGGTTGGTTGTCATGTGTGAGCCGTCGCTCCACTGTCAGATCATGCGGTCAACAACACAACAGCCATTCTCACATATAAGGCTTAGTCCTCTCTGTCTGTCTGTTCGGACAGAGGACTGGGGGGGGGGGGGGGGGGTAGGAGTACCACTCCTCGCAAACTCTCTCCTGTCCCCGACGGGAGTTGTATGATGAGCTGTTTGTCAGTGTGAGAGCTCTCAACAAGACAACAACCAGCGGCAACAAAGGACCTACCTACCTGTGCACACATAACAGAGTACATTAGTTGCTCATAAAATCTGAAACAACACAGTGTTTATCACCAAGTTGTTCTCCCCTTCGCCAGGCATTTCATTGGTTCCTTCCCCCAAGGGCAGTTAAGGCGGTGTTTATTTGCAGGTAAGGCAGTCTGCCCAGCGCGACGCCAGCCGTCTGTCTCTGCTGATAAGGACGGAGACGGCTGAGGGAAAGAGACAGAGACTGAAGGTTAATATACCTGATGTCTGAGAGAAGTGTGCTTTTGCTCCAGGGTAAAGTTGTGCAAGAGAATGTGCATGTGAGGTACCCATGCAAGGCGTAAAAGTATGTGTTTACAATTTAAGCAGCCTGCTTGCAGTGTGGGAAAGTAACAGAAATCTACTCCCCTTTTCTCTATAAGCTCACAGTAATATTGTATCAAAGCATTATAGAGCTGTCTCCTTTACTTCCTGAGGTCAGTGGAAGAAGCACCCCTTCTCTTCTCTGCAGTGTATTTTTCAATGGCAGACTAAGGTCAGACACTGGCCATGCATGTCTCTGTACCTGACCTCTGGTGTGACGGCCTCCACGCCTCTCTGTTCAAACTTTGGCCTTCACTGGTTCCCCCCTATGCCCAGGTTATATCTGAACCAATAGGATCTCCTTTGTGTCAAAAAGGACGGTGAATGATTATGGACACACTGGGAACGTGCCGGACAGCCGTGACCTATTTATTTAACCCTGTTGTTTGACCGGCGTTCCCCAGCCAGGGCTCTACACGGTATTTGATCCGCTCCCTTTCCCCCCTTTAAATGAAATGATCTTAAAATAGCTGATCTACAAGTTCACAGATTGGCTGGGCTTTATGCGTTTAAAGCATGGCTCACTCACCATGGCTTTACACACATCTTCATGCAGAATCATTAAATACTACATTAGTGCAGAATGTGTTTGACATTTACTTTTTTTGCTTTAATGAGTTAATAGGACTTTTCAATTAGATTTTATTTAATTTATTTTGTGCTCGTGGGTTGGGAGGGACTGGACCTAAAGAACAGGAAAGCACAGTCCAGAGGCCAGCTGTGGAAACAGAAGATAGTGACCGAGCCCGTGAGGAAGCAAGGGGGATTTAGTGTGCTGGATCCGTGCACACAGCTCTGCGGAGAGATGGAAGTTTTCATTTCCCCAGGATAGTGCTGGCTGTTTGAACAGGTGGCCCGGTCTGCGTGGGGGCTGCGAATGCTCCGGGGCTCCCGTCGCGTCCAGTCTGCGCTCTCCTGGGTGTCGCATTCCCCCCAGCACTGTGCACAGCAGAGGAGCTCAGTCAAATCCCCAGTATTAATATATCTGTGAGTGTAAAAAAAAAAATAAAAATGGACCCCAGCAGACGCCCACACTGGGGCTCCCACGCTTCTCCAACGGCAAGTCTGCTCAAGATAGGAGCTGGTCTGTTCCACTCCTGCTTCTCTTCTGGCTTTTCACAGTCACGCTAATGCTTTTCCAGTCCCCCCACACCCCTCCTGTCATTGCTGTTATTACCGCTCTGCACAGCTGGGGCAGGGGGACACGGAAATGCTCGTTAAAGGGGGAAAGTGTGTATCTGAACACACTAATTACAGGTGGGTGGGGGCTGTGTGTGTGTGTGTGTGTGTGTGTGTGCACACGCGTGTGTGTGTGTGTGTGTGCACGCTTTCGTGCACGCACGTTGTGGTGCGTGTTGCCTGTTATTTTTTACCTCAGGGGCACGGATGCACTGAGCCTGAGTCATGCTAGACTGGAGCCATCTCTCTGGCTCACTCCACCTCCTCCGTCTCCCTCTTCTCCCTGTGCCTGCATAACCAGCTGGGCTCGTGAAACATCCAGATGCGCACGCACACACAGTCACATACACACACACACACAGGCTGGAGAAGTAGTGTGTAATGGAAAGACCGAGGTGGCAGAGAGGAGTGATGAAATGCAAAGAGGGGGGGGTTGGGGGGGGCGTACAAGGCCCCCAGGCAGATTGATGGCCCTCTGTAGAATCTAGCAGGTAAACTCCAGTGTGGCCCCTCCTCCCTCCCTCCCTCGCCTGTAGGACAGCGCAGCGCTCTGGGATTAGGCCACTTGTTGAAGCCGTTTCCACTAACTTCTCAGTTTGACAACAAACTACCAACAGGTCGCTCATCGCACCCCCCTCCCCCCACCTTTACTTCAGTCTGTCCAAACTGTCTCTATCTCTGTCTGTGTTTTGTACCCTTTTCTCCCTGTTCTTTCTACTTTCTCACAATTAATATATATGTATATATTTTTCAAATAAACCAATTAGAACATTTTGTATTGTACCCACCAAAGTTTCCAGTTCATTAGTTTCCAGTTTGGAGCTTTGTGTTGTCGAGCGCCCAACAGCACTCACTGTTGCTGATCAGTTTTCTTTCCATACTTCAAAACATCACCAGTAGGTGGCGATATGACTCTTTATATCACCTCAATAAAAATCTGTTTGTTTATTTTTAGATTGAGACTCACTCTTACTTTGCCCTCGTTTGATCCCACTCTCTCGACAGCAAAACATGGTCTCGTTAGTGTTAAAAAAAAAGAATTTTGCTCTGCTGCTGATATAAATAGCCTGTGGATGTTTCCATTTCTTGTCAGGTTTGTTCACCTTCTCTTTTTTATTTTTCATCCTGGCTGCCTTCGTTATACTGAGAGTCACTCATCATGAATATGTATTTGACGGTGGGATACAGTACAAGAAGAACCCATTCCGAAATGCAGGACAACCTGTGCGTTCTCTTACTCTCTTAAGAGTAAGAGAATTAGAAGGCATGTGGAGATTCTACACATGCCTTCTAATTCAGTGGTTCTAATTTAGTGGTTCTCAAACCTTTTTTGCAATTCAAAATCATTAAAACATTTTCAGATTCGATTTTTCTAAAATGTTCAAAAATATCACATGTACAAGCTCGCAGCGGGGCACGAAGTGGAGCGCTGTGAGATTGTATGTCTGCTATTTATTTTACGTCACCATTACATCACCATATCATAGCAACATGAGTTAGACTTTAATATATTAGCGCCCCTCACTTCTCACGGGTGTGATCTTTTTGAATAGCCAAGGGTTAGTGGCCAGCAAGGACATGACGATCAAAAGACATAATGGATGTCAGAGAGTAAAAAAAAAGTAACCTGATTTGATGTGATTTGATGCACCCCACTGCATCCAGCAATCATTACGGGACCCAGACATATGTTGCCTTCATCACAGGGTAATACATGACACTGAAGAATTTCCCCATGCACTGGCATCAATCTATACGCGTTACACTCACACTTGATCACTTGAGGATTACGGAGGTGTGTCTCTGTCATATGGTAGACAGATTTCACTATGTTCTGGCTCCGACCCAGAATTGTAAGTGACGGTAACCTTTTTTTATTTTTCGTGGAATTACACGGAAGAAATTCTTGAGAGGGACACAGTAAGACGATTCATTTTTAAACCCCCCCCCCTTCTCTCTATACATGTGTGTGTATGGGATGACCTTGTGGACAGAACTGAGGAAGGAGTCTCAATCTATCCTTCTCACATTACATGACCTCTGTGTTGAATGAGTAGATTAAGTGAACCGGGACAACGGGCTCGAAGTGAACGGAGGTTTGTTTAGTCTGGGTTGCAGGAAGATCGCTGAACTCCAAGTGGCCTCTCGGTCTCCGTTTCACTCTTCCCTCTCTGTGCGATGGACGGTCTGGGCTATTGTTTTGTTTATGTTTGCATAGCTAAGTGGGCCTGTTGTTTCCACATCGCTGGAGGAATGTGTTGCTATGCTGTCGCACAGCTGTGCAACAGCATAGCATGTGCAGCTGTATGTGTGCACACGTGTCTCTGTACTCCGCATGCATACGTGATAGAGGGAGCGGGACAGAGCGAGAGAAAGCACAATATGACTATTACAGTACATGTATTACAGATGTGTGTATTATTATCAGTTCAATCCAAATCTCCGGTGCTGTATTGGCATGATGGGGTGACGGTTTTGTGCAGATTTGTGATGCAATCAGTAGTTAATCTGTGCCCTGTTGCTTGCTGAGAAGTCCCCTGAGCCATGCCCCCCCCCCACTGCACAACTCCCATCTGAACCTGTAATCTCATTACTGGAGTGAGCACGCCAAGAGAACAAAAGCTTTGGTTCACCTGAACCCTTGTACTCATTACACATGAAGAGCAGCATTAGAGTCCACAGGATGGAGTAATCACATTGTAGGGCCAGATCAGGTTGCATAACATGACTATGGAGGCGGCTGAGCCGGCTGAACGGCTACCAGGGTTGGAGACGAAGCCAAGTCTTCTGATCTGATGACAAGACTATGGACAGGCTGGTCGATGTGTGCCTTTTTTTTTCATTTGGAAAGTAAGACACACATGACGTTTAAAAAAAACTCTATTTTCTTAAACACTTTCACTTTCAAAATGTTTCAAACTAAGCCTAAATCTATCTACAAGCTCACAAATAATACCTTCCATTTGTGCTCCTGACTAAAGTCAGAATGGATTATCTGCATATGAACACTGTTGTGACCTCATGACATGCTTTAGACTCTTACAACACTCATACTCAAAGTGGGGTCCTTGAGGAACTAATGAGGAACTATTTTGAAAAGAGCTGATCTACAAGATTACAACACTTTGGATTACAATGTGTTAATATAGCTGATAAATGTTTCTACATGTTGACAAATTTTCTTATGGGGGTCCCACCCTTGCACAAAAGCTTTTCAAATGGGTGACTGCGGTCCTTGACATGAAAATGTTTGAGAACTAGTGTCTTACGCAAATGGTGCCTGTGCAGAATTTGCAGTATTTCCACTGATCTTTAACCAAGTCTGCACTAATTTCTTCATATCTAGTTATGAAGACGGTAATGTTCCCGTAAGAGGGTCCACAAATCCCTTCACACATTTGGGATGCCGGTTGCCATAGTGACAATCAGAAACAGGTTCCGTTTCCTTGGCGACTGGCGTCCTGCTCGGAGTGTGCATTAGTTTCCTTGTTAGCCTCCACTCAGGCTGATGCTCTCTGCCTCCCTCCGTGTCGGCGTCTGCACTCCATTCAGCAGCACACTGACACACAAGAAAGCTGCGGAAAGCTCAGAAGATTCACACAAACCATTTCCAGCCTGTATCATTCATATATAGGCATATACTGCCTTCACAAATGGCTGGGGCAGTATCCCAAGCCCACTGTGTGCTTGTGGAGAGGAGCAACCTATGGAGCACATCATAGAAGTTTGTCCTCTCCAACTGCAGACCAGGAGGCAACTGCTTGGCTTAAGGACTTTGCATTCGCTAAATAAACTGGAAATGCACTCTATCGAGCAGTTTTTAGTTTTTAGATGTTGTAGCCGTCTGGTAGGTACTCTGACAAGGCCTCTGCGGTGTGACGTAGGTCCCAAGCCTCTGGTTTCTAAAACCTTCAGACTTAACCACTTTCACTTTCAAAATGTTTAAAAATAGCCTATCTACAGATTGCCTAATAGATTGCCTATTTTCGCTACTTCTGCGCAACATTGTTGTTTGCCAAAGTTGGGCATTCATACATTTAATTTAGAACAACAACATTAAAAGTTTATGAAGATCGGTCCTGCAGTTTGCGAGGTTAGCTCACAAACAGACACACAAAGTATTTTATAGACAGCAAGCCTCCTACAGAGCATAATAATAAATGCCTTAATAACCACCACAATAAAGACGGACCTTATGACTCTCCGTCCTGCTGAGTTCTAGTGAGAGAGACTCTGTAATGGTTTTCCTCTGCTCACCTGTTGGTACCATTAGGGGCTGGTGTCTGGTGAGGCATGAAGGAGACAACAGCATCAAAGCAGAGGGGGTAATGAGAGGCCATGTCAACCTGTGGCTCTCAATTAGGGATGAGGGAATTATTACCTTACGAAGGCTAATGACACCCCACAGGGACCTGGGACCCCCGGACGGGAGCAGGCTAGGCAGGATAAATGAGACATGACAGGTGGGAGGAGGGTTTGCTTTTGGCAGGTAGTGAATCTAAAAGTGTTTTCTTTTCTTTTTATATCATATATATGGTTTTGTTTTTTTTGTTTTTGCAGTAAAGACTTTAGACAAAGAGACATACCATTCTCTTTGAAGCTTTTACGACTTGTGGTTTCATTATCTACAGTCTGGGAAGTTAACTATTTGACTTGTACACTAGACTGCAAATACTGGTCAAAGACAACTCAAACAGGGGTTTTGACATTCTTATTCTCTATTCCATTCAGACACTGCCACTGTTTATCAGGGCCCCTCAACCTGTATGATCTCACTTACCCTCCTCCTATCCAGTTCAGTCCTGCCGCTCTGTTTGTGCTGTTGAGCTTTTTTTTGCGTGAGTGCCTTGACCGGGGATGTCCAATGATGCACAATGCAGTCTGAATGCTAGTGAGTGCTAGCTGAGTGCCAGAGATAAGACTGTGGCCAGTCTACACAGTAGATCCAGAGAATGGGGATTCAGAATCAGATTCACTTTTATTGTCACATCAGAGGTTTACAGGTGTAAAGAAGAGGGTGAAATGATTTATCCTCAGCAGAGGATGTATTCTCGTCATATGTCCAGCTCAGTGTCGCAAAGCCACGCTATTGTCTCTGGTCCCACTTGGAAGAGGCCAGCCTCTGAAGGTGGTGGTGTTCAGAGTGCAGGTGGTTGGCAGTATGCTCAGGCTCTGCCAGGACTCCTTCATGGACGATTTGAAGCGACCAACCCCAGTACGGAGGCGGTTCAGCAGGGTCCAATAGCAACATGGTAGATTGATTGAATATTGAATAGTTTTTTGAACATAAATTTAAAAACAGATGTTCTCCTTCGACTCCATCTACCGGGTCTTGGATGTAGAGGTGCAGGTGTGTGGGCTCAGCCAACTCACATTCACGCTTAGAAGTTGCCAGCCATGCCCTTGTAGACAGGTCCTCAGAGATGGAACCAAGCCATGCCCTTGTAGACAGGTCCTCAGAGATGGAACCATGCCATGCCCTTGTAGACAGGTCCTCAGAGATGGAACCAAGCCATGCCCTTGTAGACAGGTCCTCAGAGATGGAACCAAGCATCTCTGAAGGAGGCAGAAAGTCAAGATGGGCGGTCTGGTGTTGCAGAGTTGCACATGTAAAATATAGATTTTAACACAGTTACAGTTATTTAACACATATCCCCTTAACCATTATAAGCCCTATTTTATACTTCATTGTACAACAGTATTGTGTGAAAATAGCATCATAGTGTGAGTGTGACTTATTGTGAACTTGAAGGTCTGCTATTTCTCAAAGTTTTTTTAATTACTTGCCCAAAATAGAAACGACATGACAGTGGTTAAAAGATGAATTTGTTCTTCTACATTCCAGGAGAATAAGCTAAGAGAACAAGCTAATACAGTAGGTTCTGTGTTACAATCATGAACATGCAATCAAGGTGGGATATCTTTGTGTCACAATGTCACATGTCCTCTGGATAAGATAGGACCCAGTTTGTTCTTGGGAGTTCTTGAGGCAGCCTGTGCACTGTGCAGCCACAGCGGAGGTCTTTTAAAATCCACAGTGCATATCATCATTTAGCATAAATTGTCCTGTCGTGTCCCAGCCAGCCAGCTGTTCAGCTCTTTTCATTGTTCAGTGCAATGTCTTTTAGGGCACAGGGTTGGGTTAGAGTCACCTGCTGTTGGGGACTGACCCTGTGCGTTGGGACCTCTCACCTCGCCCAGTTCTAGAGACACGCTGCCAGATCACAGCAGGTCTCTCCATATCACAGCTTGACTGACAGGTACAAAGTAGCCCCCCTGCAACACGGGGTCGCGGAGAGCAGCCACAGACTCACCCGCTGTCAATCAGCTGTCCAGGGACAATACGAGGTGGCCCCACCCCTTGACCTGTGTCCTTATTGAATAACTGCACGAGTAGGCTCTGTGTACCCAAAGTAACTGAAAACATATGATAAGTAAGGAGTGGCATTAAATGGAGGGACATGTGCTTGCTATGACATGACAGCATCAGAAGCAACGCTCAAAATAAGTACTGTAGTTGTCTTTTTAACCTTTTTATTATATATATTTTAATGTTTGAAGGGATTGTCCCAGGCTGTGAAGTCATGTTCCACAAGTAGAACATACTGTAGCCTTTTAAAGTGCCTCCTAGACTATGAGCCTCGTGAAGAGTTCTGCTGGGATTGTCAAAAGCTTGTACACTTCCTTGCCCACTGCCTGAAATGAGAGTAAAAGTTGTCACATTGAGTAAAGGCCTTCCCATAAAACCCAATGAAGTGTGCATTCATTGTTTGTACTTGCTAGCAGCTAGGTACAGTATGCTGGTTTTTGCTTAGTTGAGGTGTTGAGATCTGTCTCGATCCATCATAATCTATATATATAATATATATAATTGATCATCGTTTACAATATATCAGTATCTATAGATAACTTGGCTCAGGCGAAGATGATGTATTCTCTGCGTCTGCTAAATCTGAACTCTTTCATTGCCATAAGTTTGAATTTGTGCCAATCAAAGTGTTTTCCACCCTCAAAAGCACAGTTTGTACTACATGTTATACCAAAGTGGGGCAAAGGATAGACATCTTACCTGGGGGGGGGATTACCCTCAGGTGTTGTTCGACATGCCTGTATCTGTCTGGAATGGCCCATTTCTGTCATGGGAGCAGAACCACACGCAGAATGGTCATAAGACAGCACACACACTTGACAGTCACACGCACGGACACACATGCAGGAGAGTGAGTAATGTGCAGAATTGTTGGTTTCGGGGGGGTTGATGCCCCAGCTCATGAATGTGTGCCCTGTTGTCATTATTCCCTTGATTACCTTAATCCTATGTCTGGACCAAGGCCTGTCATACGCACCAAGGGATCTAGGGGTCAAAGTTCAAAGCATCCCCCTGCACTCTTTCAAAATCACTGTCTGCTCATTAAACTACAGAGCACCCCCCCCCCCCCCCCCCTCCCCCTCTCTAGTTCCACTGTCCATCTCCAAGTGCGTTCCACTGTCCGTCTCCAAGGGGCGTGCGTCTCCAAGCGTCCCCCCGTCCCCCCCTATCTGTCACTGCACTCCTCTTCCAACAGAAGATGGGTCTGACCATCCTTACACTCTCCATGGACCATGTCCTCTTAGCATTGGCGGCATTGTGTTCAGTAATGACAACACTGCCAGGCACTGGCAGTGCAATTCATATTGGAATTGGATGAAAATTATAGGCTTTGACACTATAAAAGCATGTGCATTTTTCTCCCTCCTCAAGGAAGAAAAAGGCTGAGGGAAATGTGTCAAATGTTAAGGATGTGTTTTTGGGAACAGTCTAGAGCTCAAGAAATTACATTCTGGTGAACGAGGCACAGGCATCAAAGGAGAAATCTAGCTATACACCAAGGTAATTTTCCAATTTGTGGTGAAACACAGAGAGAGCCCCTTTGATGGCACCGAAATGAAATGGCCTCATATTCAGTTTGTGTTTTCCCACTCGGTTTGTCTGTCTCCACAATTTTAGCTCTTAACAGCTTGTGCATTTTGAAAGACTGAATTATCTTCTATTAGAACCACTAGAAAATCTCAGCTGCACAGTTCTGCAATCAGAATATTCTAATTTCTGATTTAAATGGGGATGAAACCCTCGGCTGACTGTGTAGTTTGTTTTCCTGTTTAGGTTAAACCATGGCATGCTGAACTTACAGTTGTGTAAGCAACATATGCAAACGTAGATACATGTACTGTATGTACTGTATATGGAGTATCTACATTGGAGCGATGCTTCATCGTGGCTGCCATATTTAATGCACCTACTGTATGCCCCATGCATGTCTATTGAAGAGGTCTCTCCTGAGTGTCACGTGGTTTGGTTTGTTACAGAATGTCAGACATATCGTTATTTTATTATATAGGATACTTGGTTAAATAACACCATTATGTAACATAGAGATAGTATCTGTAATGGTTATAAAACAGAAAAGGTTGTAGTCTCACTTAATCCATTCTGGGCGGGAACCCATTTTGATGTTAGCACTATGTTATGCTTTAGCTATTGAGAAATAGCAGATCTACAAGCTCATAGCGCGCCACCGAGTGGCGCGCTACGAGCTTGTAGGTCTGCTATTTTTGAAAAATCGAAGAACGACATTTATATAGAATCTGATCTCAGGTCAGAATGGGTTAATCAGACCAGTGTGTGTCCAGTGGAAACCTCGTATGAATCTGATCTCAGGTCAGAATGGGTTAATTATATACGACTCTGGCATAATTTGTTGCAGTAAAGTTATGACAAGCTGCCATGCATAATATAGGGTGGTGTTGATGTGTGGCGCAGTGGCCAACAAGGCATTTATGTATGTGGTGCCATGGATGTGTGCAAGGCAAGCACATACATGGCACCACATACATACATTCTGGGCACACCTAAATCTAATGCACCCATTATTAATACAGCTGTATTGCTTACTAGCCTGCCTTTTTTTTTAATTCATCTGCAGTTTGTAACCTGTACAGGAACTGGATATACAATATCATCATGTTGTATCAGAAGGAAAACAAAAATATAATGTTACCACTTCCAGTGTTTGGTTTCGTCTCTGTGAATTTCCGGCATGGGTCAAAATAGGGACACACAATGAATAGACAGTAATCGAAAACTGTGATTTTAGGTTTTACAATTATGTAATTTTGAATCTTATTTGGTCAGCTGTTGGACTTTGCCCTCGTCATTACACAACAGTTAGTAGAGTTATTATCCTTTGTTAGGAAGTAGGAACTGTATTGTACTTTGATACACCACCATGTGCGAAACAAAATTAAATGGAGGTATTGGACATTGTTTTGTTTTGGTTATTCTATCTCTTTCATGCATTAACAGTCTGTCTAGTTTGCTTTCCATCATTTGTGTAGGTAATGTACCATAAAATAGCCCAAAGTGTTTACATCTTGCTTGTGCATCTTTGTTCCGCAGAGGTGTATTCATGTGCACATAAGGCAGGCGGTGGTGACTATCACTCATTGTGACGTCTTCAAAGTTGTATCTGGCAGCCAGCGGGGCCTGACGAAGAGGTGCACCGTTTGCTTTGAAACAGTTCAGTGGCTGGCCAAGCAACAGGGAGGCTGGGAATGAGAGGCTGGTCAGGTCACTGCCTTGCCTAATAGGTCCAGGGGTCATTAATAAAGAGATTTACTGACTGACCAAGACATCTTGTTGGCCCCACTAACAATTCCATCAATTTCTTGTGAGGAGCTATAGTCTGGAATGTTTGGAATAATGTAATTTCAGCAGTAGGTCATTCATCACAGCTGTCTCTGAGTTGTTAGTCAGAGTCTGGTACGTCCGTCTGGGTTATTGAGACGCTTGAGTGATGTCACCCTAAATGTCACTCACTTCACGTTGCCTTTCATAGATGGCCCAAGAGCACTTACTTGGAACTTTTAATTTGGCGGAGCGTGGTAATGTAATGAGATGGAGGGCTGAACCCCTCGGCCATAATTCACCTTTCATAGATGCTCAGACAGGTGCAGAAAGGCAGGCATAGAATAGATGGACTTCCCTGGAAGCACAGAAATGCATGTTCTAGATTCATGTGAAGGACTGTGTCCCGGAACTTCACTTCTTCATTCTATGTCATTGTCTCAGTGTTGTTTTCAGCCTGCTTTGTCTCAGTGTGAAACCATTTCAGCTGCCACGGTCCTGTGGTTCCGTGTGCTGTGTTCATTAATACAGTGTGCAGTGTAAGTGCACCCATTCTTTCTCACTCTTCACCCATGTGCTGTGGACTTTGTCGGTGACTTCGGCTGCCCATGTGCCAGCCAAGTACCACAGGTGCAATGATGGCTCTGAGAATTAGATTGAGACAAGAAGAACCTGTGTCCATTCCCAGCTGGCTGGCAGAGACCATGGAAATGGTAAAGTGGTGCTTTTATATAGCGCCTTTATCCAAAGTTGCTTTACAATGTGCATTCGTTTTCCCATTCACAGTGGCAGAGGAAATCATGCAAGGTATCAACCAAGCATGCAGTCAGGAGTTTCTTGCTCAAGGTCACTTCGACACTAACTCAGGGAGAACCAGGTGTGTACTGTGTGCGTGTGTGCGTGCGTGTGTGCACGTGCGCGCGTGCGTGCGTGGTGATGAAATAATTATGTAGTCCTTTCGATATCCTAATAACTGTGTTGACAAGAGCCATGAGTTACCTTCGGCAGGAATGTCGTGGCATTTGGATAATTAGCTGTAAATGGTATTTTATTACACCTCGCCATCATGCAGTCATCATCTAGGTTTTTATAGTGCTAAAGGTTAGGTGGCAATTTTACTGGAGCTTTTATGTCCCTAAATACAGGTTGATCCAGAGGTCTGTGGTGTTGAAGGTGGCACTGGTTTGCAGCTCAGCAGGGACTGGAGTCACTTACGGTGTCTTTCCCCCTTCATAGTCCTGACTCGGCACACCATGTCTGCACTCTCATTTTTTACCTTTCCATTATTGACTGACACATTTTTGTAAAGTGTCAATGTCATTTCCTTGAGCGGCCAAAATCGCAACCGCAACTTCCTCCCAAACAAATAATAGCGTCTACAGCGTAGGTCTTGCACAGTGTGGCATGGAACCATGTAGCTAACTGCGTAACTAGTAACTGCGGACAAGTTTAGAGGTCTTTGGACTCTTTGCACAAATATTACACACTGGTCAACACTGAAGCTCAGCGACAAGGAACTAATGATTGAGTATATTATAAGTTCTTTGAGTGGGTGTTGATGGCAAATGGCAACAGAGAACACGCATCCAACATTTATATGTCTGATGCCTGATGTCTCCATTCGTGTTTCCTCTCCCCTTCCATGGCCTCCAGTTGTTTTTTAGCTCATGTGCAGTGATGCTGCATCATCATAGCATTTAAACTCACCACTTCCATTAAACGTCTCTCCACACTGGAATGCAACTGCCGTTGCATTCCAGTGACAGTGATGGCATTATTAGTTGTTCGAGCATCCAATTAAACTGTTGTGGTGGCTGTCACTCCCTCTGGCTGGGCTCCCTGTGGGCTCAGGATCTGGCAAGCCAAGTAAACAGGAGTACAAAGCTGACAGCTGTCTAATGAATTATGCACAGCCTAGTGTCCCAGAAGTAGAACACACACACGCACCACACACATCCTCATGCACTCAAACCCCAGCGGTACAGTTGAGGGGAACTGGAGAGTCATTAAACTTCTCCCCATTCTTTGTTTCTGCTTTTACCAACACCTCCAAACCACCCCTTACAGCAGTAGCATCACCACGACCACCACCACCCTCCTGATCATGCCGTCTCTCTCTCACGTACACACACACACACACACACACACACACACACACACACACACACACACACACACACACACACACACACACTTCTTCTTACTGTTAGCACATGCAGCCTCTCTGACTTTCCGTCTGAAGATGTGAAGTGTGATGTGACTGGGCATCTCACCTGCTCTCTCCATTAGGAGAGTGCTGTCTTAAATCAACTTCTTTCTCTCCTCATATCCTCTCTACAGATTAAACGGCTGATAGCTAGAGCTCAATTAAGCCCAAGTCAACTCAGTGTTTGGGCCAAATCAAGTCAGGCGATCCTACAGCGAAAAGCCAAAGTCAAGTGAGGGAGACGATGCTAATCCCGTTTATCATGGACCTGGCTAGGGGGAAATGTGAATTACCATATCTTCTTGCCCCTCCAATGCATGGCCTTTGAATGTAGCAGCCAAGTCTATTGACTTTTTAATGTTTGTTTAGAGCACTTACGACATACATTTTTTGACAGTCAAGTCTATGCACTTTAATGTTAGATAGAGCACTTATGACGTAAATCACTTTCTCTATGGATTTCATGCTGCATTCACATGGGCTTTTCCTTTATTGCCCAGAATGGAGATCTCCATCTTTTTTTAGCTCCTATATACAGCTTTTCGTCACATTTGCAAATCAAATCAAACAAATCAAAAAGGATAATTTACGTCATATGTGGACGAGCAAATTGACTTTTCTAAACACAGTGCAACTGTTTTAATTCAGCTCAGGGCTTATATATATATCTCACATATATTCAGTTGTCATCTTACATTTCATATATCTTGTGGTGAAACATGTCAGATATTTCCCAGTTACCGCTGCCAGCCCTATTTCAGGAACAGCGCAAATAGCTGATCTACTGTATAAGCGGGCTCCCATCGAGTCCCGTGGAGCAGAAGGGCAAAAGCCAGCTTGATCTAGATTACAACAAGTCTCTTTGCAATGCCTTGAGATCTTGTAGATTTGTTATTTTAGAAAATTCTGAAAGGTTCTTGGAACTCACGAAGAACATGCTAATTTTGTGGTAGGCAAATTTTGCTCACAATGCTCACGTCACAACATATAACGCTATTTCACTAGGAAAGACCAAACATCAGACATGGGAACCCTTTAAGATGGTTTATTGAGAAGGGTGGAGTATGGTCATTTGCTGTCACAAATGCCAAGCACGAAGTATAAATGCAGGGTATGGTTGTCTATGGGAGCGTAGCATGCGCAGCATGGGACGCGCGGCATAAACGTTCATGGCATTACATACATGGTGGGCCAGCATGGTCGTCTATGAGTGCTCCCATGCGAAGCATGGGACGCGCAGCATAAACGGCCATGTCCTGGAATACATAGTGAAGCAGCATGGTCGTCTATAGATGCGCCGCATGCGCAGCATGGAAGCGCATCATAAACGGCCAAGGCTTAGGATACATTGTGAAGCCTGCGTGGTCGCCTAGAACGGGTCGCATGCGAGGCATGGGACGCGTGGGGTAGACGGCCAGGGCGTGGAATACATAGTGGAGCAGCATGGTCATTTATGGATGCGCCGCATGCGCGGCATGGAATGCGCATCATAAACGGCCATGGCTTAGAATACATTGTGAAGCCTGCGTGGTCGCCTAGAACGGGTCGCATGCGAGGCATGGGACGCGTGGGGTAGACGGCCAGGGCATGAATACATGGTGTGACCAGAGGTTCGAGGGGGGCGGACCCAGATACTTTGGCTTAGGGGTCGAGGCGTAGGCCTGAGTGGTATAGTAGAAACCCCAAAAGTATCTTACCGCTTAGATTACGAGACCATGGATCGCTGGGCGTTGTGCAGGTCCTGGGCGTTGGTGCGGATGTAGCCGTGGTAGGCTAGGGATGACCACCGGCCGAGGATTTGGATGACATGGTCCGGCACCCCCTTGCTTGATGCGGTGGATGCTGCTCCGATTCTGAAGGAGTGGCCGGAGAAGTGCTCTGGGGAGAATCCCGCTTTGGTGAGGACTGAGCGGAGGTGGGAGTGGAACCAGTTTCTGGTGGCGATTGATCCTCTGTTTGTCACGAAGAGGGGATCTGAAGGCGTTGCGTGCTGTGCGCGTCGGGAAAGAGTGTAGTTAAGTAGGGGCTCATAGGGGCTGAGGAAGGTATTGAGTTTGTAGAGGAAGATGGGAGTGGTTTTGCCGAACTGGTCCGTTTTGCTGTGCTTGATGGTAAAGATGAGGGAGGAAGTGCTGTGGGTGGTTAGGTCGACCAGCCTGGGGTGGAGAGCCGGGTCGAACCTGGAGTTGGAGGAGGTGAACTCTGAGCTTCTCAGGAACCCAAAAAAGGCTAAGAGAAACATGGCCTCGAGCGTGGCGTCGGTGTGGGGGTCTGAGTAGCCGGTGCGGAGGACGTGGATGCAGCTGGTTAGGATTTCGGCTGTGAGGGGTTGGCGTTGGGGGGGAAGTTTTGGCTCGATCCTTTGGAAGCCTTTGAGTAGCAGGGTGATCTGGGGATGTTGGATGGATGGATGGGGGGAACCGGTGACGAGTTTGATGAAGAAGTTGATGCCGCACAAGTAGACTCGGATGGTTGCTGACCTGGTGGCTGAGGAATGGAGGTGGCTGATGTAGGAGGAGAGGGTGATGAGGTCCGATGATGGGAAGTGGACGTGGAAGAGGGTGTGGAAGGACCGGAAGTTCTTCCAGGCTGTCCAGTAGGAGGAGAGGGTGGATGGGGCGATACCTTGCAGGACCATGTGCCGGGATTGTGTGAGGAGGTGGTGGAATGGATGGTTCAGGGGAAGGTCATCTCCGAAAAGGGTGGAACCGGGGTTGGTGTTGGGTCGGCTTCTGGCGCCAACCTCCTGAATTTCTGAAAAGAAAAACGGGAAAGGGAGTCAGCTATTGAATTTTTATGGCCGGGGATGTGTGCTGCGCGGAGGATGAAGTTTTTTGTGACTGTTATCCAGGTGAGTCTGCGGAGGAGGGCCATGATGGGGAGTGATGAGGATCTGCCTTTGTTGATGATGTGCACGGTGGTGAGGTTATCTGAGTGGATCAGGATTGACCTGCTGGCCCACTCTGACCCCCAGAGGGAAGCCGCCACGACGATGGGGTACAGTTCGTACAGTGCGGACGAGTGGACGTCGCTAGCTGACTGGGCCAGCAACGCCTGGGGCCACTCGGCGGCGAACCACCGACCACCGAAGTATCCTCCGTAGCCGATGGAAGGTGCTGCGTCGGTGAATAACTGTAGGTCTTCTGGTGATGTCACAAAGTCTTGGTAAAAGAAAGAAATGCCATTCCAGTGGGTCAGGAGCTGGTGCCACATTTTCAGCTCGGAGAGGCACTCCGGGGAGAAATGGACTTGGTGGTGGAGCGAGGGGACTGAAGATGCCAGTAGGAGGAGGTGGGAGATGAAAGAGCGGCCTTGGGGGATGATGCGGATGGCGTAGTTGAAGTGGCCGAGGAGTGAGAGAAGCTGCTGCTTGGTGCACTGCGGGGCGGCGAGGTGTTCGGAGATGAGGAGTAGGATGCGGTTGAGCTTGTCTGGGGGGAGTGAGGCTTGGAAGGTGACGGAGTTGAGAGTGATGCCGAGGAATTCTATGGTGGTGAGGGGGCCTTCAGTTTTCTCTGCTGCGAGGGGGATTCCAAGGCGGTGGAAGACGGACTTGAGGGTGGTGAGGCTTCTTGCTGGTGGTGCTGAGGGGGGGTCGACTGTGAGGAAGTCGTCGAGGAGGTGGACCAGGTAGGGGAGTTTGTAATTGTTGGTGAGTATCCAGCAGAGGAGTTCAGAGAGGTTGTCAAAAAGTTTTGGACTGCTCTTGCAACCGAAGGTCAAACGGACGGCAAAGTAGAATGAATTGTCCCAGCGGACGCCAAACAGATGCCAGGAATCTGGGTGAAGTGGCAGAACCTTGAAGGCGGCAGTGATGTCAGCTTTGGACAGCCAGGCGTTGCGGCCGGCGAGACGGATAAGGTTTATGGCGTGTTGGACTGTGGCGTATTGGAGGGCAAATTCGTCGCTGGGGATGAGACTGTTGATGCTGGGGATGTGGGTGCCGTGGGGGGATGAAAGGTCGATGATGAGGCGTTTCTTGCCGGAGTACTTGCGGGTAGCTACCCCGATGGGGCTGATGCGGAATGTGGGGAAGGGGGGGGAGGGGAAGGGGCCGATCATGAATCCATTCTTGACCTCCTTCTGGAGGAGGGAAAGGACGGTCTCCGGATCGGTGGTGGCGGACAGGAGGTTGTCGCAGGTGTGGTTGGAGGAGGGTAGGGTGATGAGTCTGGGGGAGAAACCGTAGTTGAGGCCGTCTAGGAAGAAGCGGATGAAGGTGGGGTTGGGGTGGTTGGTGAGTTCTTGGGCTAGTTCCGGGATGATGATGGGGGTGCTGAGATGCTTGGACAGTCAACTGTGGGATGGGCGTGATGCTTGCTTGTCGGTGCAGTTGGGGCGGGAGTGGGAGCCGCCGCAGAAAGTGCAGATGTGGAGCATGCGGCATGATGACAGCTCGCAGCCTCCGTCATTGTAATTATTGCAAAGCATTTTGCTGCCGACAAAGACAAGCGGGCGGCCACGCCTGTCTTTCCCTTTGGAGGCGGCGGGGAAAACCTTGCTGGAGGTGGTGACGCTCAGGAGGGGGGGGGGAGTGTAGCTGGATTGATGCGCGGTGTGGGGGCGGGGTACTGGAGCTCGGAAGGTGCATTGGGTGGTGGGATGGGTGGGGCAGCTGCAAAGACTGCACGATTCTGAGGTTTTTCCGGCGAATATCCTGCAGTAGAGCTCCAGCTCGAGGGAGCCCCAGTAAGTTGTGTTATTGAATTGTTGTAATCTGGAGGCGGCCCTGGCGGAGAATTGGCGGTGATATTCATAGAAAAGGCTCCCCCCGAAGCGTGTGCAGAGGTCCATGCAGATGTAAAGGTGGTCGTCTAGTTCTTGGCGGCGGGAAGGGAAGGAGGTGCATATGATGTCCCGGAAAATGGAGAAGGCGAGGACAAATTCAGTGGGTGTGAGGACGGAGGAAGTGGATGGGGTGAGGTCACGGAGTGTGATGGAGACTCCTCCGAGGTCTACTGACCGGTGTTGGGCTGTGCTAGCAGAGGGGCGTATGAGTGATGAGAGGTCAATGTCCATACCTTGAAGGATCTGCGACCGGAGGTGTGATGGGACCATGGGGGCGTTGAGGGCGATGGCTGATGGCGGGATGGGTGCTGGCGTGGCTGTGAAGAGGGAGAAGGCAGGGGGGGGGGGGTTGGGGAACACTGGGTGGGGGGGAAGAGAAGGCACGGTGTTGTGTGGGGCGCTGAGTGCTGCTGGGGGAAAACCTAGGGGAGGTTGAGCTTGGAAATAGTACGGGGAGGGGAGGGAGGTGGGGTGGGGGGGGTAGAGGTGGGGTGCTGCGGCCTGCTGGAAAAGGGGGGGGGGGACAGGTTGGGCATGGGGAAAAGACCCGGGTGGATAATGTGATGGGGAGATGTGTGGAGGCTGGAAAACGCTAGCAGTGTGGGGGGTAGGGAGAGCTGAGGTGGCTGGAGCTCTTTCAGAGGGGGGGTGGGGGGGAAGAGGGTGGACATCTGGGGAAAAAGGCTGCCTCTGGAAGGTCACTGTGGCAGCCTTCCTCTTGCTGCGTCGTGGCAGAGCGGCCTGCTGCGTTACGACGCCACCTTCAGGCTGAACGGGCGCCTGCTGGGCTGCTCCTGGAGGACGACGCTTGACGTCACGTCGGTGCGACGGACCCGCGATGGCTGGCGAGGCTGGTGTTGTTGTTGTGGTGCTGTCGGAGTGTTGTGCGCTGCGGGTGGTCGTGAGGAGGTTGAATAGAATGGGTTTCCTGGCGGTCCTGCTAAACGGGATGCCTCTCGTGGTGAGCGCGCGTTGGAGACCGACGACAGTCCAGTCGGATATTAAGGTTGGTGCGGAATTGGAGCCGCGCGAGGAGGTGACGGCACGGTTCTGCTGTAATACTGGAGAGGTGAGTGAATCCTCGCGGAACTCCCGGGGTGTCCTGTTGAGGGACGCGGCGAGACGAGGAGGTGCTTGGACGGCTGCTGACCTGGAGCCTTGCTGGTCCGGTGGCGTGTCGGGCACCTCGTTAGCGTCCTGGTGGGTCGGCATGCCGAGGAAGGGGTCCTCGTCCTCCTCGGCGTGGATGTGGAGCAACCTGTTGAGGTCTGGCGTTCCTTGGTCTGACATGCTGAGTGTGGTTTTTTTTTTTTAGCTGTTTGTGCTAGGCTGGTAGCTAGAGAAAAATGCGCGATTAATCTCTCGGTTGTAACGTAGGGTGTGCGTGTTTACAAGAAACTGGCACAGTGGCATTTTTTGCACTTGAGTTTAAGTACCCACGGTGATGGGCGGCGCAGAAGTGGCCAGGTTAGTTGTAGGTGGGTGAGTGGTTGGCATGGTTGGCAAGGGTGGAGTTTTGGTTGGCAAGGGAGGAGATGGCAGGCAGGTGGGTTGTCTCATGCTTGGCCAAACCTCCCGAAGTTTAGTTGTTCCAACTCCATTTCGTACTATTTTTGAAAATCCTCTGAACGTTTTCACTCATAATAACATGTCCAACAAGGCAACGCAGGGTTTAAAGTGGTGTAATGTTTGGTTTGCCCTTCTGCCCCTTCCTAATCTCCCATTTCCCCACCCTTCCTTCCTCCTCAACCGTCTGTCTGGACTGTGCAGTGGAGTGGTGTGTGTGAACACCTGAACGTCATGCGTTCTCTCGTGTTATCACCTACAGCCATCATGCTCATGTTTCTTCAGATGTTACCACGTCATCACCTTCAGCAGACTGGCTCAACGTCGCCATTTCCCTGTTCCTCTCTCCGATAGCTGAAGTCTGCCTCGCTCAGGCTGGACCACTCCCACCACTTTTCAACAGCCGAGTGCGAGCAGATGGAGCGATGGATGGATAGCTTGGCATTTTGCCACGGAGCGCTACAATGTCTAGGTCACTACACATTAACCTACCTTGGTGCGATGACAACCCCCGGAGTGAAATATACGCCAACGTTGTCTCGTGGCCCCGCTACAACGCTGTGGCCGCTAAGCCCTGCTGAGGTCCACATACAGTACACTGTTAACCCTCTGATTTCCACCCGGGCAAATTCCTGTAAATGTTAGTCAACGGTGCCAACCAATGACAGAATGAGCCACAGGCAAACTGCATTCAATTCTTCACCTTATTATTGTGACCATAATATCATTTTGTGACGATTGATTTTGATAGAAAAAAATGGAAATGCAAAAATAGCAAATCTACAGCTCATGTTCATGAATATGTGTCTTTGTGTCAATCAAATCATCAATCAAACTGTGTCACAATGTGACACGCTGTGATGTTTAAAAGAATATCCCAGACGATCTCTAGTGATATCTCGCCCCGCCCTACATTCAATCAATGCAGACTGTTATGAGGTCACATTAACAGAGATTTTGTTAGTGAGTTTTGTGAGCGACTTAAAGCGATTGACAGGGAGGAGAGGAGACAAAGGGTGAGTGTTTGGATGGTTACAAGCGAGCCAATGTGTGGGCCACCTGATCCCTCTTTTGAAACTACAACGGTTAAACTGGGCCCTATGGGACACAGGGACACCGATACAACACCACCATGCAGCCCCTATGAATATGAATGATCCAGCCAAGCATAGATCAAATGCATAAGACCCCCCCCCCCCACATATATATATATATCAGGGGATCACGTTGCCAATTAGAAGGGATGCGGTAACCCGTCATCTTCCTGTCACAACGCAGCTTTGCTCAACCCCCCTGACAAAGAAATATTATTACCTTTTTTGTTTACCTAACTTGTTATCGGAACCCACTGAGACAGGAGTTTGTGTGAGTGTGTGAGTGTGTGAGTGTGTGAGTGTGTGAGTGAGTGAGTGAGTGAGTGAGTGAGTGAGTGCGCGTGTGAGATCCACTGCCAGGATGAGGGAAGAGATGTGTTCTAGGGTAAAGCAGCAATGAAATCAATGAATGTCCTGGCAGACAGACGCTGCCTGGAACCCACAGATCCAAAGGAGAATCCAAATCCAAAGGAGGCTGTTGGGATTTTCCCATTTGCACATTTGACTGTTGATGATCATTCATGAACAGATCCACTCCTTTCAGTATCAACAACAGACTCCTACGGCAGTCATTCACGTCATAGAGCTAGCTCTGTCTTGTCTCCATGAATGGGTATTCTCAGTGTGAAAGAGAGATTAGCCGAGCAAGAGCCCAGACTAAATCCCTCCGCTGATCCCAGCCGCTAGGCACAGCAGTAGAGCTAATGGGAGCATAGCATTGGTTTTCATGCTACTCGTCAAGAAAGATCCCACCTAGCACCCAGAAAAGAATAGCTTACCCTACAGTAATTGTGAGTAGTTGTAAACTTGACACAGCTGTACTCATAGGCTGCCTGGGGCAGCGTTTTCTCAGCACTGGATCCATACATGCTTTAGGATTTATTTTTTCAAATGAGCCAACATGCCCGCCAACACCTTGTATCCAAGGTTATGCAATACCCGGGTTGTCAGAGTACCCGTTGTACCTGTCTGTGTCCCCCATTTGAAATGTCTTTGCTACCAGGGACCCCCATACAATATTTGGGTTGTTAAAATGTTTTTCAATCCCAGATTTCTTGAAAATAGCATATATAAATTACAATGATATGATGTTGACGCTGTAATAACTCATTTTGCTGGGGACCCCCTGGGAAAGAAGCCCTGGGCGTCCCCGGACCCCACTTTGGGAACCACTGGTCTCTAAGACAATCGAAAGCAGATGGTTGACTGGGGGAAGAAAAGGGCTTATTGGAGTCCTGCAGTTGTGTCCTGGGTAGGGACTAGATCTCTGGGAATGTTGATTGATACGGATCAGTGAAAGCGTCACAATGGAAGAAGCAGTTGGATTTCTCATTGTGGATCGTCTTTATCAGCACAAGTCAGTGCTCCCCAGACGCCTGTCCAGGTATGCAGGATTAGCACCAAGGAGAGAAAGAGAGGAGCAGAGCAGATATAGCCTGGCTAGAATAGATGATTACATTTAAACATTTTAAACAATTAAAACATTCTGAAGGGAGACAGTGGGTCAAATACGAGTCAAATAAGTTCTTGATGGAAACAAATAAACATTAGGGGTAAGGCTGATGAATGGGTTCTCTCTCCTGGTTTTGTATTGGTCTGTATAGGCCTCCCTGAACATGTACTTTTTGTTTACTAAAGAGCTGTAGAGACGGAATTACTCACGCATTTGGCACCATATACAGTTGTCTTTCCTTTGACATTAATTAAATTTGTTAACTAGTATCATGTTTAGAAGTTATATTATCAGTCTTATATACAGTTATTTATACTTATATGCAGTATACAATACATTATGTTTGCATTATACAGTATTTTTGGTTGTTCCAACGACACAATTTATACACTTTTATACGCGATTGTAATTTTTTTATGTATTACTTTTGGACAGCTATTTCCAAAAATGTGTATAGTACTATTATAGGCTATAAAGTACATATTCTATTCTCAATGAACTCAATAGATATGAACTAGAGTGTTCACTGCTTCCCACCCAGTGCAGGCATGGCGGACTAAAACACTGGAGCAGTATGACTGCTACACTAGTGCAACGCGACATAAGCCGTATTTTGTTCTTAAGGAAAACACAGTGCCATCAAGTCGTAATAAGAAACATAAGCTGCAAGTGCCCTTCTTTGTGGTGTGTAATTGGCATTTACGTGTGGTTGGCTGTATGACACGGATGGCATGCCAGGTCTGCAACATGGTGCGGTGCCCTTTTTAAAAGGGCATTCAAGGATGCAACAAATGACCTAGAGCCTAATATGTCACTGAGCATCAGTTATATAAAGTGTGCCTTTGTACAGAATAGTGTAAACATCTTTGCCCTGTTAGTTTGGGTATTTGGCTGTGGGATGAATGTAGTGAAAGAATCCCCAGTGTCTCTTTGTTAGATCAATATATTAAGCCATAGGTCAATGTAACAATAACAAAGCCCCGACTCAAATGGGGTGTGAAAACTGGCCTATTTTTGAACGAAAGCTATAGAGCATAGAATTAGACATTATGAACAAAAACAAACATGTGCTTAATCTGCTGTCAGATTAATGCCTTTTTGTAGCACAAAATACACATGGGACCAGACCCATTGTCTCGCTGCTCTGTGATTCAAATTAAATAGCTGGAACCGTTGCAACTGACAAGCTTCACCAGCCCCTTGAGAGTAAGCCAAATTTTATTTTTCACGAATGGGAAAGGCCTTCATGTCACTCACTTTGTTTCCAAACTACAGACATAATGATGCTTAATAATTAGGAATTCTCCTCCTTTTTAAAACCACCATTCACAATGTACCCCCCCCCCCTCATGAATATTTAATGAGTGACTGCTTAATAAACATGAGGGGGTGTATAACTGCGCTTTGGCAGTGGCCCCTGTTGGCTCAAGCAGAGAGCAGGAGAGTCGTGCAAAGTGAGGGAGTGTGTTGGTTGAAGGGGAGAGCATGTCAGAGTAACTGAGAGAGAGAGAGAGAGAGAGAGAGAGAGAGAGAGAGAGAGCGTGTGCTCCCATTCAGACACACAGGCAGGCACAAGACACAGCAGTGACAGTCTGGATGTAAATCCTGACACACAGAGAGAGAGAGAGAGAGAGAGAAGCAGAAGAAGTCATAGAAAAGTGAGCTCCATGCAAGTCAGTTCAAAGAGAGAAGAGAAAGAAGTGAAGAAGAGAAAGAAGTAGAGGGGATCTCCTGCCTGTGTGGCTGGAGGGGAAGCCTACATGGTGTGATCTCGTCCATCATGGGATGTAACCTCTGTACACTGCAGAAGCCGGTGGAGCACTACAAACTACTCTATGAAGTCTGCCAGGTACGCTGATGCGGGAAAGCTTTCTCTTTTCATAGATAATGTATTAGTTTGTTTGTTCGTTTGTTTGGCATAATGTGTGTGGGAGAGGGGTTTTGTCTTGCCTTTTCGACCATTATTAATCATTATTCACGCACTTGCTGAAAAGCAGCCAGCTGATGTTGGTCCCTTGGTGGTTGTGCCAGAGAGTGAGAGTGGCTAAGTGGGGAGTAGAATAGAGTTGTTGTTGTTTAGACAGAGCCTCTGCAGCTGAGCTGCCTGAACTCTTGGCATCGGGGTCAGAGAGAGGTGGTGTGAGAGTTGCTTAAAGGACCGGTGATGAAGAGGTGACAGTTGACTCAATGCGACTGCTAGTGTGTGAGGATCACTGCCCACCTCCTCATTGTCAACGGAATGCTGACACAGACCCATTTGCTTTTAACCCCCATTTGACTTTCCCTTACGTTTATGTTTAACACTCAAGTGCTTATTTTGCACTTTTTTTTCTTTTGGTCAAAGGAAATAGACATGGGCATGTTATAGACAACTTCACTAAAGAAAAGCTGGAATTTGTTTTCATGTCAGAGCACCGGAGAGCTGTTTAAATTCCAAAACAAAGTTTGCTCAGACTGCCTTCAAACAATAAACAGGTCCAATCCTATTATCCGCATTCCACTCGGTAGTACACAGTATTACATTTTACATGGAGAATCTATCCAAAAAGTAAAATATACTGGTAATAATTAAACAGGACTCCAGTGGATGTGCTCGAATGGAATGTTTAATAACCAAGATTTGTTCTTTGGCGTTTGAGGTGGTAATGGAATGATAAGCCACTTGGTTCTGCATAGTCATCTAACACCTGACTTAGTTGTGCATTGTGTGGTCCCCCGGAAATAACAGATCTACAAATTCCAAAAATTGTCGCGCCGTGACACCGCTGTGAGCTTGTAGATCAGCTATTTTCGGTGCACCACACCGGTGCTCAACCATGTATAAATCAGGCTTAACAGTTAACACCTCATTGTCCACTGCATCCTGTACGTCCTGACCCAGCTCTGTCCTGTCGAGTAGCAGCTCTGTTCATGTCACTACCCGTAACTCTCGTGTCTCTATTTTGGGAAAACTTTTCAAAAATAGCCAATAAACAAGCTCACAATGTGTTGAGTTACGGCCCATTTTTGCTCGTAGAATGGCAACTTTCATTATTTGTCGTACAACAGAATATATAGGGCTTCAGTGGTTAAGGTTGGGGTACTGCTATCCACTAATGGCTGCTTTTAACACTAGCATGTCTGAGAGACCATTTTGACCGTTTTTATTTAGATTTTGAAGTTGATTATCTTTGCCCATGAAGCTTTCAGAAGGTTCCCCTTCCATTTTCATCATCCATCACCATTCTATCATCTCAGACATTTTTGACATCTGAAACATTTTCTAAATATGAATTTTTAAGCACATGCTACTTCTGTCTGATTGTACTTCAGACATGCTAGTTGAATGTCATGATCAAACTCCTTCTGAATATCCCTCTTTAGACCCCTACCCACCCATCAATGCCCCCATTTCCTTTTTCAGGGAAGATGGCAGACCGTGTCTTTGATCATGATGTGTACAGGGAAGGGTTGTAGAAGAGTGGCATGCTAAATGGATTATGGGTTTTGTAAATCTGAATGAGACCAAAAGAAAGACCTCCACTCCCTCCTCCTGCTACCCAGTTTTTCTCTGCTCTCCACCTGGAAAATGACACTCAGAATAGTGGGTGATGGTAAAGGAAAAGGGCATTCAGTTCCTTTGTCCTGCTCACATCGGTTGCATTGAACATGTCATTTTGCATGTGTCAGTTATGCATTATAATTGACAGGCCGTTGATTGACACAGGTCACAGTTTGCTCTTTCATGCTGTGGCTCTCTTCTCTTCTGCTGGCCACTTCAACCATGACAGCCAGCCACCTGACTGGACTGAGGCCCTGCTGACAAAGCCAGTCCGCTCTTTTCTCCATTTGTCATTTGCTACAGGTTCAAACAGAACGCTGCATGTGATTCAGTGAGATAAGCTGTAATCCACCTTAAAGGACAACTTTAGTTTTTTCAACCAAGGTTCATGTTTTAGGTTGTTATTAGAGAAAGTAAAAGAATCAAAGATGTGTGTTCTGTTTTTTTCTTCAATTGCTGCTTTCTTTTGTTTTATGGATTTTAGCTGTTTTTGACAGGGGGGGGGGGGGGGGGGGGGGGGGCATTCGAACATGGGGCTAATTTTGTATTTTTTTACAAAATATTATGGAAATGTATTTTTCAATTATTTACTATAGTCCTACTCGACCCCAAGAAATTACATCTGGCAACAGAAGATCACAGGATCTACTGAATGTGAAGGTAGCCTACTGGGGGAAGCCACACTGTGTGTCATAGGCTCAATATGTCAGTTTGACACATTCAGTAGATCCCGAGATCTTTTGTGGCCAGATGTACTTTATTTGGGGCTAGTAGGACTATAGCAAATAATAGAAAAATAAATTGCCATAATATTTGTCACTGTCACTGTCACTGTCACACACACACACACACACACACACACACACACACACACACACACACACACACACACACACACACACACACACACACACACACAGGCCAGGGAGGAGAGCTTTTACAGTACAGTACAGTACAGCACCACTCAGTTCAGACAGGTCTGATTTTTCTTTCGAGGACAGTTCTTTTCTCATTTTGGGATGTCGAAGGTCGTTATGATAATGACATTATTAACATCTAATTTGTAGTGTAAAATATTATTTCTACAATTATAACAACTTTTCAGATGCATACCTCCCCTTTTATTTAAGTGCAATATCTATTATTAAGTACATCAAATAATTCACTTCATAAAATATATTTATGGGCCAACAGTGTTGAACTTAAATTGTTTAGTTAAACCAAGCCTCTTCTCTTCTCTTCTCTTCTCTTCTCTTCTCTTCTCTTCTCTTCTCTTCTCTTCTCTTCTCTTCTCTTCTCTTTTGAACACCTGCTTTTGTCAACAGATTGTTGACATGGGCAGATTGCCCATGGTGAGAAAGCTGTGATCAAGAGCACATTAATCCTCCACCATTAATCCTCTAATTGAGAGGATAATGAACTGCTAAAGACATTGAACTTTCTATGGCCGTGGCTAGAGAACATCAACTCATGCAAAACCTTCATTCTGGACATCCAGTTGGTTGACAAAATGCCTTAGTAGTCATAGATGAGGTCATCATGAGACAACAATCAATTAGGACAGCTCAAGTGAGAGTCACTCACTCTCTCTGTGGGTGTCTTATATGAGTCTGCTGATGCACATTAAAATGTATGTCATTTTATTTTTTTTTATGTTTTTTTCTTTTTGGCTTTCGCTTTATTTAAAAAAAAAATTAATGGAGGGACAGACAGTAGGCTGACAGGGGATGACATGCAGTAAAGGCCGTCGGGATCGGGAGTCGAACCCGCGGCACACTGCCAGACTGGATTACCAGCCAAGGTGCCTGGGCCAGTGGGCCACTGAGCCACGGCCCAGGCTAAATTTATGTAATTTTCATGTCATTTTTCTGTCACTGCCGCACTGCTGCACATTTCTGTCACTGCCGCGCACACACAGTAAAATACTAAATATTGGCACTGGTGGATGTCAATCAATGGGGTTTGTACTGTAGCAGCAGCTGTGCAGAGAGAGTAGAGCTGGATTTGGTAGTAGTTTTGTTTCATATCAACAACAGCACACAGAGATCCCCTTGATCTGAGCTACTGGCACGGTGCCAAGTGCCAACACTGACCCCCCTCTCCAGGGGGTTAATAATCCTTGAACACTTGAAAAGTTTCCACTTCATTACACACCTTAGTTCCCGAAGAGACCATGGCAATTTTGCCCCGTATCTCAAGTATCAACAGAGTGCATCTCATTCTTTCCTTTCTTTTCAAAAATCTTTTTATTCAGGTTTTTTTGTAACAAGCCCAGGGGCAAGCATTAAAAGCATTAAAAAATAAAACTCAATTCCCTATCCCACCCTCCCCCCAACCACAATCCCAAGGATAGTCAGAAATACAGTCTGGAGGAGAATAAAAAAAGAATATATATATCTATATACACATATACCCAAAATACATGCATACATAATTACAAAAATAAATAAAAACTAAATTAAATTAAAGCAGATTTTCTTAGCAGAGCATATTTTTTTTCTGGCATAAGCACGGCACACTATACAGTTTGTGTGTTGTGGTAGAATGTCATAAACGGACCCCGGGTCATGTATTCTGGAAGCATTTTTAATGAATCCATAGTTACATATTTGGAAGTAGCCATTGTGTTGTGCAGTTTGAAACCTCAGCAGTATCTTATGAAATCAGCTTAAAAGCTAATTATTTTAACCACAAGCAAAAAGAAAACAAACCTTCTGCATACATACATGAAAAAAAAGAAACAGTAGTTGGTGGTTTTTAATAACGCCTGAATGGGAATCTTCAGAGCTAACCTCTCTTGATCGAGCCCATTAGAACTCTGTGTTGGTCTTGCCGGTCTCTTTTAAACTTGAACCCTATGACAGCAGTGAACCTTACCGTGTGTCTTCAAAGCTAAAGGTAAGCACCATGCCGAGATGTAAGCTCAGCTGCTTTTGTCTGGACGGTTAAAGCTAGAGGGCTTTGAAACTCTGTCTGACAGTCCTAGGGCTGCTAATCTCCCCACAAGTACCCTATAATGGCTGTGGCGCCTTGCTGTGGCTCTTACAATGCCCAGATCTTAATTAGAGCCTCAACACAAGCCGGCCATTGAGGCTCTGGTTTCCGCACGGCACTAATCTGTGTTATTGTCCCTCTGGTGCAAAATCTGTCTTTCTGTCCATCGAATGATCCACTTCAAGTCTAGAGACCGGGTTGTGTGTTGTGTGTCCTACAGTACATGTCAAGTGCAAATATATCATTATAGGCCGCAATTTATTATGAGTGACCGGGAGGTGGAAAATGCAAAAATGTCACCCGTGGTTGAAGAGGCCAAGTTGTCCCCGCCGCCGTCCGCCAGACAGTCTCTTTTTGACATCTTTTGACATCTTTTTGACCAGACAGAAAATGAGATGGAAATGTTTGTACAAGAAGAGCAGCAGCGCTGACCTCCTCCGCTGCCTGGAGGAGCCTCGTCATTATATGGCCGAGTGTGATGACCAAAAGGGAACGGCAGTGCTCAGTATTCTGTCCGCCCCTTGTTGTAACGGGCCTTGACGGAGACAGCATGGAAGGACAAAAGGCAGAGAGATCAGTGGCTACTGGGAGAGGCTGGGGAGTCTGTGTGTGCGTGTCTGTGTGTGCGTGCGTGTGTGTGTGTGTGTGTGTGTGCGTGCGTGTGCGTGCGCTGTAATAGAGATCAGCCCGGTGCACACATCACATCTGTCAAGCATTGGAGCAGGTGGCTGGCAGCCACAGGGGTGCCCTCAGAGAGACACAGTCAGTCAGTGACTCAGTACATACAGTACTGTACATACGGTCACTGCTAACAGTGAGGCACAGCGCAGACACATCACAGTGCTGGCCCCCCGAGGCCATGGCAGAGAATTTAACCCATTCTGACCTGAGATCAGATTCTAAAAATGTCTGTTTGAAAATGACAGTTTTCTGAAAAAGCTACAGTATGTTTCTATGTCAGTCGTTCTTCAAAAAAGAGCAGACCTACAAGCTCATAGCGCGCCACCGAGTTGCGTGCTACGAGCTTGTAGGTCTGCTCTTTTTAAATGGCTAAAGCATAGCTTTTTCAGAAAACTGTCGGGACGTAGAAGACATTTTTAGAATCTGATATCAGGTCAGAATGGGTTAAAGACTAAATTTGATCAAACTTAGACATGAAGATTTTGAATATTGAGAAAGTTGATCAGATCTTCAGCGGTTCAGCACCATGCACTGTGTCGACCATGCTTACTGCTCCACCCTCCACCACGCTGAGTCCTATTGTGAAACTGTGAAGCATAACTTTTCATTCACTTTGGAATGGCAGGATGTGAGCTGCCTCCCCCCCCAACCACCACCAACAACGAGCAGAATTGACAAAACAGAGATTATACCAAAGAGTCACAGAGATTATTAAATTTGCCATTAAGGCACAGGGGCTTGTTTTCCAAAATAGACATAGCAATTTTGGTCCCATCTGGGAACCACAGATGTTGTTAGTTTGTATCATGCAGGATGGGCTCACGGTGCCCTGATCCTTTTACACAGAGCTTCCAATGGGATTGTGTGGTGCTCGTAATTGTCTGTGTGCAGATGCATCAGGAGATTAGTTGTATTTTATTTATTTATTTTACAAGATTACCTTGCAAGATTGTAAGCCTTAAAAAATATAAAGTATTATCAGAGGGCATACATGCCTGATGGATGCTTTTCACAGTCCTTTTAATTAGAGAGGTGGCAGATGGGTAATTCATAAGTGAGCTAGTCATAGTGTATCATTAAGAGATAACCCTATATATCATTAGCCAGAATGTACACTGTGAAAAGGCTACACATCCACTGTATGTGTGTGTGTGTGTGTGTGTGTGTGTGTGTGTGTGTGTGTGTGTGTGTGTGTGTGTGTGCGTATGTGCGTGTGCTACCTAATGAATAAAACATCTCAGCAGTGGACAATAAGCAGCTATTAAAGAACTCCTCGTTGCTGGGGCCATTTAAATGCAGATGATTGAGGATCATTATTCCTCATTATGTCGCAGGGGGGGAAAAAGGAAAATAGGCTCCTTCCCCGGCCAGCGTGTTCCAATCATTCCCCCAAAATGAGACTCTATGATCTCTGAATTCTGATCTATTCTGTGGAGATTTTACATCCAGGGTGATGTGTGATCCTTTTTTAATAATGTATTGCCTTGCCTGTTTGACATTATCATCAGCCCACATGGTCTGTTCTGGTGTTTGCACCATGTAGGCTAACTGCTGGGGCAGTGCATGGCTGTTGCAGCCTTGTTTGATCACTTTGTTCGAGCTTGAACTTGACTTTGCTGACTGTAGTGTTGGACTGTCCAAATTAGGTAAAGGCTTCCTCCTCATTGTAGACTACTCCATTAATTGGTCGGTTTGGTCTTAGTCGACCAAGACTTTTTCATTAATCCATTTGATGATTATTTTGTTTTGCCCCCCATGCTGAATGAGGCATTTCCTGAATAAACTAAGCTAAAGAGGTGCTTCTGCATAAAAATACAATTTCACAGATTTGTAAATTAGATAAACTATTTGTTTAGTCAACATTGACTACTAGTAGTTTACTAAGAATTTCCACAGTTTTGGCAGTGCAGGCAGTGCAGTCTTTTGGAGTGGAGGTCACAGCCTTCCTCACAGGAGAGGAGACATGTCTCTGGATGAAGAGGGAGAGGGACTGGCTCAGTGCAGAGAGATAACAGGCCTAATCAAGGGTGACACCACTCCACGGTCTGGAGGTGTCACAGGTCCATACATCCATATCCATCCCTTTCCTATCTTCGCTGTGAAGGAACAATGGAAGACGTTGCTGCAATATTATCTGCTCAACTTCTCTGTGCATTCTAAGGTTTGCGCTATTATCATTTCAGTGTTTACTGATGCAGAGATTGACCCTACCTGCCCATGTTTTACCTGTATACAGTATATATCTAGAGAAGCGGTGTCTTTCGTTTATGTGTCCAGTAGTCAATAGAATGTTGTTTGCAGCACTTTCTTTGATTAAAACCTTCCGTTGTGAATTGAGGAGGGCAGTGTAAAGCCTACAGGAGGTGATTCGGGTCCTTTAATTGATCTGGATAACAGAATGTCCCATGCTTAAATCAGATTAGAAAAGTAAACAGTGGTGTCTTTTTCATGCGGCATTACGTTTCTCGCCGTTTGTTCTGTAATCCTCAGTAAGCCTGCATGCTGCGCAAAATAACGTCTGCTGTGGACTTAAGTCTAACACTACAAAGGGTTTCCTCTCCAGTAAGTAAAAAAAAAAGAACAACTTGTACACTTAAATACACACAAAGTGTACAAATACACCCGCGTAAAGCAACGCGTACACACAGATACAAAATAGCTAAATGTGAAATAAAAGAGGGATTAATTGTTTTTCAAAGCTGAATGACCCATATTCAGACTGCCAATCAAATGCTATATAGGCCCCCGGATCGTAAGTCTTCAAGCTTTCATGCTCTCTATCACGTCAATGCTTCTCTCTGTTCCACAAATACAGACTTTAAAGAATTTGTTTAAGGAAGTGTATCGGACCAGAAAGAAGAGGCAAGAGCCCTGGCTCTCAAGGCTTCCTGAATGCTCGTTTATGGTCTGAAGTTCCCAGGGCTTTTCTGCCCACCAGTGAAAAGCACCGTTAGCCTGGCTGGCAAAGTTTCCACTCTATTCACTTCGTTGCATTTCCCCCAGGAACAGAAACAGTGGCTCTTTAATGATGTGCTTTGCTTTATAAAAGGATTAGCTGCAGATTCAATAGCCTTATCAAAGACTAATTTTACACAATGTGTCCAGTGAATTTGGCTAGCATTCCGCAAAGGCCTTTCCTATATGATTTCCATATGATTTTTATAATATGGTAGAAGTGAATTATGTTATCATAGCCCTAGTGTTTCTCCACTGATGGAGTTCACCTGAGGTCCTCCTCCAGCTATGGCGATGACAGTGAGAGGGACTGCTCTCCCAATCTCACAGATAAGCATCTTTGGCAGCTGGTTGGCAATCAGGGAAAAGATGGCATGTGCATCTGACACACACACACACACACACACACACACACACACACACACACACACACACACACACACACACACACACACACACTCGCAGATCAAGGTTTCAATCTGACGTGATTTGCATTCCAGGGATGATGGCGAGTGTGGAATTGAGGCATGGTTGTCCCCTGCTGGCCCTAATTATTACCCACAGGATGAAGGCTGGCGCATATCCATCAAAGATCCCAGTGATAAAACCGGCCACAACCTTTAAATATCCTCAAAATAAGCAGAGCCAAGTCTTGCACAGTAAGACTTGGTTTATATTTCATTCCACTTTTAATGCAACATTTTAATTAAATAATACTAGACCAGAGATAGGCTCTGAATATGAGATAGGCTCTGGATATCAAACCCACAATTTTACATTCCACACACCACACTTGCAAATCACCAACAGACATATGATTCAGATCACTTTAATATGCATTTAAGGCAGACCTTGCCGCTGTCTTCTCATTAAATGAGTTCCTCCTCTCTGAGGAGCCACCAGAGGAGGTTGATTAAGTAATTCCTGCGTCATCCAACAGCTCTTAAGTTTCGCAGGGCATTCACAAACACCAAACTAGTTGCTGAAAACCTGATTTTCTTAACTGTTGTGTTCCCTGCTCATTTGCCACATTGTAAATGTGTTTTTCGCTAATCGCAAGTGCTGAAGTTGAGCTGAGGTTGTGATTTAGAGGAGCAGGGTTAATTCACATCGTTTGGGGAGCACAGCGGTGGCAGACAGCGGCGTATTGTGTCGGGAGAGCACTGTGTGTGTTTTCCCAGTGTGCTGCACAGGGGCCAGGCTGTGTCAGAGGTGAGTGTTGTGAATGGAGGCTGTGGGGGGCTCAACCCTTTGAGGGCACTGAGGCAGAATGCCCCTCCGGGCTCCTAGAGAAAGGGGGCTAATGCTTTGTCTTTGGTTTGTAGTCTTCAAGTGGTCCTGGGACTCCTGGCAACGAGGTTTGTTTGTTTGAGCCATGTATGGAGAGAGAGTGAGGACGAGCAAGAGAAAGGCACTTGTGTTCCTCTCAGCTGATGTGTAACATCACAGCTCGAAATGGTAGAGGTGCTGTTATAGAATATTGAGATTATTGTGCATGAACACAGTCAGCCCACTTCATATCAGCGTTTTCAGTAAACACACGCATGCATTGCACACACACATGCATGCACATGCATACACGAGCGCATGCGCGCGCACACACACACACACACACACACACACACACACACACACACACACACAATGACTTCCATGCAGAAACAGGCAGCACACAGTAAAATCCTCTGTGTTGATCTAACCCAAAAGAGTTTACAAATGGAACCATTTCTTGATTTTGTTCCATTTGTTATCTCTTCGTAGTTCAAATGAACACCGAGGATTTCACTGTGCAGAAAGCACAGGACATTAGTTTATGTCTGGAGGCTGTTAGACGTTGCGGTTCCTCCTCCTGGTGTCGAGAGGTGCTAACTAATGCTATGAATCAGAATGAGACCAGTCTAGCCAGGGGCAACGTACGGTAGCAAGCAGCTGTATGTTTATCACCAAATGAATCCTAAGATGTGGTGGTGTTTGCACTGTACTGTGTGTGTGTTCAATGTCAGGGTGAGACGCTAAAGATTAATAACATGGCTAATGAGCTGGAAAAGCTAAACGCTGGACCATGCAATTCTTTTGCATCAGTCAGGTCCTTTTAAATAGCAGCATTATTCCTTGCATGTTTACAGACGTGTGTGTGTGTGTGTGTGTGTGTGTGTGTGTGTGTGTGTGTGTGTGTGTGTGTGTGTGTGTGTGTGTGTGTGCGTGTGCGTGCAGAAGGAGAGGCTATGTGGAGAGCCTATGAAATGAGAAGAGCCCCTGGCTCAGATCCTACCAAACAAGAAACAAATTCCAAATGATGTGATGATTGAGAGCAACGGTGATGCTGTTCAAACCCTGATAAGCCAAACTGACTTATCTCCTCCGCGATAACATGGAAGGGTTCACGAAGGTATGGGAACCAGTCTTAGATACAGTGGACCCTTCTAGACTGCGCTTCAATGTAACTTATTGAACGGTAGCGAATAACAAAGACTCTGGAGGATTTCACTGTGCAAAAAGCCCAGGACATTCGTTTATGTCTGGAGGCTGTTAGACGTTGCAGTTCCTCCTCCTGGTGTCGAGAGGTGCTAACTAATGCTATGAATCAGAATGAGTGTGTGTGTGTGTGTGTTAGATACAGTGGACCCTTCTAGTCTGCGCTTCAATGTACATTATTGAACGGTAGTGAATAACAAAGACTCTGGTGACCTGTAATGTACAATCATGTACTCGTTTTGTCTTTTTTTTTCTTTTTTCGTCTGTGCATTGTAATGTCCGTATTGTGGTACTTCGTAGTTCAAATGAACACTGAGGATTTCCATTGGTGGAAATCCAAAAATAAAATGTAAATTAAAAATATAATTTCGTGAACCGAAAGGGCAGCTTCCTTGCTCGGACTTCGACAGGTGTCGTCCCAGACTCTATGGCTTTTGGAGATTGTAGTCCCAGACTCTATGGCTTTGGACAGGTGTAGTCCCAGACTCTATGGCTTTGGGAGATTGTAGAATAGTTGTCTGGCTACACGAGACCACCAGAACGGGGACACTAGGGTCCATGTGTGGTTAGTGGTTACCCCCAAGGTGCATTAGATATAGTATGTATGTATTGGTGTGAGAGCGAGGACTGATTAGCACGTGAGCTCGTCTTTCATCGCCGCCACACAGAACCCTTAAGTGGTTCAACCAAACTTAATTAGCCTCTTCACTATGGCATGCTGCAGCCTTTTTTCCCAGGAATTAATCTTCCCAGGTTAACACACTGCAGTGCACCCGCTCCATTGTCTCTGACGGGAGGTCAGATTTATCCTCCTCTGAGAAATTACTTAGCTAAATGAGGGCTCTTCCATGCAGCCCTCGCTAATGACCTTGATTAATTAAAGAGAGACTCTTTCTAATTAAGGTCTGATTCTACTTGATCCGGACTCTGACCCTGTAAAAGAGTCCGGGGCACTAATAATTCACTGAAATCAGTGAAATGGAATATATCGCTGCTGCAGCGTTTATGTAAGGGGACAAGCCTAAATGGTGTCATGCTTTAGTCACTCACTAGAGATCTGATTGGATCAGACTGATCCAATCAGATATCTAGTGAGTGTTTACAAGATTACAATAAGGACTTTAATGGACTTATCACACAATGTGTCAAGTTCATGTAAAACATGAATTAGTAATGTTTTGAATTAGTTCCGTTTTTTTATCCAGCTGAAAATGTCCCTATTGTAGCTGGATACGTTTAAATATCTGTTAACCAATAGAATAATAACCAATCCAAAATTGTGGAAAAGGTGCACATGGTATTCACGGGTGATGTTTTGCAGTTGGATGAAGTAAAGGGTCTGGTCTGATGAAAAGGTTTTTGCGCGTGCGTGCGTGCGTGCGTGCGTGCGTGCGTGCGTGCGTACATATAAACCATCCTGTGCATACATTCAGCATGCATCGCCTCCGCCACTGTAATGATTAACCGTGCATTGCTCTCTTGTTGTCCCCTTTGTCTCCATCCAGGTCAATGGAAAGGACCTGTCCAAGGCCACCCACGACCAGGCAGTAGAGGCCTTCCGCACAGCCAAGGAACCCATCATGGTGCAAGTGCTGCGTCGCGCGCCGCGCCCCAAACCCACCGGCCCCTCTGCCGACACGCACGTGGCCGACATCTGCACCCAGACCGAGATCACCTTCCAGCACATCATGGCCCTCGCCAAGCTGCCTGCCTCTGCACCCGCCACCATGGCGGTGCTGGAGCAATATCTTCTTCCTGAGGAGTGAGTACTCACTGACGGCACCTTCCTTTTTCTTATTTAGAAAGGGACTTTTCAGTGAGATGCTGTTAATTCAGTCCTCCTGCCGGAGAATGAGTTCTAAGTGAATGAAACATCTAATGGAAGGTAAAAAAAAAGAAAAAGCTTTCAGAACTCATCAACTCTGAAAAGGTTGTTTCACAGCCACCACACACAGCCAACCTGTCATTCTCTGTAATAATTAAGACAGGGACATCTTGTCTTTTCACAAGACCATCCGCGTGTCATCTCCAGTGAGCTTCATGGGAAGCCTTCTGCCTGTCACTTACAAGAGATGGAGCTGCCATATCCCAGGGCACACAAATGCACCATGACAGTGATGTTCTTTTACATTTGGATATGCAGTCAGGGTTTTCGTGTATTGTCGCTCTGCGTGGCCCAAGGGCATTGACAGTCTGGGTACTGCTTTGCCCACTGTGCCAGAAGCGGTTGTCCTTTCATGACCACTCATCATTTATTTATTTATTTATATGACTTCAGACATTAGCATGGCGTGTATTTAATTTGACTCTGATTAGCCTCTGGGCGTGACATCTACATTGAGTCCTTATTATTTTATCTCTGGTTTGCTTGCATCTTTTTAACCACATGAACCATATACTGTATACTTTGTTGAGTGGCATCCTTTTTCACCCTCTAGTCTACAACAGATTGGGTGCAGAGGGAATATGTCGAATGTAGATTGGCTATTTTGACTGAATGTTCACCTATTTCCTCTGAATGTTGTTCACCTATTAGGACCTGCCCCGGATTGCTCATTTCAAGTGGTTAATATTCTGCTTTGTTTTATTTATATTCTGTTTTATTTAAGAACCCTTTTTACATTCTTTCCACCCAGTGTATCTGAACTGCTGAACTGGTAACACTGCTTTTGTATCTTACATATATTGTATCTTGCTTTTTTTCATAGGCATCCACCAGGACATGCGTATTTTGACCCCAATGATTTCCTAGAGGGCATGCAGCAGGACATGGAACGAGAGGAGCTGGAGTATGAGGTATGACATACTCTCCATTTCAGCGTCTGTCCTTATCTGCTGCCTCCTCAATGAAGATGTACGCTCGGACGCAGATTCCATTTTGGTCCATCAGCCGGTCTGATTTAGCCTCTGTGTCTCCAGCCCAATGATGCTGCTGGTCACCGCAATGCTTGCTCTCTCCGATAGATCACAATAATTGATGTGCCCGGCTCCCACTTCCCCCCCCCATATAACGACACTCACATGTAGGACAGACAGGAATCGAGTAGCTTGTTTGTCTGAGCAGATGCACGACTGTGACATCATTACTTATTAGTGACAAGGTGTAATACGTCTTCCACAGGAGATCAGGCCCAGCGGGTAATTATATGGAGTAGTAGATAATAGCTCTGCCATGATGGATCCCATGTTGTAACATTAACAATGCCTAGATTCAGGACATGATGAGGAGGATGTGAATCCCATCCCTTTGCTGATATTCATATGACCCCTGCACCCCAAAACACGCGCGCGCGCGCACACACACACACTGTCTGTCCCTCACTGTGCACAGCAGAATGTATACCGGTACATGTTGCCTACTGACCCCATCACAAAAGACTCACTCAAAATGCTGATATTAGGCTTCTGTTTTAAACTAAGTTCCAGTCTGACCACTGTCCTTTCAAAGGCCTATCGCCTGCTGTTCATTTGCTTTAAGGACATACATAATGCAGTGCTTTAAGAACTTAATGCTGTGCCACAACAAAGGCTTAAGCCTATCTGGACATGTGACCATAATTCATCTGGTGGCCACTTTGCTCTTAGTTCATCCACCATGAAGTAAGTGGCCACCGTGAATATGGTTTATTAAATAGAGGTTACCGGCAAAGAGGTCCGTTAAATTTAAATCAGTTAAAGGAAAACACTGGTGTAGTATACTACACCAAAAAAAGTGTGTTTTGGAAAAAACCCTTGAGGGGACATTTCTGCTAGTATTCTATTCTTCTGCAGCATTAGAAAGGATTCCAATTGCCGGGTTAAAATGCTTTGAAACATTTTCGGTTTGACCCATCCCTACCTACCCCGGCTACTGGAAGAACGGTGCCTCTTGTATCTTTAGCCGGATCTCCTAGATTACAGGTGTTGACAAGTGACAAACGTGACTCTGCCTGGCTGCAGGCCAGTACATCCTCCCTCATGCTGTCATTGGGCTTATAAGAGACACAAAGGCTTCTCGGCATCTAGCCAAGAGTGTCATGACAGTGATTTATGCATCATTGTTGCTCTATGTGTCCTTATAGAAATCTAAATATCAAACGAATAGTTCTTAACCCAATTTTATGAAGAGAAAAAGAAACCAAATGTCAGATGAAGACAGAGTGAGGTGTAACCTGGAGCACATGTCTGTTTTCTAGGAGGTGGATTTGTACCGTGCCAACATCCAGGACAAGCTGGGCCTGACGGTGTGTTACAGGACCGATGACGAGGATGAGACTGGGATATACGTCAGTGAGGTGAGTCCACTGAAACTCCTTCAGGATGTGTTTATGGCGAGGCTGTGGAAAGGAAATGTACTTCTTTTACAAAGTCTTCAAATGATGAATTCAACCTTTCTTTTCTTGCTTTAGATTGACCCGCACAGTATTGCTGCAAAGGACGGCAGAATCCGAGAAGGGGACAGAATCATCCAGGTACATGCTGCTCTATATGAGCTCTGAAGCAACCATCTTAGTTTGTTTTTGGTTTAACTTTAGGCTCATAATTCTGTACCTACTGTACATACCACTTCTCTATTGTTACGTTACTTTAGCTACTTGGCAAAGACACACTTATATCCAGGGATTTGTTTGACTTATTGTTACTTATATGTTGTTTGTGCACTGTGTTTATATTACTGGTTGCCTGTGTTGGTGAAGCAGTATATTACTTTGGAAAACGGACTAAATCCTTACAATGTAATCATTCATCCTTCCTGTGTCCCAGATCAATGGTGTTGAAATCCAGAACCGTGAGGAAGCTGTAGCACTGCTGACCAGTGAGGAGAACCGCAATGTCTGTCTATTGGTAGCCAGACCAGAAATTCAGGTAACAAAATATTGAATTGAAAGATAAATACAATATAAATCATATAAGAATAATAAAGCCACAAAGCAATGATTTGGGGGTTCAAGCACCGCAGACTAATTTCCAACACCTTCAATTATTATGATCGGACAGACACAAATTCATTTATGGCCAAATTAGTTCCAGGCTAGATCCATTTTCAATGGACTAAAAATATTTTGTGTACATGTTTCAAGGGCTTAATATTAATCAAGATTGGTGGTGTTTGAACAGTCATTCTTGAGGCATATTTGTATGCCTCATATAAACTTTCCCCAGGTGCATCCATGCAATGTTTTTTTGTCATATCTCTGCTTTCGGGAAGAAACCACCTAACTCCAAATGTTCATTTTCCAGAAAATGAAAAATATAACTTTTTCAGGAAATGAAGAAAACCATATATTTTGAACAATACTGCCTCATCAAAGTTGGTGTTGTGACTTTACGTATTGTCAATTACTTGCATGGGAGGGGGGGAGAGGTGGAGGAGACAGTTTGAGGGTCCAATGGAGTTAAGAGGTTTCGTCTGGGTGTAAAGGGTGTTCAATAGCACGGCTTTGTGAAGAAACAAAACCCTCAAAAATGAGGTGGTTTCCTCCCGACAGCAACGATGTGATGGTTTTGGTGTAGGACCTCAGCTGTAGTTTATGATTGGCCTCTAACAACCCCCTGTTGTGTGTCAGCTGGACGAGGGCTGGATGGATGATGACAGGAACGACTTTCTGGATGACCTTCACATGGACATGCTGGAGCAGCAGCATCATCAGGCCATGCAGTTCACCGCCAGCATGCTGCAGCAGGTACACACACACACACACACACACACACACACACACACACACACACACACACACACACACACTCACATCAATCACATGTACACCCACAGACAAGCATTCACACATGCACATGTGTGCGTGCAGTGCAAACAGCGTGAAATGACAGGCTATCTCAATCAACCAAGTCCACAGAGTGTAGCAGCTGTTCAGGTACAATTAATGTTGGAATTCTCCCAAGTTTATCATTGTTAGTAAATATTTTAATTACAGCGTTTTCAAGACTGTGGTAAACCTACAGACAAAATGAATTAATACTTTTTTTAGACGACATTTGGTCTAAGGTTGCCTAAAGTGTTCAGACATCAACATCATAATAGCAAACGATACCAGTAAGTAAGTAATTAAGGTTGATTTAATAATTTCCTTTCTCAGCAGACTTTTTGCAGATTCTGAAAACCTGATAGTTTTCCTCTGCTACTACTACTACTGCACACCAATACCAATAATACAGTAACTATAGACACCTAGTAGTCAATGAGGCATTATTTCTCACCCGTTCTGATGTCTCTTGTACTAGAAGAAGCACGAGGAGGACGGCGGTACCACGGACACGGCCACACTGTTGTCCAACCACCATGAGAAGGACAGCGGAGTGGGCCGCACGGACGAGAGCACGCGCAACGACGAGAGCTCGGAGCAGGAGAACCTGTGCGACGACCAGACCACGGCCTCCAACACGCTGGGCAGCCACAGGAAGCTGACCTACAGCCAGGACACTCTGGGCAGCGCCGACCTGCCCTTCAGCAGCGAGTCCTTCATCTCCGCCGACTACGCCGACACCGACTTCCTGGGGATTCCGGCCGACGAGTGCGAGCGATTCCGAGAGCTCCTGGAGTTGAAGTGCCAGGTGAGGAACCCTGGAGGTCAGGGCGTCTATTGCCAGGGCAGCGGGGCCGGGGGGGTCCAGGAGGCGGAAGGAGTGGACAAAGAGCTGGAGATGCTGAACGAGGAGCTCCGCAGCATCGAGCTGGAGTGCCTGAATATTGTCCGCGCCCACAAGATGCAGCAGCTGAGGGACCAGTATCGAGAGTCGTGGATGCTGCACAACAGCGGCTTCCGCAACTACAACACCAGCGGTGACGCGCGCCGCCACGAGCTCTCCGACATCACCGAGCTACCCGAGAAATCAGACAAGGACAGCTCCAGCGCCTACAACACTGGCGAGAGCTGCCGCAGCACCCCTTTGACCTTGGAACTGTCCCCGGACAACTCCCTCCGCCGGGGAGAAGAGAACCAGGGTCCGGCAGGGGCATCGAGTTCCACTGGCCTCAACGGCAGGGTGCTCAAGCCCCTCCTGTCCCCTGTCCAGGAGGCTGGAAGCCCCAGCAGGAGTAGGGCCTCTTCCAAGGATGGCGATGGAGGTGCGCTGCCAGAGGGCAAGGACAGGAAAAAGACTCATTCACCGTATAAACATGCCCACATCCCGGCCCATGCTCAGCACTACCAGAGCTACATGCAGCTGATCCAGCAGAAGTCGGCTGTGGAATACGCCCAGAGCCAGATGAGCCTGGTCAGCATGTGCCATGACCCCAACTCACCTGACCTGGACCCCAAGATGGAGTGGAAGGTTAAGATACGAAGTGACGGCACGCGCTACATCACCAAGCGGCCCATAAGGGACAAGCTACTGAAGGAGCGTGCGCTGCGCATCCGCGAGGAACGCAGTGGTATGACCACGGACGACGATGCTATCAGTGAGCTTAAGATGGGCCGCTACTGGAGCAAGGAGGAGAGGAAGCAACACGCAGTGCGTGCCAAGGAACAGAGGCAGCGGCGCGAGTTCATGAAGCAGAGTCGCGCTGACAATCTGAAGGAGCAAAGCAACCAGGAGGACAAGAAAGACAACATCATTGAACTGAGCAACAAAAAGATGATGAAAAAGAGGAACAAGAAAATCTTTGACAACTGGATGACCATCCAGGAACTACTCACCCACGGTACCAAGTCGCCAGATGGCACAAGAGTCTACAACTCCCTCTTGTCTGTGACCACAGTCTAGGTCCACTTCTGGGCCCCAGTCAGATCAGGAGAGCCTACAGTTGGATGTAAAGTCCTGTAAATAGAACACTACCAGTTGAGGTAGAGATTCCTGCCTCGTTCAATGTGGCAACATTTTGTAAATAAGAAACAAGAAAGGCCTTTTCTGAAGGACCTTTTGACCTTGCACTGGTCGAGAGGTGGTCTGGTGAGTGCTCTGTGGTTGGACGTTTTACACATACATCGGACGTGGCTGCGACGAGGACGATTTGAAAATGTTTTTTTTCTTTTTCAAATGCTTTCAATAACCTTTTCTACCTTTGTGCTTGCTCTTTTGAATAATATTTGAGTAAATGCAAGATTCTAATCTTTTAGAAGGTTTTGAAAGTGTGTAAAGACTGTGTGCCATAAGTAAACAGCCAGCATTTACGCTTTTGTTTTATTTTGTTCTTAACAAGTATCTCTTATCAGTATTTTACTGTTATACATACCCTATGCCTATTGAAAGACACAATAATATTTCCCTACAAGGTGAACCATATAATCCTTTTTGAGAGGACTTTTGTAAATTTAACAAAACATGTTTTTTAAGAAAAAGACACTTTTCACACATCTCGGACGGTGCTGTTTTTGTAAATGTTACCATTGATGTACCATGTTCCATACTGTAGACTGTCATCATTAAGTGATATCATTGTGTATGCTTGGGGATGACATTCCTCACATCATTGAATTTAAACTATTTCTGCGTTTATTGTTGAAGCACATCATAGCCACCTTTGCTTTCGTAGGGATTCATGTATCGAGCAAAATAACACAGCTTCATTAATCCTTAGCTAGCCACACAATTTGATGTCTTGTAAAATGAGAGAAATAATAAATTATTGTTTTATATATGATGAGCTTTGAAATGCTGTCTGTATTTGTTATTTATAAAAAGGTTTTCGATGTGGCATGCGTCCAGGAAGATACTACGGCATGTGAAGAAAGGAATCCACATTGACAGAGGTTTTGACACTTGCCATTTGTCATTTGTCACTACTGTGTGCTCTACCCATCAACTAGATGAAAAGGTTCAGCCTAAGTACACAAAGCAAAGCTCCTATACAAACACTACCATTTGATCGGCACCATTAGGCATAAAAGTTTAATGCTTTATCCTGCGTGATCTGGAAGTCTTAATTCTCCAGTTTTCTCAGCCGGTGTAAATGATGAATGCTAATATCATTGATGTGACGTCGGGCAGAAACCTCATGTCTAAATGAATACCTTATATTACTTCATCATACAAGACAAGAAGCACACAGCAGTGACAAATGGCTAGAAGTGAAGATAGATTTGCACGCTCACAACGGTAAGTTAATAAATACTGTTTCTGACAACTTGTTGTTACATTCCAAAATATCCTTGGGCGCATTCCTTTTTGAGCGGTACTTCCGTATAGAACAAGAAAGACTACTAATGAATGTTACACAGTTATGACTTTCTGTTCTGCTGAAGCACCAGCCGGAAATAATCTTAAAAGGCAGCAATAAATTGTGGATTGTGTATCAAGATTTGCTTGCAAATGCGCAATTCCTGAGTTTGACATTTTATGAATTTCAAATACTTAATACTCAGTTTATGTTCTGTAGTAGTTAAGGATTGTGTCTGATACACTATCAGATTTAGAGAACTCTTTCTTTAATACCTTGTGAATTAATCTGTGAGAGCACCGTGCTAGTGTCTGTGTTGGAGTCTTACTTTCAGGATGATTATGATAATGAGAGTAGCCATGGGTGCAGGATCAGCCTCTTCCTCTATGTCAGCCAGTGTATAATTGATTGCTCCTCTCAAGGCCTGAGCGAGCCAAAGCCTTGTGATTTATGTCCGAGTACAAACTGCGTACACAGTCTTTTAATGGGAGATAACAATATGGCAGGCAAGCAAACAAAAAAGCACTCCCAATCAATTTTGGAATGTCCATCCTGATGGAGGGAGATAAGTTGATCATGTACTTGGCCTAGCTTTTTCCTCTGGGTATTTCTTTTTTCTTTTTTTAATCTCGTGAAGGAGAGAGAGCTTCCCATTGGTTTGACTGTCCCGTGTCGTGTTTGGGCTGAAGAGTAGGACTTGTGTTTAAATGGCGCTACAGCAGAGCAGAGGAATGGCTGACATTCCATCCCCATCCATTAACTTAGTGATACTCAACCTCAGGCCCGCGGGCCACATCAGGCCCGCGGGACCATTATGACTGGCCCACCAATGAAAATCTAAAAAAAAGAAGAAAGAAAAATCTGGAAAATGAAATAAAAATAAATAAATCTGAATGAAGTTATCTTTAATTACATTATTATAAGTAATACTATTAGAGTTGTACTATTACTCGAACGAAAATAAAAGCTTGGGGGGGGGGGGGGGGGGGGATGCAATGCAAATGAAAGACATATACTGTGTATCCCTATTCCCTGACATAATTTTATAGCTAAACGGACAGAATTCTATTTTATTTGAATGATGAAACCTAGCTGCCATTAATAGTTGGAAATGGAAATGGAAATTGCGGAAATGGAAATTGCGGAAATGGTAATTGCGGAAATTGCTCTTCACTTATAGCTATCTATTTTCAGGTAGATTGTTTTATTTTACTCAGTCAGCCATATCACTACTCATTTTTTTTCATGAAAAAGGTCATAGCTGGGTAATCTATTTTCAGGCAAATTGTGTTTATTGTATTGGCCCCTGCCCCTTGCCATTTTTGTAATGTGGCCCACAGGTAAATCTATTTGAGTATCCCTGATTAACTGATAAGGAGGCGGGGCCTCAGGCCATGCAGCTTTCATTGCGAAGTGAAGGCTGAGGTGTCTGAATGGATGGACTGTGACATGCATGAAAAGTAAGTATAAAAAGTGCTCCTCAGAGCACAGGTCTCCACCAGGTCACGAACGATTCAATGTGAATTCGCAGAGAGTATGTTCTACAGCTGTGGACTGCTGTGGTTCTCTGAGGCCTCTTTTCCACCAGGGTTGAACTGGTTCCGTCAGAGAGAGAAGGATGAGGCTGACAGGGCAGTGCGTCAGGCACCCAGTACTTGAGGCAAGTAAATTGACTCTATGGGAGCCAACCCAGGGCCAGAAGGGGAAAGAAGCGTACCACCTATGTGTAGATATACTGCGGCGCTGCACACTGCAGAGCTCAGATATAACCTGATATTAGATAGGACAGTGTAGAGGGCATGCAGCGATCCAGGAAAAATCTTCATTTAAATGGGGAAACTGCCAGAGAGAGCAAAACAGATTTGAAAACATCTATCATGAAATTTCTGTTTGTCTTAAACATTCAAAAGCATATATAATTGTCAGAGAAATTACATGATATAAGTGCTGTCTCTTTCAAAGCCACCACAAATGTTTCTAAGTACCTATTTGACCCTTGAACTTAGCATGGTCTTGTTAAGGTCAAAGGTCCCTTTGGTTGCTTTTGTTTTATGGGCTGTCAGAGCTGCAGCGCCCAGTGTTCCATCCTCCCACGGCTGGCCTCTCAGGTCTGAGCGACTGTTCCCACAGTGGAGCTTCCTGGGTCAGATCAGATGAACCGCTGCGCCTTTCTGTGCATAGATTTATTGGTTGACAGCTAATTTATTCATTATACACATTCCATGTTACAGGCTTTGGTCAATTGCATAGGCGACGGATCACGTAGATTCAGAGGGTGATGGATCCAGTGAAAGTTGCCTGCTCGCTTGTGGAACGTATCAATCCTTGGTGTTCAAAGAGCCCGGTGAAGTGTGTGATCATGTGCAATGCTCCGTAGCAGCTGTGGCGTGATGTGATAAGTGCAAGACTGTCAGAGTGGACATGTCTAGAGATTTGGGGGGTGGATGTCGGTGAATCCACTGAGCCTCATCAAAGCTGGCGCAGACAGGAAGGAGCACGGACACAGGAGTTGCCTGGCTGTCTCCAACAAGTCCACCCACTGACCACAGCCACCCATCAGCTAGACCACAGGAGGTCGTCCAAGTTCAGAGCTCAGCCTGATCCAAAGCCTGTTTGGCCCCAACTTGTGTGGCAACAGAGCTGTCGGATAGGTGAGAGAGGACCAGTATATTTTCCTCCCTCTCTCTCTCTCTCTCTCTCTCTCTCTCTCTCTCTCTGGCTCTCCATAAACTCTCCACCGGGGCCAATATCAGTAGGCTGCTGCTTTATTTACTGAGAATTTAGGAGTTCTTCAGTCAGCACTGCACTCCATTGAAATACTATGCTCACAGCACTTGGCAAGCGTGCGTGTGTGCATGGATGCATGCATCTGTGTGTGTGCGTGTGCGTGTGCGTGTGCGTGTGTGTGTGTGTGTGTGTGTGTGTGTGTGTGTGCCTGTCTGTCTGTCTTGAAGGTAAGGGGGTACGTCACCAGTGTTTTGAATTGGATGCGAGAAGCAACCGGAAGCCATGCCGTTCTCCCTCTTTCAGAACTCATCTATCGAAGCTACTGTGTCAACACAGTAGAAACCGTAGATAGAAGATACTGCAGCAGACCCACATTTGGCTTGTGTCAAGTTGTGTGTAATGGCAATTGTTTCCTTCCTCCCATGTGAATAGTCAGCTTAAGCGAGATCATTGTTTTTCATGGTTTTCAACGATAAAAATAATGATGAAAAATCCATCCATTCAAAATCGTGCTTTTCAACAACATACCATAATATATCGTTTTTCATGGTTTTCACTGGTAAAAAAAACATGAAAATCATGAAAAACGACATACTGTAGTTAGTATGTCATTTTTCATGGTTTTCATTTTTTACCAGCGGGTTAATTGTAAACCTGCTGGTCTATGAAAGGCCATGAAAATCACAACAGCTCGACATGCTAGTCATACAGGGGCGCCGACTAGTGGACAAAAGTGCGGGGACACTTTTGGACGGATACAGTACTTACATGCTGCAGGTAATTAACTGATAATTGATCAGTTCTTGTTTTTGTTTTTTTAAACGATTTTAATTTTGTATGTTCAAGAGGTATTGGCCAAATTGGCTGTCAATTAGCAAAACCCATTATTTGTCCTACTGGGTGTCATGCAAAGTTTCCTGCCTATTGGTTCATTGGTGCTTGTGGCATACATGCTAAACGGGTCCAAACTTTCAAAGCCGATCGTAGTCAATTGGAATGGAATCTGACAGATACATCTTGATCACATGACTACAGAGATACCGGTATTCACAGACACAAACACGCGCGGACGACGGACAGGGGCGAAAATATAGTCTCCAGCCATGGCATTCGACCTGGCGGAGACAACCAGCAGGAAGCACAGATTTACTATAATTGGGCTTTTATTAGCTTCCCATTCACACTTTTTACAACCTAATACAAAAAGCAGCCTGGCCTTTAAAAGCCTAGGGCTGTATTATAAACAAGCTCCTTCAATGCCATTAGGCTGAGTGGTTGAAGGAGCAGGCAGACAGAGCTCTGTGCTGCACATGTGTGCAGCAAGTCAATTAGCGTACTTCATTAGAGTGTAGTGTAGTGTAGTCTATCGTACGGCATACTATGGCACGCCGTTTTTCATCATTTTTGAGGATTTGAAAAAAATGAAAAAATGAAAAAAAACGATGGGTTACGACGTGCCATAGTATGCCGTACGATATGGGCTATAGCCCACGGTCCAAAATGATGAGAAACGAGGCTAACTTTTTTTTTCAAAATTTCAAAAAACATGGGCTATAACCCATCGTTTTTTTCATTTTTTCATTTTTTTCAAATCCTCAAAAATGATGAAAAACGGCGTGCCATAGTATGCCGTACGATATGGGCTATAGCCCACGGTCCAAAATGATGAGAAACGAGGCTAACTTTTTTTTTCAAAATTTCAAAAAACATGGGCTATAACCCATCGTTTTTTTCATTTTTTCATTTTTTTAAAATCCTCAAAAATGATGAAAAACGGCGTGCCATAGTATGCCGTACGATATGGGCTATAGCCCACGGTCCAAAATGATGAGAAACGAGGCTAACTTTTTTTTCCAAATTTTCAAAAAACATGGGCTATAACCCATCGTTTTTTTCATTTTTTCATTTTTTTCAAATCCTCAAAAATGATGAAAAACGGCGTGCCATAGTATGCCGTACGATATGGGCTATAGCCCACGGTCCAAAATGATGAGAAACGAGGCTAACTTTTTTTTCCCAAATTTTCAAAAAACATGGGCTATAACCCATCGTTTTTTTTTTCATTTTTTCATTTTTTTCAAATCCTCAAAAATGATGAAAAACGGCGTGCCATAGTATGCCGTACGATATGGGCTATAGCCCAGGGTCCAAAATGATGAGAAACGAGGATAACTTTTTTTTTCAAAATTTCAAAAAACATGGGCTATAACCCATCGTTTTTGTCATTTTGTCATTTTTTTCAAATCCTCAAAAATGATGAAAAACGGCGCGCTATAGTATGCCGTACGATATGGGCTATAACCCATGGTCCAAAATGATGAGAAACGAGGATAACTTTTTTTTTCAAAATTTCAAAAAACATGGGCTATAACCCATCGTTTTTTTTCATTTTTTCATTTTTTTCAAATCCTCAAAAATGATGAAAAACGGCGTGCCATAGTATGCCGTACGATATGGGCTATAGCCCAGGGTCCAAAATGATGAGAAACGAGGATAACTTTTTTTTTCAAAATTTCAAAAAACATGGGCTATAACCCATCGTTTTTGTCATTTCGTCATTTTTTTCAAATCCTCAAAAATGATGAAAAACGGCGCGCTATAGTATGCCGTACGATATGGGCTATAACCCATGGTCCAAAATGATGAGAAACGAGGATAACTTTTTTTTTCAAAATTTCAAAAAACATGGGCTATAACCCATCGTTTTTGTCATTTTGTCATTTTTTTCAAATCCTCAAAAATGATGAAAAACGGCGTGCCATAGTATGCCGTACGATATGGGCTATAACCCATGGTCCAAAATGATGAGAAACGAGGATAACTTTTTTTTTCAAAATTTCAAAAAACATGGGCTATAACCCATCGTTTTTGTCATTTCGTCATTTTTTTCAAATCCTCAAAAATGATGAAAAACGGCGTGCCATAGTATGCCGTACGATATGGGCTATAGCCCACGGTCCAAAATGATGAGAAACGAGGCTAACTTTTTTTTCCAAATTTTCAAAAAACATGGGCTATAACCCATCGTTTTTTTCATTTTTTCATTTTTTTCAAATCCTCAAAAATGATGAAAAACGGCGTGCCATGGTATGCCGTACGATATGGGCTATAGCCCATGGTCCAAAATGATGAGAAACGAGGATAACTTTTTTTTTCAAAATTTCAAAAAACATGGGCTATAACCCATCGTTTTTGTCATTTCGTCAATTTTTTCAAATCCTCAAAAATGATGAAAAACGGCGTGCCATAGTATGCCGTACGATATGGGCTATAGCCCACGGTCCAAAATGATGAGAAACGAGGCTAACTTTTTTTTCCAAAATTTCAAAAAAGATGGGCTATAACCCATCGTTTTTTTCATTTTTTCATTTTTTTCAAATCCTCAAAAATGATGAAAAACGGCGTGCCATAGTATGCCGTACGATATGGGCTATAGCCCACGGTCCAAAATGATGAGAAACGAGGCTAACTTTTTTTTCCAAATTTTCAAAAAACATGGGCTATAACCCATCGTTTTTTTCATTTTTTCATTTTTTTCAAATCCTCAAAAATGATGAAAAACGGCGTGACATAGTATGCCGTACGATATGGGCTATAGCCCAGGGTCCAAAATGATGAGAAACGAGGATAACATTTTTTTTCAAAATTTCAAAAAACATGGGCTATAACCCATCGTTTTTGTCATTTCGTCATTTTTTTCAAATCCTCAAAAATGATGAAAAACGGCGCGCTATAGTATGCCGTACGATATGGGCTATAACCCATGGTCCAAAATGATGAGAAACGAGGATAACTTTTTTTTTCAAAATTTCAAAAAACATGGGCTATAACCCATCGTTTTTGTCATTTTGTCATTTTTTTCAAATCCTCAAAAATGATGAAAAACGGCGTGCCATAGTATGCCGTACGATATGGGCTATAACCCATGGTCCAAAATGATGAGAAACGAGGATAACTTTTTTTTTCAAAATTTCAAAAAACATGGGCTATAACCCATCGTTTTTGTCATTTCGTCATTTTTTTCAAATCCTCAAAAATGATGAAAAACGGCGTGCCATAGTATGCCGTACGATATGGGCTATAGCCCACGGTCCAAAATGATGAGAAACGAGGCTAACTTTTTTTTCCAAATTTTCAAAAAACATGGGCTATAACCCATCGTTTTTTTCATTTTTTCATTTTTTTCAAATCCTCAAAAATGATGAAAAACGGCGTGCCATAGTATGCCGTACGATATGGGCTATAGCCCATGGTCCAAATGATGAGAAACGAGGATAACTTTTTTTTTCAAAATTTCAAAAAACATGGGCTATAACCCATCGTTTTTGTCATTTCGTCAATTTTTTCAAATCCTCAAAAATGATGAAAAACGGCGTGCCATAGTATGCCGTACGATATGGGCTATAGCCCACGGTCCAAAATGATGAGAAACGAGGCTAACTTTTTTTTCCAAAATTTCAAAAAACATGGGCTATAACCCATCGTTTTTTTCATTTTTTCATTTTTTTCAAATCCTCAAAAATGATGAAAAACGGCGTGCCATAGTATGCCGTACGATATGGGCTATAGCCCACGGTCCAAAATGATGAGAAACGAGGCTAACTTTTTTTTCCAAATTTTCAAAAAACATGGGCTATAACCCATCGTTTTTTTCATTTTTTCATTTTTTTCAAATCCTCAAAAATGATGAAAAACGGCGTGCCATAGTATGCCGTACGATATGGGCTATAGCCCAGGGTCCAAAATGATGAGAAACGAGGATAACTTTTTTTTTCAAAATTTCAAAAAACATGGGCTATAACCCATCGTTTTTGTCATTTCGTCATTTTTTTCAAATCCTCAAAAATGATGAAAAACGGCGCGCTATAGTATGCCGTACGATATGGGCTATAGCCCAGGGTCCAAAATGATGAGAAACGAGGATAACTTTTTTTTTCAAAATTTCAAAAAACATGGGCTATAACCCATCGTTTTTGTCATTTCGTCATTTTTTTCAAATCCTCAAAAATGATGAAAAACGGCGTGCCATAGTATGCCGTACGATATGGGCTATAGCCCAGGGTCCAAAATGATGAGAAACGAGGATAACTTTTTTTTTCAAAATTTCAAAAAACATGGGCTATAACCCATCGTTTTTGTCATTTCGTCATTTTTTTAAAATCCTCAAAAATGATGAAAAACGGCGTGCCATAGTATGCCGTACGATATGGGCTATAGCCCACGGTCCAAAATGATGAGAAACGAGGCTAACTTTTTTTTCCAAAATTTCAAAAAACATGGGCTATAACCCATCGTTTTTGTCATTTCGTCATTTTTTTCAAATCCTCAAAAATGATGAAAAACGGCGTGCCATAGTATGCCGTACGATATGGGCTATAGCCCACGGTCCAAAATGATGAGAAACGAGGCTAACTTTTTTTTCCAAAATTTCAAAAAACATGGGCTATAACCCATCGTTTTTGTCATTTCGTCAATTTTTTCAAATCCTCAAAAATGATGAAAAACGGCGTGCCATAGTATGCCGTACGATATGGGCTATAGCCCACGGTCCAAAATGATGAGAAACGAGGCTAACTTTTTTTTCCAAAATTTCAAAAAACATGGGCTTATAACCCATCGTTTTTTTCATTTCGTCATTTTTTTCAAATCCTCAAAAATGATGAAAAACGGCGTGCCATAGTATGCCGTACGATATGGGCTATAGCCCATGGTCCAAAATGATGAGAAACGAGGATAACTTTTTTTTTCAAAATTTCAAAAAACATGGGCTATAACCCATCGTTTTTGTCATTTCGTCAATTTTTTCAAATCCTCAAAAATGATGAAAAACGGCGTGCCATAGTATGCCGTACGATATGGGCTATAGCCCACGGTCCAAAATGATGAGAAACGAGGCTAACTTTTTTTTCCAAAATTTCAAAAAAGATGGGCTATAACCCATCGTTTTTTTCATTTTTTCATTTTTTTCAAATCCTCAAAAATGATGAAAAACGGCGTGCCATAGTATGCCGTACGATATGGGCTATAGCCCACGGTCCAAAATGATGAGAAACGAGGCTAACTTTTTTTTCCAAATTTTCAAAAAACATGGGCTATAACCCATCGTTTTTTTCATTTTTTCATTTTTTTCAAATCCTCAAAAATGATGAAAAACGGCGTGACATAGTATGCCGTACGATATGGGCTATAGCCCAGGGTCCAAAATGATGAGAAACGAGGATAACATTTTTTTTCAAAATTTCAAAAAACATGGGCTATAACCCATCGTTTTTGTCATTTCGTCATTTTTTTCAAATCCTCAAAAATGATGAAAAACGGCGCGCTATAGTATGCCGTACGATATGGGCTATAACCCATGGTCCAAAATGATGAGAAACGAGGATAACTTTTTTTTTCAAAATTTCAAAAAACATGGGCTATAACCCATCGTTTTTGTCATTTTGTCATTTTTTTCAAATCCTCAAAAATGATGAAAAACGGCGTGCCATAGTATGCCGTACGATATGGGCTATAACCCATGGTCCAAAATGATGAGAAACGAGGATAACTTTTTTTTTCAAAATTTCAAAAAACATGGGCTATAACCCATCGTTTTTGTCATTTCGTCATTTTTTTCAAATCCTCAAAAATGATGAAAAACGGCGTGCCATAGTATGCCGTACGATATGGGCTATAGCCCACGGTCCAAAATGATGAGAAACGAGGCTAACTTTTTTTTCCAAATTTTCAAAAAACATGGGCTATAACCCATCGTTTTTTTCATTTTTTCATTTTTTTCAAATCCTCAAAAATGATGAAAAACGGCGTGCCATAGTATGCCGTACGATATGGGCTATAGCCCATGGTCCAAAATGATGAGAAACGAGGATAACTTTTTTTTTCAAAATTTCAAAAAACATGGGCTATAACCCATCGTTTTTGTCATTTCGTCAATTTTTTCAAATCCTCAAAAATGATGAAAAACGGCGTGCCATAGTATGCCGTACGATATGGGCTATAGCCCACGGTCCAAAATGATGAGAAACGAGGCTAACTTTTTTTTCCAAAATTTCAAAAAACATGGGCTATAACCCATCGTTTTTTTCATTTTTTCATTTTTTTCAAATCCTCAAAAATGATGAAAAACGGCGTGCCATAGTATGCCGTACGATATGGGCTATAGCCCACGGTCCAAAATGATGAGAAACGAGGCTAACTTTTTTTTCCAAATTTTCAAAAAACATGGGCTATAACCCATCGTTTTTTTCATTTTTTCATTTTTTTCAAATCCTCAAAAATGATGAAAAACGGCGTGCCATAGTATGCCGTACGATATGGGCTATAGCCCAGGGTCCAAAATGATGAGAAACGAGGATAACTTTTTTTTTCAAAATTTCAAAAAACATGGGCTATAACCCATCGTTTTTGTCATTTCGTCATTTTTTTCAAATCCTCAAAAATGATGAAAAACGGCGCGCTATAGTATGCCGTACGATATGGGCTATAGCCCAGGGTCCAAAATGATGAGAAACGAGGATAACTTTTTTTTTCAAAATTTCAAAAAACATGGGCTATAACCTTAGAGTATATATACAATAGAGAAGACACCCAAGTTCTCCTCCCGTCCACTTGCATTGAGTTGCTCAGAAGCGCATGAGGCGAATCCACTCCTCCTTCCGGTTTAGGAGCCCTGTGCATTCTGGATTTTTGCCCTCAAACACATGAACGCGCGACGACCGACACATGAACTAGCATCGTGCGTGTGTGCGTGTGCGTGCTACTCGTGGTGAACGCGCATCGCTATGTTGGCAGCAGACTCGTCTGCTGTTTTTTATCATATTAGCATTTTGAATAGATTAAGAACATGGATGTATCTGATTCTTTAAATTCGTTATTTTTATACACCTCTATGAACTGTTTACACACCATATAATATAATATTAATGCAATAAACTGAAGTTCATTCCAACTTGTGTTATTGTGTGGTGCAGTGCTGCAGTTGAATATTTGCTTTTAAAGGGACTTTATACTTTTGCTAATTCACATTTAGAAGAAAGTGAAAATATAGGCTACATACATTTTACAAATACACTTTACCAATGACAATGTAGAACAATTTTAGCTCTGAAGAACACTTTAAGCCTTCATGGCAAATGCAAGGTCACAGCACCACTCTAAACTATTAAATAATAATGCTACAGATCTCTAATAAAATGCCAAAATACAATAAATGATGGGTTCTTTTTCATAGCACTTGTAGCACTATGAATGCAAATATAATAAATATTAAATATGTATCAGACAACCAACAAATGTAATACAAACTATATATTTATATAACAAAATAATATTTAAAGTGTGACAATATTGTCACAATTGTAAAATTGTAATTGAAAAAGAATGTCAATATAGTTTAAAAAAGAGCACTTTGACACTTGTCATGCCAATTTGCGCACCACTATGAGCAATGACCTTTTAGACATATTACTAACAAAAATACCAAATCGTACATGATCTACTGCTTGACCAGACAGATATTGTTTTTGGTTCTTTAGACAATATGAACATATTCCAATATCTGATATGCAGAATAAATGCTGCGTAGGCTATTCTATGCCATTCAGGTTCATATATGTGCATAGGAAATATGTCTCAAAACTGGATGTACAGTATTCCAGTCCCACTGTTGTTTATCCAGTGTGAATAATAGATTATTTTAAAAATCATTGCAATTTGATCTGTGACTTTTGCAGAACCCAATGTTTTAATTCAGAGGTTGGTTTAAAATGAAAGCATTTTGATTATCTCGGTAAGCACATCAATACGAATCTGGGTTATTATTGTGGTTATCTTAGCACTTCATCATGGATTCCTTGGGTGAAATTCCCAGTTTTACACTTCACATGTGACATAGAGAAATTCTTCCTTGATCTCCACCTTTTCTTAACTGCACTTTGTCCAAACAGAATAAATGTAATTTACACACTTAACCATAATTTGATTTTAATTGGAAAATTGATCATTTTCAGTGTTATGGAATAATTTAACCATTGATTTTAGACTGTAAATAGACGGCACTGCACAGAGCTCCACGACCACCAGTCAATCATTCAACCTCTGCCCAGGGATGGAGGCTTGAAGACGGGGTAAATGGAGAGACATACGCCTGGCAGAAAATGACTTTCGCCTACTTGTAGGTTATCAAACCATGTATTTATATCGGTAAATAATCATGTTGATGCTAAATCAACATTAACATTTCATGTACAGCTGCTATTTAAAAAAAAAAAAAAAGAATTCGGACTCGGGAGTTCTACAGCAGAAGCCTATGGTAAGTGAATGGGAAGTCCTGGCAGTCAAAATGACATAAGCGATCTTTATAATCTTAATACTTGGTCACAAACCAACTATTTTACAAGAACAATATTGATGTAACTAGAGATTAGACAAATTATCTATATTTTATATACACGGAATAATAAGTAATGAGCAAAAGTCCTGATGCGACATTTCCTGGTTTTAATGCGGTCTGTCTCTCAGCGCTCCGCTCTGGGGCAGAGCTCAGAGAGCTTGGTGAAACTTGCTGGAGTGGGCGGAGCCTAGTGCGCGTTCATGTGTTTGAGGGCAAAACCTTACCAAACTGCAATACCTTCTTCGGCCACTATGTCCATTGCGCTTCAGGATTTTCTCTGGGTGTCTTCTCTATTGTATATATACTCTAAGGCTATAACCCATCGTTTTTGTCATTTCGTCATTTTTTTCAAATCCTCAAAAATGATGAAAAACGGCGTGCCATAGTATGCCGTACGATATGGGCTATAGCCCAGGGTCCAAAATGATGAGAAACGAGGATAACTTTTTTTTTCAAAATTTCAAAAAACATGGGCTATAACCCATCGTTTTTGTCATTTCGTCATTTTTTTAAAATCCTCAAAAATGATGAAAAACGGCGTGCCATAGTATGCCGTACGATATGGGCTATAGCCCACGGTCCAAAATGATGAGAAACGAGGCTAACTTTTTTTTCCAAAATTTCAAAAAACATGGGCTATAACCCATCGTTTTTGTCATTTCGTCATTTTTTTCAAATCCTCAAAAATGATGAAAAACGGCGTGCCATAGTATGCCGTACGATATGGGCTATAGCCCACGGTCCAAAATGATGAGAAACGAGGCTAACTTTTTTTTCCAAAATTTCAAAAAACATGGGCTATAACCCATCGTTTTTGTCATTTCGTCAATTTTTTCAAATCCTCAAAAATGATGAAAAACGGCGTGCCATAGTATGCCGTACGATATGGGCTATAGCCCACGGTCCAAAATGATGAGAAACGAGGCTAACTTTTTTTTCCAAAATTTCAAAAAACATGGGCTTATAACCCATCGTTTTTTTCATTTCGTCATTTTTTTCAAATCCTCAAAAATGATGAAAAACGGCGTGCCATAGTATGCCGTACGATATGGGCTATAGCCCACGGTCCAAAATGATGAGAAACGAGGCTAACTTTTTTTTCCAAAATTTCAAAAAACATGGGCTATAACCCATCGTTTTTGTCATTTCGTCATTTTTTTCAAATCCTCAAAAATGATGAAAAACGGCGTGCCATAGTATGCCGTACGATATGGGCTATAGCCCACGGTCCAAAATGATGAGAAACGAGGCTAACTTTTTTTTCCAAAATTTCAAAAAACATGGGCTATAACCCATCGTTTTTGTCATTTCGTCATTTTTTTCAAATCCTCAAAAATGATGAAAAACGGCGTGCCATAGTATGCCGTACGATATGGGCTATAGCCCACGGTCCAAAATGATGAGAAACGAGGCTAACTTTTTTTTCCAAAATTTCAAAAAACATGGGCTATAACCCATCGTTTTTGTCATTTCGTCAATTTTTTCAAATCCTCAAAAATGATGAAAAACGGCGTGCCATAGTATGCCGTACGATATGGGCTATAGCCCACGGTCCAAAATGATGAGAAACGAGGCTAACTTTTTTTTCCAAAATTTCAAAAAACATGGGCTTATAACCCATCGTTTTTTTCATTTTTTCATTTTTTTCAAATCCTCAAAAATGATGAAAAACGGCGTGCCATAGTATGCCGTACGATATGGGCTATAGCCCACGGTCCAAAATGATGAGAAACGAGGCTAACTTTTTTTTTCAAAATTTCAAAAAACATGGGCTATAACCCATCGTTTTTGTCATTTCGTCATTTTTTTCAAATCCTCAAAAATGATGAAAAACGGCGCGCTATAGTATGCCGTACGATATGGGCTATAACCCATGGTCCAAAATGATGAGAAACGAGGATAACTTTTTTTTTCAAAATTTCAAAAAACATGGGCTATAACCCATCGTTTTTGTCATTTTGTCATTTTTTTCAAATCCTCAAAAATGATGAAAAACGGCGTGCCATAGTATGCCGTACGATATGGGCTATAACCCATGGTCCAAAATGATGAGAAACGAGGATAACTTTTTTTTTCAAAATTTCAAAAAACATGGGCTATAACCCATCGTTTTTGTCATTTCGTCATTTTTTTCAAATCCTCAAAAATGATGAAAAACGGCGTGCCATAGTATGCCGTACGATATGGGCTATAGCCCACGGTCCAAAATGATGAGAAACGAGGCTAACTTTTTTTTCCAAATTTTCAAAAAACATGGGCTATAACCCATCGTTTTTTTCATTTTTTCATTTTTTTCAAATCCTCAAAAATAATGAAAAACGGCGTGCCATAGTATGCCGTACGATATGGGCTATAGCCCATGGTCCAAAATGATGAGAAACGAGGATAACTTTTTTTTTCAAAATTTCAAAAAACATGGGCTATAACCCATCGTTTTTGTCATTTCGTCAATTTTTTCAAATCCTCAAAAATGATGAAAAACGGCGTGCCATAGTATGCCGTACGATATGGGCTATAGCCCACGGTCCAAAATGATGAGAAACGAGGCTAACTTTTTTTTCCAAAATTTCAAAAAACATGGGCTATAACCCATCGTTTTTTTCATTTTTTCATTTTTTTCAAATCCTCAAAAATGATGAAAAACGGCGTGCCATAGTATGCCGTACGATATGGGCTATAGCCCACGGTCCAAAATGATGAGAAACGAGGCTAACTTTTTTTTCCAAATTTTCAAAAAACATGGGCTATAACCCATCGTTTTTGTCATTTCGTCATTTTTTTCAAATCCTCAAAAATGATGAAAAACGGCGTGCCATAGTATGCCGTACGATATGGGCTATAGCCCAGGGTCCAAAATGATGAGAAACGAGGATAACTTTTTTTTTCAAAATTTCAAAAAACATGGGCTATAACCCATCGTTTTTGTCATTTCGTCATTTTTTTAAAATCCTCAAAAATGATGAAAAACGGCGTGCCATAGTATGCCGTACGATATGGGCTATAGCCCACGGTCCAAAATGATGAGAAACGAGGCTAACTTTTTTTTCCAAAATTTCAAAAAACATGGGCTATAACCCATCGTTTTTGTCATTTCGTCATTTTTTTCAAATCCTCAAAAATGATGAAAAACGGCGTGCCATAGTATGCCGTACGATATGGGCTATAGCCCACGGTCCAAAATGATGAGAAACGAGGCTAACTTTTTTTTCCAAAATTTCAAAAAACATGGGCTATAACCCATCGTTTTTGTCATTTCGTCAATTTTTTCAAATCCTCAAAAATGATGAAAAACGGCGTGCCATAGTATGCCGTACGATATGGGCTATAGCCCACGGTCCAAAATGATGAGAAACGAGGCTAACTTTTTTTTCCAAAATTTCAAAAAACATGGGCTTATAACCCATCGTTTTTTTCATTTTTTCATTTTTTTCAAATCCTCAAAAATGATGAAAAACGGCGTGCCATAGTATGCCGTACGATATGGGCTATAGCCCACGGTCCAAAATGATGAGAAACGAGGCTAACTTTTTTTTTCAAAATTTCAAAAAACATGGGCTATAACCCATCGTTTTTGTCATTTCGTCATTTTTTTCAAATCCTCAAAAATGATGAAAAACGGCGCGCTATAGTATGCCGTACGATATGGGCTATAACCCATGGTCCAAAATGATGAGAAACGAGGATAACTTTTTTTTTCAAAATTTCAAAAAACATGGGCTATAACCCATCGTTTTTGTCATTTTGTCATTTTTTTCAAATCCTCAAAAATGATGAAAAACGGCGTGCCATAGTATGCCGTACGATATGGGCTATAACCCATGGTCCAAAATGATGAGAAACGAGGATAACTTTTTTTTTCAAAATTTCAAAAAACATGGGCTATAACCCATCGTTTTTGTCATTTCGTCATTTTTTTCAAATCCTCAAAAATGATGAAAAACGGCGTGCCATAGTATGCCGTACGATATGGGCTATAGCCCACGGTCCAAAATGATGAGAAACGAGGCTAACTTTTTTTTCCAAATTTTCAAAAAACATGGGCTATAACCCATCGTTTTTTTCATTTTTTCATTTTTTTCAAATCCTCAAAAATAATGAAAAACGGCGTGCCATAGTATGCCGTACGATATGGGCTATAGCCCATGGTCCAAAATGATGAGAAACGAGGATAACTTTTTTTTTCAAAATTTCAAAAAACATGGGCTATAACCCATCGTTTTTGTCATTTCGTCAATTTTTTCAAATCCTCAAAAATGATGAAAAACGGCGTGCCATAGTATGCCGTACGATATGGGCTATAGCCCACGGTCCAAAATGATGAGAAACGAGGCTAACTTTTTTTTCCAAAATTTCAAAAAACATGGGCTATAACCCATCGTTTTTGTCATTTCGTCATTTTTTTCAAATCCTCAAAAATGATGAAAAACGGCGTGCCATAGTATGCCGTACGATATGGGCTATAGCCCACGGTCCAAAATGATGAGAAACGAGGCTAACTTTTTTTTCCAAAATTTCAAAAAACATGGGCTATAACCCATCGTTTTTGTCATTTCGTCAATTTTTTCAAATCCTCAAAAATGATGAAAAACGGCGTGCCATAGTATGCCGTACGATATCGGCTATAGCCCACGGTCCAAAATGATGAGAAACGAGGCTAACTTTTTTTTCCAAAATTTCAAAAAACATGGGCTTATAACCCATCGTTTTTTTCATTTTTTCATTTTTTTCAAATCCTCAAAAATGATGAAAAACGGCGTGCCATAGTATGCCGTACGATATGGGCTATAGCCCACGGTCCAAAATGATGAGAAACGAGGCTAACTTTTTTTTTCAAAATTTCAAAAAACATGGGCTATAACCCATCGTTTTTGTCATTTCGTCATTTTTTTCAAATCCTCAAAAATGATGAAAAACGGCGCGCTATAGTATGCCGTACGATATGGGCTATAACCCATGGTCCAAAATGATGAGAAACGAGGATAACTTTTTTTTTCAAAATTTCAAAAAACATGGGCTATAACCCATCGTTTTTGTCATTTTGTCATTTTTTTCAAATCCTCAAAAATGATGAAAAACGGCGTGCCATAGTATGCCGTACGATATGGGCTATAACCCATGGTCCAAAATGATGAGAAACGAGGATAACTTTTTTTTTCAAAATTTCAAAAAACATGGGCTATAACCCATCGTTTTTGTCATTTCGTCATTTTTTTCAAATCCTCAAAAATGATGAAAAACGGCGTGCCATAGTATGCCGTACGATATGGGCTATAGCCCACGGTCCAAAATGATGAGAAACGAGGCTAACTTTTTTTTCCAAATTTTCAAAAAACATGGGCTATAACCCATCGTTTTTTTCATTTTTTCATTTTTTTCAAATCCTCAAAAATAATGAAAAACGGCGTGCCATAGTATGCCGTACGATATGGGCTATAGCCCATGGTCCAAAATGATGAGAAACGAGGATAACTTTTTTTTTCAAAATTTCAAAAAACATGGGCTATAACCCATCGTTTTTGTCATTTCGTCAATTTTTTCAAATCCTCAAAAATGATGAAAAACGGCGTGCCATAGTATGCCGTACGATATGGGCTATAGCCCACGGTCCAAAATGATGAGAAACGAGGCTAACTTTTTTTTCCAAAATTTCAAAAAACATGGGCTATAACCCATCGTTTTTTTCATTTTTTCATTTTTTTCAAATCCTCAAAAATGATGAAAAACGGCGTGCCATAGTATGCCGTACGATATGGGCTATAGCCCACGGTCCAAAATGATGAGAAACGAGGCTAACTTTTTTTTCCAAATTTTCAAAAAACATGGGCTATAACCCATCGTTTTTGTCATTTCGTCATTTTTTTCAAATCCTCAAAAATGATGAAAAACGGCGTGCCATAGTATGCCGTACGATATGGGCTATAGCCCAGGGTCCAAAATGATGAGAAACGAGGATAACTTTTTTTTTCAAAATTTCAAAAAACATGGGCTATAACCCATCGTTTTTGTCATTTCGTCATTTTTTTAAAATCCTCAAAAATGATGAAAAACGGCGTGCCATAGTATGCCGTACGATATGGGCTATAGCCCACGGTCCAAAATGATGAGAAACGAGGCTAACTTTTTTTTCCAAAATTTCAAAAAACATGGGCTATAACCCATCGTTTTTGTCATTTCGTCATTTTTTTCAAATCCTCAAAAATGATGAAAAACGGCGTGCCATAGTATGCCGTACGATATGGGCTATAGCCCACGGTCCAAAATGATGAGAAACGAGGCTAACTTTTTTTTCCAAAATTTCAAAAAACATGGGCTATAACCCATCGTTTTTGTCATTTCGTCAATTTTTTCAAATCCTCAAAAATGATGAAAAACGGCGTGCCATAGTATGCCGTACGATATGGGCTATAGCCCACGGTCCAAAATGATGAGAAACGAGGCTAACTTTTTTTTCCAAAATTTCAAAAAACATGGGCTTATAACCCATCGTTTTTTTCATTTTTTCATTTTTTTCAAATCCTCAAAAATGATGAAAAACGGCGTGCCATAGTATGCCGTACGATATGGGCTATAGCCCACGGTCCAAAATGATGAGAAACGAGGCTAACTTTTTTTTTCAAAATTTCAAAAAACATGGGCTATAACCCATCGTTTTTGTCATTTCGTCATTTTTTTCAAATCCTCAAAAATGATGAAAAACGGCGCGCTATAGTATGCCGTACGATATGGGCTATAACCCATGGTCCAAAATGATGAGAAACGAGGATAACTTTTTTTTTCAAAATTTCAAAAAACATGGGCTATAACCCATCGTTTTTGTCATTTTGTCATTTTTTTCAAATCCTCAAAAATGATGAAAAACGGCGTGCCATAGTATGCCGTACGATATGGGCTATAACCCATGGTCCAAAATGATGAGAAACGAGGATAACTTTTTTTTTCAAAATTTCAAAAAACATGGGCTATAACCCATCGTTTTTGTCATTTCGTCATTTTTTTCAAATCCTCAAAAATGATGAAAAACGGCGTGCCATAGTATGCCGTACGATATGGGCTATAGCCCACGGTCCAAAATGATGAGAAACGAGGCTAACTTTTTTTTCCAAATTTTCAAAAAACATGGGCTATAACCCATCGTTTTTTTCATTTTTTCATTTTTTTCAAATCCTCAAAAATAATGAAAAACGGCGTGCCATAGTATGCCGTACGATATGGGCTATAGCCCATGGTCCAAAATGATGAGAAACGAGGATAACTTTTTTTTTCAAAATTTCAAAAAACATGGGCTATAACCCATCGTTTTTGTCATTTCGTCAATTTTTTCAAATCCTCAAAAATGATGAAAAACGGCGTGCCATAGTATGCCGTACGATATGGGCTATAGCCCACGGTCCAAAATGATGAGAAACGAGGCTAACTTTTTTTTCCAAAATTTCAAAAAACATGGGCTATAACCCATCGTTTTTGTCATTTCGTCATTTTTTTCAAATCCTCAAAAATGATGAAAAACGGCGTGCCATAGTATGCCGTACGATATGGGCTATAGCCCACGGTCCAAAATGATGAGAAACGAGGCTAACTTTTTTTTCCAAAATTTCAAAAAACATGGGCTATAACCCATCGTTTTTGTCATTTCGTCAATTTTTTCAAATCCTCAAAAATGATGAAAAACGGCGTGCCATAGTATGCCGTACGATATGGGCTATAGCCCACGGTCCAAAATGATGAGAAACGAGGCTAACTTTTTTTTCCAAAATTTCAAAAAACATGGGCTTATAACCCATCGTTTTTTTCATTTCGTCATTTTTTTCAAATCCTCAAAAATGATGAAAAACGGCGTGCCATAGTATGCCGTACGATATGGGCTATAGCCCACGGTCCAAAATGATGAGAAACGAGGCTAACTTTTTTTTCCAAAATTTCAAAAAACATGGGCTATAACCCATCGTTTTTGTCATTTCGTCATTTTTTTCAAATCCTCAAAAATGATGAAAAACGGCGTGCCATAGTATGCCGTACGATATGGGCTATAGCCCACGGTCCAAAATGATGAGAAACGAGGCTAACTTTTTTTTCCAAAATTTCAAAAAACATGGGCTATAACCCATCGTTTTTGTCATTTCGTCATTTTTTTCAAATCCTCAAAAATGATGAAAAACGGCGTGCCATAGTATGCCGTACGATATGGGCTATAGCCCACGGTCCAAAATGATGAGAAACGAGGCTAACTTTTTTTTCCAAAATTTCAAAAAACATGGGCTATAACCCATCGTTTTTGTCATTTCGTCAATTTTTTCAAATCCTCAAAAATGATGAAAAACGGCGTGCCATAGTATGCCGTACGATATGGGCTATAGCCCACGGTCCAAAATGATGAGAAACGAGGCTAACTTTTTTTTCCAAAATTTCAAAAAACATGGGCTTATAACCCATCGTTTTTTTCATTTTTTCATTTTTTTCAAATCCTCAAAAATGATGAAAAACGGCGTGCCATAGTATGCCGTACGATATGGGCTATAGCCCACGGTCCAAAATGATGAGAAACGAGGCTAACTTTTTTTTTCAAAATTTCAAAAAACATGGGCTATAACCCATCGTTTTTGTCATTTCGTCATTTTTTTCAAATCCTCAAAAATGATGAAAAACGGCGCGCTATAGTATGCCGTACGATATGGGCTATAACCCATGGTCCAAAATGATGAGAAACGAGGATAACTTTTTTTTTCAAAATTTCAAAAAACATGGGCTATAACCCATCGTTTTTGTCATTTTGTCATTTTTTTCAAATCCTCAAAAATGATGAAAAACGGCGTGCCATAGTATGCCGTACGATATGGGCTATAACCCATGGTCCAAAATGATGAGAAACGAGGATAACTTTTTTTTTCAAAATTTCAAAAAACATGGGCTATAACCCATCGTTTTTGTCATTTCGTCATTTTTTTCAAATCCTCAAAAATGATGAAAAACGGCGTGCCATAGTATGCCGTACGATATGGGCTATAGCCCACGGTCCAAAATGATGAGAAACGAGGCTAACTTTTTTTTCCAAATTTTCAAAAAACATGGGCTATAACCCATCGTTTTTTTCATTTTTTCATTTTTTTCAAATCCTCAAAAATAATGAAAAACGGCGTGCCATAGTATGCCGTACGATATGGGCTATAGCCCACGGTCCAAAATGATGAGAAACGAGGCTAACTTTTTTTTCCAAAATTTCAAAAAACATGGGCTTATAACCCATCGTTTTTTTCATTTTTTCATTTTTTTCAAATCCTCAAAAATGATGAAAAACGGCGTGCCATAGTATGCCGTACGATATGGGCTATAGCCCACGGTCCAAAATGATGAGAAACGAGGCTAACTTTTTTTTTCAAAATTTCAAAAAACATGGGCTATAACCCATCGTTTTTGTCATTTCGTCATTTTTTTCAAATCCTCAAAAATGATGAAAAACGGCGCGCTATAGTATGCCGTACGATATGGGCTATAACCCATGGTCCAAAATGATGAGAAACGAGGATAACTTTTTTTTTCAAAATTTCAAAAAACATGGGCTATAACCCATCGTTTTTGTCATTTTGTCATTTTTTTCAAATCCTCAAAAATGATGAAAAACGGCGTGCCATAGTATGCCGTACGATATGGGCTATAACCCATGGTCCAAAATGATGAGAAACGAGGATAACTTTTTTTTTCAAAATTTCAAAAAACATGGGCTATAACCCATCGTTTTTGTCATTTCGTCATTTTTTTCAAATCCTCAAAAATGATGAAAAACGGCGTGCCATAGTATGCCGTACGATATGGGCTATAGCCCACGGTCCAAAATGATGAGAAACGAGGCTAACTTTTTTTTCCAAATTTTCAAAAAACATGGGCTATAACCCATCGTTTTTTTCATTTTTTCATTTTTTTCAAATCCTCAAAAATAATGAAAAACGGCGTGCCATAGTATGCCGTACGATATGGGCTATAGCCCATGGTCCAAAATGATGAGAAACGAGGATAACTTTTTTTTTCAAAATTTCAAAAAACATGGGCTATAACCCATCGTTTTTGTCATTTCGTCAATTTTTTCAAATCCTCAAAAATGATGAAAAACGGCGTGCCATAGTATGCCGTACGATATGGGCTATAGCCCACGGTCCAAAATGATGAGAAACGAGGCTAACTTTTTTTTCCAAAATTTCAAAAAACATGGGCTATAACCCATCGTTTTTTTCATTTTTTCATTTTTTTCAAATCCTCAAAAATGATGAAAAACGGCGTGCCATAGTATGCCGTACGATATGGGCTATAGCCCACGGTCCAAAATGATGAGAAACGAGGCTAACTTTTTTTTCCAAATTTTCAAAAAACATGGGCTATAACCCATCGTTTTTGTCATTTCGTCATTTTTTTCAAATCCTCAAAAATGATGAAAAACGGCGTGCCATAGTATGCCGTACGATATGGGCTATAGCCCAGGGTCCAAAATGATGAGAAACGAGGATAACTTTTTTTTTCAAAATTTCAAAAAACATGGGCTATAACCCATCGTTTTTGTCATTTCGTCATTTTTTTAAAATCCTCAAAAATGATGAAAAACGGCGTGCCATAGTATGCCGTACGATATGGGCTATAGCCCACGGTCCAAAATGATGAGAAACGAGGCTAACTTTTTTTTCCAAAATTTCAAAAAACATGGGCTATAACCCATCGTTTTTGTCATTTCGTCATTTTTTTCAAATCCTCAAAAATGATGAAAAACGGCGTGCCATAGTATGCCGTACGATATGGGCTATAGCCCACGGTCCAAAATGATGAGAAACGAGGCTAACTTTTTTTTCCAAAATTTCAAAAAACATGGGCTATAACCCATCGTTTTTGTCATTTCGTCAATTTTTTCAAATCCTCAAAAATGATGAAAAACGGCGTGCCATAGTATGCCGTACGATATGGGCTATAGCCCACGGTCCAAAATGATGAGAAACGAGGCTAACTTTTTTTTCCAAAATTTCAAAAAACATGGGCTTATAACCCATCGTTTTTTTCATTTTTTCATTTTTTTCAAATCCTCAAAAATGATGAAAAACGGCGTGCCATAGTATGCCGTACGATATGGGCTATAGCCCACGGTCCAAAATGATGAGAAACGAGGCTAACTTTTTTTTTCAAAATTTCAAAAAACATGGGCTATAACCCATCGTTTTTGTCATTTCGTCATTTTTTTCAAATCCTCAAAAATGATGAAAAACGGCGCGCTATAGTATGCCGTACGATATGGGCTATAACCCATGGTCCAAAATGATGAGAAACGAGGATAACTTTTTTTTTCAAAATTTCAAAAAACATGGGCTATAACCCATCGTTTTTGTCATTTTGTCATTTTTTTCAAATCCTCAAAAATGATGAAAAACGGCGTGCCATAGTATGCCGTACGATATGGGCTATAACCCATGGTCCAAAATGATGAGAAACGAGGATAACTTTTTTTTTCAAAATTTCAAAAAACATGGGCTATAACCCATCGTTTTTGTCATTTCGTCATTTTTTTCAAATCCTCAAAAATGATGAAAAACGGCGTGCCATAGTATGCCGTACGATATGGGCTATAGCCCACGGTCCAAAATGATGAGAAACGAGGCTAACTTTTTTTTCCAAATTTTCAAAAAACATGGGCTATAACCCATCGTTTTTTTCATTTTTTCATTTTTTTCAAATCCTCAAAAATAATGAAAAACGGCGTGCCATAGTATGCCGTACGATATGGGCTATAGCCCATGGTCCAAAATGATGAGAAACGAGGATAACTTTTTTTTTCAAAATTTCAAAAAACATGGGCTATAACCCATCGTTTTTGTCATTTCGTCAATTTTTTCAAATCCTCAAAAATGATGAAAAACGGCGTGCCATAGTATGCCGTACGATATGGGCTATAGCCCACGGTCCAAAATGATGAGAAACGAGGCTAACTTTTTTTTCCAAAATTTCAAAAAACATGGGCTATAACCCATCGTTTTTGTCATTTCGTCATTTTTTTCAAATCCTCAAAAATGATGAAAAACGGCGTGCCATAGTATGCCGTACGATATGGGCTATAGCCCACGGTCCAAAATGATGAGAAATGAGGCTAACTTTTTTTTCCAAAATTTCAAAAAACATGGGCTATAACCCATCGTTTTTGTCATTTCGTCAATTTTTTCAAATCCTCAAAAATGATGAAAAACGGCGTGCCATAGTATGCCGTACGATATGGGCTATAGCCCACGGTCCAAAATGATGAGAAACGAGGCTAACTTTTTTTTCCAAAATTTCAAAAAACATGGGCTTATAACCCATCGTTTTTTTCATTTCGTCATTTTTTTCAAATCCTCAAAAATGATGAAAAACGGCGTGCCATAGTATGCCGTACGATATGGGCTATAGCCCACGGTCCAAAATGATGAGAAACGAGGCTAACTTTTTTTTCCAAAATTTCAAAAAACATGGGCTATAACCCATCGTTTTTGTCATTTCGTCATTTTTTTCAAATCCTCAAAAATGATGAAAAACGGCGTGCCATAGTATGCCGTACGATATGGGCTATAGCCCACGGTCCAAAATGATGAGAAACGAGGCTAACTTTTTTTTCCAAAATTTCAAAAAACATGGGCTATAACCCATCGTTTTTGTCATTTCGTCATTTTTTTCAAATCCTCAAAAATGATGAAAAACGGCGTGCCATAGTATGCCGTACGATATGGGCTATAGCCCACGGTCCAAAATGATGAGAAACGAGGCTAACTTTTTTTTCCAAAATTTCAAAAAACATGGGCTATAACCCATCGTTTTTGTCATTTCGTCAATTTTTTCAAATCCTCAAAAATGATGAAAAACGGCGTGCCATAGTATGCCGTACGATATGGGCTATAGCCCACGGTCCAAAATGATGAGAAACGAGGCTAACTTTTTTTTCCAAAATTTCAAAAAACATGGGCTTATAACCCATCGTTTTTTTCATTTTTTCATTTTTTTCAAATCCTCAAAAATGATGAAAAACGGCGTGCCATAGTATGCCGTACGATATGGGCTATAGCCCACGGTCCAAAATGATGAGAAACGAGGCTAACTTTTTTTTTCAAAATTTCAAAAAACATGGGCTATAACCCATCGTTTTTGTCATTTCGTCATTTTTTTCAAATCCTCAAAAATGATGAAAAACGGCGCGCTATAGTATGCCGTACGATATGGGCTATAACCCATGGTCCAAAATGATGAGAAACGAGGATAACTTTTTTTTTCAAAATTTCAAAAAACATGGGCTATAACCCATCGTTTTTGTCATTTTGTCATTTTTTTCAAATCCTCAAAAATGATGAAAAACGGCGTGCCATAGTATGCCGTACGATATGGGCTATAACCCATGGTCCAAAATGATGAGAAACGAGGATAACTTTTTTTTTCAAAATTTCAAAAAACATGGGCTATAACCCATCGTTTTTGTCATTTCGTCATTTTTTTCAAATCCTCAAAAATGATGAAAAACGGCGTGCCATAGTATGCCGTACGATATGGGCTATAGCCCACGGTCCAAAATGATGAGAAACGAGGCTAACTTTTTTTTCCAAATTTTCAAAAAACATGGGCTATAACCCATCGTTTTTTTCATTTTTTCATTTTTTTCAAATCCTCAAAAATAATGAAAAACGGCGTGCCATAGTATGCCGTACGATATGGGCTATAGCCCATGGTCCAAAATGATGAGAAACGAGGATAACTTTTTTTTTCAAAATTTCAAAAAACATGGGCTATAACCCATCGTTTTTGTCATTTCGTCAATTTTTTCAAATCCTCAAAAATGATGAAAAACGGCGTGCCATAGTATGCCGTACGATATGGGCTATAGCCCACGGTCCAAAATGATGAGAAACGAGGCTAACTTTTTTTTCCAAAATTTCAAAAAACATGGGCTATAACCCATCGTTTTTTTCATTTTTTCATTTTTTTCAAATCCTCAAAAATGATGAAAAACGGCGTGCCATAGTATGCCGTACGATATGGGCTATAGCCCACGGTCCAAAATGATGAGAAACGAGGCTAACTTTTTTTTCCAAATTTTCAAAAAACATGGGCTATAACCCATCGTTTTTGTCATTTCGTCATTTTTTTCAAATCCTCAAAAATGATGAAAAACGGCGTGCCATAGTATGCCGTACGATATGGGCTATAGCCCAGGGTCCAAAATGATGAGAAACGAGGATAACTTTTTTTTTCAAAATTTCAAAAAACATGGGCTATAACCCATCGTTTTTGTCATTTCGTCATTTTTTTAAAATCCTCAAAAATGATGAAAAACGGCGTGCCATAGTATGCCGTACGATATGGGCTATAGCCCACGGTCCAAAATGATGAGAAACGAGGCTAACTTTTTTTTCCAAAATTTCAAAAAACATGGGCTATAACCCATCGTTTTTGTCATTTCGTCATTTTTTTCAAATCCTCAAAAATGATGAAAAACGGCGTGCCATAGTATGCCGTACGATATGGGCTATAGCCCACGGTCCAAAATGATGAGAAACGAGGCTAACTTTTTTTTCCAAAATTTCAAAAAACATGGGCTATAACCCATCGTTTTTGTCATTTCGTCAATTTTTTCAAATCCTCAAAAATGATGAAAAACGGCGTGCCATAGTATGCCGTACGATATGGGCTATAGCCCACGGTCCAAAATGATGAGAAACGAGGCTAACTTTTTTTTCCAAAATTTCAAAAAACATGGGCTTATAACCCATCGTTTTTTTCATTTTTTCATTTTTTTCAAATCCTCAAAAATGATGAAAAACGGCGTGCCATAGTATGCCGTACGATATGGGCTATAGCCCACGGTCCAAAATGATGAGAAACGAGGCTAACTTTTTTTTTCAAAATTTCAAAAAACATGGGCTATAACCCATCGTTTTTGTCATTTCGTCATTTTTTTCAAATCCTCAAAAATGATGAAAAACGGCGCGCTATAGTATGCCGTACGATATGGGCTATAACCCATGGTCCAAAATGATGAGAAACGAGGATAACTTTTTTTTTCAAAATTTCAAAAAACATGGGCTATAACCCATCGTTTTTGTCATTTTGTCATTTTTTTCAAATCCTCAAAAATGATGAAAAACGGCGTGCCATAGTATGCCGTACGATATGGGCTATAACCCATGGTCCAAAATGATGAGAAACGAGGATAACTTTTTTTTTCAAAATTTCAAAAAACATGGGCTATAACCCATCGTTTTTGTCATTTCGTCATTTTTTTCAAATCCTCAAAAATGATGAAAAACGGCGTGCCATAGTATGCCGTACGATATGGGCTATAGCCCACGGTCCAAAATGATGAGAAACGAGGCTAACTTTTTTTTCCAAATTTTCAAAAAACATGGGCTATAACCCATCGTTTTTTTCATTTTTTCATTTTTTTCAAATCCTCAAAAATAATGAAAAACGGCGTGCCATAGTATGCCGTACGATATGGGCTATAGCCCATGGTCCAAAATGATGAGAAACGAGGATAACTTTTTTTTTCAAAATTTCAAAAAACATGGGCTATAACCCATCGTTTTTGTCATTTCGTCAATTTTTTCAAATCCTCAAAAATGATGAAAAACGGCGTGCCATAGTATGCCGTACGATATGGGCTATAGCCCACGGTCCAAAATGATGAGAAACGAGGCTAACTTTTTTTTCCAAAATTTCAAAAAACATGGGCTATAACCCATCGTTTTTGTCATTTCGTCATTTTTTTCAAATCCTCAAAAATGATGAAAAACGGCGTGCCATAGTATGCCGTACGATATGGGCTATAGCCCACGGTCCAAAATGATGAGAAACGAGGCTAACTTTTTTTTCCAAAATTTCAAAAAACATGGGCTATAACCCATCGTTTTTGTCATTTCGTCAATTTTTTCAAATCCTCAAAAATGATGAAAAACGGTGTGCCATAGTATGCCGTACGATATGGGCTATAGCCCACGGTCCAAAATGATGAGAAACGAGGCTAACTTTTTTTTCCAAAATTTCAAAAAACATGGGCTTATAACCCATCGTTTTTTTCATTTCGTCATTTTTTTCAAATCCTCAAAAATGATGAAAAACGGCGTGCCATAGTATGCCGTACGATATGGGCTATAGCCCACGGTCCAAAATGATGAGAAACGAGGCTAACTTTTTTTTCCAAAATTTCAAAAAACATGGGCTATAACCCATCGTTTTTGTCATTTCGTCATTTTTTTCAAATCCTCAAAAATGATGAAAAACGGCGTGCCATAGTATGCCGTACGATATGGGCTATAGCCCACGGTCCAAAATGATGAGAAACGAGGCTAACTTTTTTTTCCAAAATTTCAAAAAACATGGGCTATAACCCATCGTTTTTGTCATTTCGTCATTTTTTTCAAATCCTCAAAAATGATGAAAAACGGCGTGCCATAGTATGCCGTACGATATGGGCTATAGCCCACGGTCCAAAATGATGAGAAACGAGGCTAACTTTTTTTTCCAAAATTTCAAAAAACATGGGCTATAACCCATCGTTTTTGTCATTTCGTCAATTTTTTCAAATCCTCAAAAATGATGAAAAACGGCGTGCCATAGTATGCCGTACGATATGGGCTATAGCCCACGGTCCAAAATGATGAGAAACGAGGCTAACTTTTTTTTCCAAAATTTCAAAAAACATGGGCTTATAACCCATCGTTTTTTTCATTTTTTCATTTTTTTCAAATCCTCAAAAATGATGAAAAACGGCGTGCCATAGTATGCCGTACGATATGGGCTATAGCCCACGGTCCAAAATGATGAGAAACGAGGCTAACTTTTTTTTTCAAAATTTCAAAAAACATGGGCTATAACCCATCGTTTTTGTCATTTCGTCATTTTTTTCAAATCCTCAAAAATGATGAAAAACGGCGCGCTATAGTATGCCGTACGATATGGGCTATAACCCATGGTCCAAAATGATGAGAAACGAGGATAACTTTTTTTTTCAAAATTTCAAAAAACATGGGCTATAACCCATCGTTTTTGTCATTTTGTCATTTTTTTCAAATCCTCAAAAATGATGAAAAACGGCGTGCCATAGTATGCCGTACGATATGGGCTATAACCCATGGTCCAAAATGATGAGAAACGAGGATAACTTTTTTTTTCAAAATTTCAAAAAACATGGGCTATAACCCATCGTTTTTGTCATTTCGTCATTTTTTTCAAATCCTCAAAAATGATGAAAAACGGCGTGCCATAGTATGCCGTACGATATGGGCTATAGCCCACGGTCCAAAATGATGAGAAACGAGGCTAACTTTTTTTTCCAAATTTTCAAAAAACATGGGCTATAACCCATCGTTTTTTTCATTTTTTCATTTTTTTCAAATCCTCAAAAATAATGAAAAACGGCGTGCCATAGTATGCCGTACGATATGGGCTATAGCCCATGGTCCAAAATGATGAGAAACGAGGATAACTTTTTTTTTCAAAATTTCAAAAAACATGGGATATAACCCATCGTTTTTGTCATTTCGTCAATTTTTTCAAATCCTCAAAAATGATGAAAAACGGCGTGCCATAGTATGCCGTACGATATGGGCTATAGCCCACGGTCCAAAATGATGAGAAACGAGGCTAACTTTTTTTTCCAAAATTTCAAAAAACATGGGCTATAACCCATCGTTTTTTTCATTTTTTCATTTTTTTCAAATCCTCAAAAATGATGAAAAACGGCGTGCCATAGTATGCCGTACGATATGGGCTATAGCCCACGGTCCAAAATGATGAGAAACGAGGCTAACTTTTTTTTCCAAATTTTCAAAAAACATGGGCTATAACCCATCGTTTTTGTCATTTCGTCATTTTTTTCAAATCCTCAAAAATGATGAAAAACGGCGTGCCATAGTATGCCGTACGATATGGGCTATAGCCCAGGGTCCAAAATGATGAGAAACGAGGATAACTTTTTTTTTCAAAATTTCAAAAAACATGGGCTATAACCCATCGTTTTTGTCATTTCGTTTTTTTTTTTAAATCCTCAAAAATGATGAAAAACGGCGTGCCATAGTATGCCGTACGATATGGGCTATAGCCCACGGTCCAAAATGATGAGAAACGAGGCTAACTTTTTTTTCCAAAATTTCAAAAAACATGGGCTATAACCCATCGTTTTTGTCATTTCGTCATTTTTTTCAAATCCTCAAAAATGATGAAAAACGGCGTGCCATAGTATGCCGTACGATATGGGCTATAGCCCACGGTCCAAAATGATGAGAAACGAGGCTAACTTTTTTTTCCAAAATTTCAAAAAACATGGGCTATAACCCATCGTTTTTGTCATTTCGTCAATTTTTTCAAATCCTCAAAAATGATGAAAAACGGCGTGCCATAGTATGCCGTACGATATGGGCTATAGCCCACGGTCCAAAATGATGAGAAACGAGGCTAACTTTTTTTTCCAAAATTTCAAAAAACATGGGCTTATAACCCATCGTTTTTTTCATTTTTTCATTTTTTTCAAATCCTCAAAAATGATGAAAAACGGCGTGCCATAGTATGCCGTACGATATGGGCTATAGCCCACGGTCCAAAATGATGAGAAACGAGGCTAACTTTTTTTTTCAAAATTTCAAAAAACATGGGCTATAACCCATCGTTTTTGTCATTTCGTCATTTTTTTCAAATCCTCAAAAATGATGAAAAACGGCGCGCTATAGTATGCCGTACGATATGGGCTATAACCCATGGTCCAAAATGATGAGAAACGAGGATAACTTTTTTTTTCAAAATTTCAAAAAACATGGGCTATAACCCATCGTTTTTGTCATTTTGTCATTTTTTTCAAATCCTCAAAAATGATGAAAAACGGCGTGCCATAGTATGCCGTACGATATGGGCTATAACCCATGGTCCAAAATGATGAGAAACGAGGATAACTTTTTTTTTCAAAATTTCAAAAAACATGGGCTATAACCCATCGTTTTTGTCATTTCGTCATTTTTTTCAAATCCTCAAAAATGATGAAAAACGGCGTGCCATAGTATGCCGTACGATATGGGCTATAGCCCACGGTCCAAAATGATGAGAAACGAGGCTAACTTTTTTTTCCAAATTTTCAAAAAACATGGGCTATAACCCATCGTTTTTTTCATTTTTTCATTTTTTTCAAATCCTCAAAAATAATGAAAAACGGCGTGCCATAGTATGCCGTACGATATGGGCTATAGCCCATGGTCCAAAATGATGAGAAACGAGGATAACTTTTTTTTTCAAAATTTCAAAAAACATGGGCTATAACCCATCGTTTTTGTCATTTCGTCAATTTTTTCAAATCCTCAAAAATGATGAAAAACGGCGTGCCATAGTATGCCGTACGATATGGGCTATAGCCCACGGTCCAAAATGATGAGAAACGAGGCTAACTTTTTTTTCCAAAATTTCAAAAAACATGGGCTATAACCCATCGTTTTTTTCATTTTTTCATTTTTTTCAAATCCTCAAAAATGATGAAAAACGGCGTGCCATAGTATGCCGTACGATATGGGCTATAGCCCACGGTCCAAAATGATGAGAAACGAGGCTAACTTTTTTTTCCAAATTTTCAAAAAACATGGGCTATAACCCATCGTTTTTTTCATTTTTTCATTTTTTTCAAATCCTCAAAAATGATGAAAAACGGCGTGACATAGTATGCCGTACGATATGGGCTATAGCCCAGGGTCCAAAATGATGAGAAACGAGGATAACATTTTTTTTCAAAATTTCAAAAAACATGGGCTATAACCCATCGTTTTTGTCATTTCGTCATTTTTTTCAAATCCTCAAAAATGATGAAAAACGGCGCGCTATAGTATGCCGTACGATATGGGCTATAACCCATGGTCCAAAATGATGAGAAACGAGGATAACTTTTTTTTTCAAAATTTCAAAAAACATGGGCTATAACCCATCGTTTTTGTCATTTTGTCATTTTTTTCAAATCCTCAAAAATGATGAAAAACGGCGTGCCATAGTATGCCGTACGATATGGGCTATAACCCATGGTCCAAAATGATGAGAAACGAGGATAACTTTTTTTTTCAAAATTTCAAAAAACATGGGCTATAACCCATTGTTTTTGTCATTTCGTCATTTTTTTCAAATCCTCAAAAATGATGAAAAACGGCGTGCCATAGTATGCCGTACGATATGGGCTATAGCCCACGGTCCAAAATGATGAGAAACGAGGCTAACTTTTTTTTCCAAATTTTCAAAAAACATGGGCTATAACCCATCGTTTTTTTCATTTTTTCATTTTTTTCAAATCCTCAAAAATGATGAAAAACGGCGTGCCATAGTATGCCGTACGATATGGGCTATAGCCCATGGTCCAAAATGATGAGAAACGAGGATAACTTTTTTTTTCAAAATTTCAAAAAACATGGGCTATAACCCATCGTTTTTGTCATTTCGTCAATTTTTTCAAATCCTCAAAAATGATGAAAAACGGCGTGCCATAGTATGCCGTACGATATGGGCTATAGCCCACGGTCCAAAATGATGAGAAACGAGGCTAACTTTTTTTTCCAAAATTTCAAAAAACATGGGCTATAACCCATCGTTTTTTTCATTTTTTCATTTTTTTCAAATCCTCAAAAATGATGAAAAACGGCGTGCCATAGTATGCCGTACGATATGGGCTATAGCCCACGGTCCAAAATGATGAGAAACGAGGCTAACTTTTTTTTCCAAATTTTCAAAAAACATGGGCTATAACCCATCGTTTTTTTCATTTTTTCATTTTTTTCAAATCCTCAAAAATGATGAAAAACGGCGTGCCATAGTATGCCGTACGATATGGGCTATAGCCCACGGTCCAAAATGATGAGAAACGAGGCTAACTTTCTTTTCCAAATTTTCAAAAAACATGGGCTATAACCCATCGTTTTTTTCATTTTTTCATTTTTTTCAAATCCTCAAAAATGATGAAAAACGGCGTGACATAGTATGCCGTACGATATGGGCTATAGCCCAGGGTCCAAAATGATGAGAAACGAGGATAACTTTTTTTTTCAAAATTTCAAAAAACATGGGCTATAACCCATCGTTTTTGTCATTTCGTCATTTTTTTCAAATCCTCAAAAATGATGAAAAACGGCGCGCTATAGTATGCCGTACGATATGGGCTATAGCCCAGGGTCCAAAATGATGAGAAACGAGGATAACTTTTTTTTTCAAAATTTCAAAAAACATGGGCTATAACCCATCGTTTTTGTCATTTCATCATTTTTTTCAAATCCTCAAAAATGATGAAAAACGGCGTGCCATAGTATGCCGTACGATATGGGCTATAGCCCAGGGTCCAAAATGATGAGAAACGAGGATAACTTTTTTTTTCAAAATTTCAAAAAACATGGGCTATAACCCATCGTTTTTGTCATTTCGTCATTTTTTTAAAATCCTCAAAAATGATGAAAAACGGCGTGCCATAGTATGCCGTACGATATGGGCTATAGCCCACGGTCCAAAATGATGAGAAACGAGGCTAACTTTTTTTTCCAAAATTTCAAAAAACATGGGCTATAACCCATCGTTTTTGTCATTTCGTCATTTTTTTCAAATCCTCAAAAATGATGAAAAACGGCGCGCTATAGTATGCCGTACGATATGGGCTATAACCCATGGTCCAAAATGATGAGAAACGAGGATAACTTTTTTTTTCAAAATTTCAAAAAACATGGGCTATAACCCATCGTTTTTGTCATTTTGTCATTTTTTTCAAATCCTCAAAAATGATGAAAAACGGCGTGCCATAGTATGCCGTACGATATGGGCTATAACCCATGGTCCAAAATGATGAGAAACGAGGATAACTTTTTTTTCCAAATTTTCAAAAAACATGGGCTATAACCCATTGTTTTTGTCATTTCGTCATTTTTTTCAAATCCTCAAAAATGATGAAAAACGGCGTGCCATAGTATGCCGTACGATATGGGCTATAGCCCACGGTCCAAAATGATGAGAAACGAGGCTAACTTTTTTTTCCAAATTTTCAAAAAACATGGGCTATAACCCATCGTTTTTTTCATTTTTTCATTTTTTTCAAATCCTCAAAAATGATGAAAAACGGCGTGCCATAGTATGCCGTACGATATGGGCTATAGCCCATGGTCCAAAATGATGAGAAACGAGGATAACTTTTTTTTTCAAAATTTCAAAAAACATGGGCTATAACCCATCGTTTTTGTCATTTCGTCATTTTTTTCAAATCCTCAAAAATGATGAAAAACGGCGTGCCATAGTATGCCGTACGATATGGGCTATAGCCCACGGTCCAAAATGATGAGAAACGAGGCTAACTTTTTTTTTCAAAATTTCAAAAAACATGGGCTATAACCCATCGTTTTTTTCATTTTTTCATTTTTTTCAAATCCTCAAAAATGATGAAAAACGGCGTGCCATAGTATGCCGTACGATATGGGCTATAGCCCATGGTCCAAAATGATGAGAAACGAGGATAACTTTTTTTTTCAAAATTTCAAAAAACATGGGCTATAACCCATCGTTTTTGTCATTTCGTCATTTTTTTCAAATCCTCAAAAATGATGAAAAACGGCGTGCCATAGTATGCCGTACGATATGGGCTATAGCCCAGGGTCCAAAATGATGAGAAACGAGGATAACTTTTTTTTTCAAAATTTCAAAAAACATGGGCTATAACCCATCGTTTTTGTCATTTCGTCATTTTTTTCAAATCCTCAAAAATGATGAAAAACGGCGCGCTATAGTATGCCGTACGATATGGGCTATAACCCATGGTCCAAAATGATGAGAAACGAGGATAACTTTTTTTTTCAAAATTTCAAAAAACATGGGCTATAACCCATCGTTTTTGTCATTTTGTCATTTTTTTCAAATCCTCAAAAATGATGAAAAACGGCGTGCCATAGTATGCCGTACGATATGGGCTATAACCCATGGTCCAAAATGATGAGAAACGAGGATAACTTTTTTTTTCAAAATTTCAAAAAACATGGGCTATAACCCATTGTTTTTGTCATTTCGTCATTTTTTTCAAATCCTCAAAAATGATGAAAAACGGCGTGCCATAGTATGCCGTACGATATGGGCTATAGCCCACGGTCCAAAATGATGAGAAACGAGGCTAACTTTTTTTTCCAAATTTTCAAAAAACATGGGCTATAACCCATCGTTTTTTTCATTTTTTCATTTTTTTCAAATCCTCAAAAATGATGAAAAACGGCGTGCCATAGTATGCCGTACGATATGGGCTATAGCCCATGGTCCAAAATGATGAGAAACGAGGATAACTTTTTTTTTCAAAATTTCAAAAAACATGGGCTATAACCCATCGTTTTTGTCATTTCGTCAATTTTTTCAAATCCTCAAAAATGATGAAAAACGGCGTGCCATAGTATGCCGTACGATATGGGCTATAGCCCACGGTCCAAAATGATGAGAAACGAGGCTAACTTTTTTTTCCAAAATTTCAAAAAACATGGGCTATAACCCATCGTTTTTTTCATTTTTTCATTTTTTTCAAATCCTCAAAAATGATGAAAAACGGCGTGCCATAGTATGCCGTACGATATGGGCTATAGCCCACGGTCCAAAATGATGAGAAACGAGGCTAACTTTTTTTTCCAAATTTTCAAAAAACATGGGCTATAACCCATCGTTTTTTTCATTTTTTCATTTTTTTCAAATCCTCAAAAATGATGAAAAACGGCGTGCCATAGTATGCCGTACGATATGGGCTATAGCCCACGGTCCAAAATGATGAGAAACGAGGCTAACTTTCTTTTCCAAATTTTCAAAAAACATGGGCTATAACCCATCGTTTTTTTCATTTTTTCATTTTTTTCAAATCCTCAAAAATGATGAAAAACGGCGTGACATAGTATGCCGTACGATATGGGCTATAGCCCAGGGTCCAAAATGATGAGAAACGAGGATAACTTTTTTTTTCAAAATTTCAAAAAACATGGGCTATAACCCATCGTTTTTGTCATTTCGTCATTTTTTTCAAATCCTCAAAAATGATGAAAAACGGCGCGCTATAGTATGCCGTACGATATGGGCTATAGCCCAGGGTCCAAAATGATGAGAAACGAGGATAACTTTTTTTTTCAAAATTTCAAAAAACATGGGCTATAACCCATCGTTTTTGTCATTTCATCATTTTTTTCAAATCCTCAAAAATGATGAAAAACGGCGTGCCATAGTATGCCGTACGATATGGGCTATAGCCCAGGGTCCAAAATGATGAGAAACGAGGATAACTTTTTTTTTCAAAATTTCAAAAAACATGGGCTATAACCCATCGTTTTTGTCATTTCGTCATTTTTTTAAAATCCTCAAAAATGATGAAAAACGGCGTGCCATAGTATGCCGTACGATATGGGCTATAGCCCACGGTCCAAAATGATGAGAAACGAGGCTAACTTTTTTTTCCAAAATTTCAAAAAACATGGGCTATAACCCATCGTTTTTGTCATTTCGTCATTTTTTTCAAATCCTCAAAAATGATGAAAAACGGCGCGCTATAGTATGCCGTACGATATGGGCTATAACCCATGGTCCAAAATGATGAGAAACGAGGATAACTTTTTTTTTCAAAATTTCAAAAAACATGGGCTATAACCCATCGTTTTTGTCATTTTGTCATTTTTTTCAAATCCTCAAAAATGATGAAAAACGGCGTGCCATAGTATGCCGTACGATATGGGCTATAACCCATGGTCCAAAATGATGAGAAACGAGGATAACTTTTTTTTCCAAATTTTCAAAAAACATGGGCTATAACCCATTGTTTTTGTCATTTCGTCATTTTTTTCAAATCCTCAAAAATGATGAAAAACGGCGTGCCATAGTATGCCGTACGATATGGGCTATAGCCCACGGTCCAAAATGATGAGAAACGAGGCTAACTTTTTTTTCCAAATTTTCAAAAAACATGGGCTATAACCCATCGTTTTTTTCATTTTTTCATTTTTTTCAAATCCTCAAAAATGATGAAAAACGGCGTGCCATAGTATGCCGTACGATATGGGCTATAGCCCATGGTCCAAAATGATGAGAAACGAGGATAACTTTTTTTTTCAAAATTTCAAAAAACATGGGCTATAACCCATCGTTTTTGTCATTTCGTCATTTTTTTCAAATCCTCAAAAATGATGAAAAACGGCGTGCCATAGTATGCCGTACGATATGGGCTATAGCCCACGGTCCAAAATGATGAGAAACGAGGCTAACTTTTTTTTTCAAAATTTCAAAAAACATGGGCTATAACCCATCGTTTTTTTCATTTTTTCATTTTTTTCAAATCCTCAAAAATGATGAAAAACGGCGTGCCATAGTATGCCGTACGATATGGGCTATAGCCCATGGTCCAAAATGATGAGAAACGAGGATAACTTTTTTTTTCAAAATTTCAAAAAACATGGGCTATAACCCATCGTTTTTGTCATTTCGTCATTTTTTTCAAATCCTCAAAAATGATGAAAAACGGCGTGCCATAGTATGCCGTACGATATGGGCTATAGCCCAGGGTCCAAAATGATGAGAAACGAGGATAACTTTTTTTTTCAAAATTTCAAAAAACATGGGCTATAACCCATCGTTTTTGTCATTTCGTCATTTTTTTAAAATCCTCAAAAATGATGAAAAACGGCGTGCCATAGTATGCCGTACGATATGGGCTATAGCCCACGGTCCAAAATGATGAGAAACGAGGCTAACTTTTTTTTCCAAAATTTCAAAAAACATGGGCTATAACCCATCGTTTTTGTCATTTCGTCATTTTTTTCAAATCCTCAAAAATGATGAAAAACGGCGCGCTATAGTATGCCGTACGATATGGGCTATAACCCATGGTCCAAAATGATGAGAAACGAGGATAACTTTTTTTTTCAAAATTTCAAAAAACATGGGCTATAACCCATCGTTTTTGTCATTTTGTCATTTTTTTCAAATCCTCAAAAATGATGAAAAACGGCGTGCCATAGTATGCCGTACGATATGGGCTATAACCCATGGTCCAAAATGATGAGAAACGAGGATAACTTTTTTTTTCAAAATTTCAAAAAACATGGGCTATAACCCATTGTTTTTGTCATTTCGTCATTTTTTTCAAATCCTCAAAAATGATGAAAAACGGCGTGCCATAGTATGCCGTACGATATGGGCTATAGCCCACGGTCCAAAATGATGAGAAACGAGGCTAACTTTTTTTTCCAAATTTTCAAAAAACATGGGCTATAACCCATCGTTTTTTTCATTTTTTCATTTTTTTCAAATCCTCAAAAATGATGAAAAACGGCGTGCCATAGTATGCCGTACGATATGGGCTATAGCCCACGGTCCAAAATGATGAGAAACGAGGCTAACTTTTTTTTTCAAAATTTCAAAAAACATGGGCTATAACCCATCGTTTTTTTCATTTTTTCATTTTTTTCAAATCCTCAAAAATGATGAAAAACGGCGTGCCATAGTATGCCGTACGATATGGGCTATAGCCCATGGTCCAAAATGATGAGAAACGAGGATAACTTTTTTTTTCAAAATTTCAAAAAACATGGGCTATAACCCATCGTTTTTGTCATTTCGTCATTTTTTTCAAATCCTCAAAAATGATGAAAAACGGCGTGCCATAGTATGCCGTACGATATGGGCTATAGCCCAGGGTCCAAAATGATGAGAAACGAGGATAACTTTTTTTTTCAAAATTTCAAAAAACATGGGCTATAACCCATCGTTTTTGTCATTTCGTCATTTTTTTAAAATCCTCAAAAATGATGAAAAACGGCGTGCCATAGTATGCCGTACGATATGGGCTATAGCCCACGGTCCAAAATGATGAGAAACGAGGCTAACTTTTTTTTCCAAAATTTCAAAAAACATGGGCTATAACCCATCGTTTTTGTCATTTCGTCATTTTTTTCAAATCCTCAAAAATGATGAAAAACGGCGCGCTATAGTATGCCGTACGATATGGGCTATAACCCATGGTCCAAAATGATGAGAAACGAGGATAACTTTTTTTTTCAAAATTTCAAAAAACATGGGCTATAACCCATCGTTTTTGTCATTTTGTCATTTTTTTCAAATCCTCAAAAATGATGAAAAACGGCGTGCCATAGTATGCCGTACGATATGGGCTATAACCCATGGTCCAAAATGATGAGAAACGAGGATAACTTTTTTTTTCAAAATTTCAAAAAACATGGGCTATAACCCATTGTTTTTGTCATTTCGTCATTTTTTTCAAATCCTCAAAAATGATGAAAAACGGCGTGCCATAGTATGCCGTACGATATGGGCTATAGCCCACGGTCCAAAATGATGAGAAACGAGGCTAACTTTTTTTTCCAAATTTTCAAAAAACATGGGCTATAACCCATCGTTTTTTTCATTTTTTCATTTTTTTCAAATCCTCAAAAATGATGAAAAACGGCGTGCCATAGTATGCCGTACGATATGGGCTATAGCCCATGGTCCAAAATGATGAGAAACGAGGATAACTTTTTTTTTCAAAATTTCAAAAAACATGGGCTATAACCCATCGTTTTTGTCATTTCGTCAATTTTTTCAAATCCTCAAAAATGATGAAAAACGGCGTGCCATAGTATGCCGTACGATATGGGCTATAGCCCACGGTCCAAAATGATGAGAAACGAGGCTAACTTTTTTTTCCAAAATTTCAAAAAACATGGGCTATAACCCATCGTTTTTTTCATTTTTTCATTTTTTTCAAATCCTCAAAAATGATGAAAAACGGCGTGCCATAGTATGCCGTACGATATGGGCTATAGCCCACGGTCCAAAATGATGAGAAACGAGGCTAACTTTTTTTTCCAAATTTTCAAAAAACATGGGCTATAACCCATCGTTTTTTTCATTTTTTCATTTTTTTCAAATCCTCAAAAATGATGAAAAACGGCGTGACATAGTATGCCGTACGATATGGGCTATAGCCCAGGGTCCAAAATGATGAGAAACGAGGATAACTTTTTTTTTCAAAATTTCAAAAAACATGGGCTATAACCCATCGTTTTTGTCATTTCGTCATTTTTTTCAAATCCTCAAAAATGATGAAAAACGGCGCGCTATAGTATGCCGTACGATATGGGCTATAGCCCAGGGTCCAAAATGATGAGAAACGAGGATAACTTTTTTTTTCAAAATTTCAAAAAACATGGGCTATAACCCATCGTTTTTGTCATTTCGTCATTTTTTTCAAATCCTCAAAAATGATGAAAAACGGCGTGCCATAGTATGCCGTACGATATGGGCTATAGCCCAGGGTCCAAAATGATGAGAAACGAGGATAACTTTTTTTTTCAAAATTTCAAAAAACATGGGCTATAACCCATCGTTTTTGTCATTTCGTCATTTTTTTAAAATCCTCAAAAATGATGAAAAACGGCGTGCCATAGTATGCCGTACGATATGGGCTATAGCCCACGGTCCAAAATGATGAGAAACGAGGCTAACTTTTTTTTCCAAAATTTCAAAAAACATGGGCTATAACCCATCGTTTTTGTCATTTCGTCATTTTTTTCAAATCCTCAAAAATGATGAAAAACGGCGTGCCATAGTATGCCGTACGATATGGGCTATAGCCCACGGTCCAAAATGATGAGAAACGAGGATAACTTTTTTTTCCAAAATTTCAAAAAACATGGGCTTATAACCCATCGTTTTTTTCATTTTTTCATTTTTTTCAAATCCTCAAAAATGATGAAAAACGGCGTGCCATAGTATGCCGTACGATATGGGCTATAGCCCACGGTCCAAAATGATGAGAAACGAGGCTAACTTTTTTTTCCAAATTTTCAAAAAACATGGGCTATAACCCATCGTTTTTTTCATTTTTTCATTTTTTTCAAATCCTCAAAAATGATGAAAAACGGCGTGACATAGTATGCCGTACGATATGGGCTATAGCCCAGGGTCCAAAATGATGAGAAACGAGGATAACTTTTTTTTTCAAAATTTCAAAAAACATGGGCTATAACCCATCGTTTTTGTCATTTCGTCATTTTTTTCAAATCCTCAAAAATGATGAAAAACGGCGTGCCATAGTATGCCGTACGATATGGGCTATAGCCCAGGGTCCAAAATGATGAGAAACGAGGATAACTTTTTTTTTCAAAATTTCAAAAAACATGGGCTATAACCCATCGTTTTTGTCATTTCGTCATTTTTTTCAAATCCTCAAAAATGATGAAAAACGGCGTGCCATAGTATGCCGTACGATATGGGCTATAGCCCACGGTCCAAAATGATGAGAAACGAGGCTAACTTTTTTTTCCAAAATTTCAAAAAACATGGGCTATAACCCATCGTTTTTGTCATTTCGTCATTTTTTTCAAATCCTCAAAAATGATGAAAAACGGCGTGCCATAGTATGCCGTACGATATGGGCTATTGCCCACGGTCCAAAATGATGAGAAACGAGGCTAACTTTTTTTTCCAAATTTTCAAAAAACATGGGCTATAACCCATCGTTTTTTTCATTTTTTCATTTTTTTCAAATCCTCAAAAATGATGAAAAACGGCGTGCCATAGTATGCCGTACGATATGGGCTATAGCCCAGGGTCCAAAATGATGAGAAACGAGGATAACTTTTTTTTTTCAAAATTTCAAAAAACATGGGCTATAACCCATCGTTTTTGTCATTTCGTCATTTTTTTCAAATCCTCAAAAATGATGAAAAACGGCGTGCCATAGTATGCCGTACGATATGGGCTATAGCCCACGGTCCAAAATGATGAGAAACGAGGCTAACTTTCTTTTCCAAATTTTCAAAAAACATGGGCTATAACCCATCGTTTTTTTCATTTTTTCATTTTTTTCAAATCCTCAAAAATGATGAAAAACGGCGTGCCATAGTATGCCGTACGATATGGGCTATAGCCCATGGTCCAAAATGATGAGAAACGAGGATAACTTTTTTTTTCAAAATTTCAAAAAACATGGGCTATAACCCATCGTTTTTGTCATTTCGTCAATTTTTTCAAATCCTCAAAAATGATGAAAAACGGCGTGCCATAGTATGCCGTACGATATGGGCTATAGCCCACGGTCCAAAATGATGAGAAACGAGGATAACTTTTTTTTTTCAAAATTTCAAAAAACATGGGCTATAACCCATCGTTTTTGTCATTTCGTCATTTTTTTCAAATCCTCAAAAATGATGAAAAACGGCGTGCCATAGTATGCCGTACGATATGGGCTATAGCCCAGGGTCCAAAATGATGAGAAACGAGGATAACTTTTTTTTTCAAAATTTCAAAAAACATGGGCTATAACCCATCGTTTTTGTCATTTCGTCATTTTTTTCAAATCCTCAAAAATGATGAAAAACGGCGTGCCATAGTATGCCGTACGATATGGGCTATAGCCCACGGTCCAAAATGATGAGAAACGAGGCTAACTTTTTTTTCCAAAATTTCAAAAAACATGGGCTATAACCCATCGTTTTTGTCATTTTGTCATTTTTTTCAAATCCTCAAAAATGATGAAAAACGGCGTGCCATAGTATGCCGTACGATATGGGCTATAGCCCACGGTCCAAAATGATGAGAAACGAGGCTAACTTTTTTTTCCAAAATTTCAAAAAACATGGGCTATAACCCATCGTTTTTGTCATTTCGTCAATTTTTTCAAATCCTCAAAAATGATGAAAAACGGCGTGCCATAGTATGCCGTACGATATGGGCTATAGCCCACGGTCCAAAATGATGAGAAACGAGGCTAACTTTTTTTTCCAAAATTTCAAAAAACATGGGCTATAACCCATCGTTTTTGTCATTTCGTCAATTTTTTCAAATCCTCAAAAATGATGAAAAACGGCGTGCCATAGTATGCCGTACGATATGGGCTATAGCCCACGGTCCAAAATGATGAGAAACGAGGCTAACTTTTTTTTCCAAAATTTCAAAAAACATGGGCTATAACCCATCGTTTTTGTCATTTCGTCATTTTTTTCAAATCCTCAAAAATGATGAAAAACGGCGTGCCATAGTATGCCGTACGATATGGGCTATAGCCCACGGTCCAAAATGATGAGAAACGAGGCTAACTTTTTTTTCCAAAATTTCAAAAAACATGGGCTATAACCCATCGTTTTTGTCATTTCGTCATTTTTTTCAAATCCTCAAAAATGATGAAAAACGGCGTGCCATAGTATGCCGTACGATATGGGCTATAGCCCACGGTCCAAAATGATGAGAAACGAGGCTAACTTTTTTTTCCAAATTTTCAAAAAACATGGGCTATAACCCATCGTTTTTTTCATTTTTTCATTTTTTTCAAATCCTCAAAAATGATGAAAAACGGCGTGCCATAGTATGCCGTACGATATGGGCTATAGCCCAGGGTCCAAAATGATGAGAAACGAGGATAACTTTTTTTTTTCAAAATTTCAAAAAACATGGGCTATAACCCATCGTTTTTGTCATTTCGTCATTTTTTTCAAATCCTCAAAAATGATGAAAAACGGCGTGCCATAGTATGCCGTACGATATGGGCTATAGCCCACGGTCCAAAATGATGAGAAACGAGGCTAACTTTTTTTTCCAAAATTTCAAAAAACATGGGCTATAACCCATCGTTTTTTTCATTTCGTCATTTTTTTCAAATCCTCAAAAATGATGAAAAACGGCGTGCCATAGTATGCCGTACGATATGGGCTATAGCCCACGGTCCAAAATGATGAGAAACGAGGCTAACTTTTTTTTCCAAATTTTCAAAAAACATGGGCTATAACCCATCGTTTTTTTCATTTTTTCATTTTTTTCAAATCCTCAAAAATGATGAAAAACGGCGTGCCATAGTATGCCGTACGATATGGGCTATAGCCCAGGGTCCAAAATGATGAGAAACGAGGATAACTTTTTTTTTTCAAAATTTCAAAAAACATGGGCTATAACCCATCGTTTTTGTCATTTCGTCATTTTTTTCAAATCCTCAAAAATGATGAAAAACGGCGTGCCATAGTATGCCGTACGATATGGGCTATAGCCCACGGTCCAAAATGATGAGAAACGAGGCTAACTTTCTTTTCCAAATTTTCAAAAAACATGGGCTATAACCCATCGTTTTTTTCATTTTTTCATTTTTTTCAAATCCTCAAAAATGATGAAAAACGGCGTGCCATAGTATGCCGTACGATATGGGCTATAGCCCAGGGTCCAAAATGATGAGAAACGAGGATAACTTTTTTTTTCAAAATTTCAAAAAACATGGGCTATAACCCATCGTTTTTGTCATTTCGTCATTTTTTTCAAATCCTCAAAAATGATGAAAAACGGCGTGCCATAGTATGCCGTACGATATGGGCTATAGCCCACGGTCCAAAATGATGAGAAACGAGGCTAACTTTTTTTTCCAAAATTTCAAAAAACATGGGCTATAACCCATCGTTTTTGTCATTTCGTCATTTTTTTCAAATCCTCAAAAATGATGAAAAACGGCGTGCCATAGTATGCCGTACGATATGGGCTATAGCCCACGGTCCAAAATGATGAGAAACGAGGCTAACTTTTTTTTCCAAAATTTCAAAAAACATGGGCTATAACCCATCGTTTTTGTCATTTCGTCAATTTTTTCAAATCCTCAAAAATGATGAAAAACGGCGTGCCATAGTATGCCGTACGATATGGGCTATAGCCCACGGTCCAAAATGATGAGAAACGAGGCTAACTTTTTTTTCCAAAATTTCAAAAAACATGGGCTATAACCCATCGTTTTTTTCATTTTTTCATTTTTTTCAAATCCTCAAAAATGATGAAAAACGGCGTGCCATAGTATGCCGTACGATATGGGCTATAGCCCACGGTCCAAAATGATGAGAAACGAGGCTAACTTTTTTTTCCAAATTTTCAAAAAACATGGGCTATAACCCATCGTTTTTTTCATTTTTTCATTTTTTTCAAATCCTCAAAAATGATGAAAAACGGCGTGACATAGTATGCCGTACGATATGGGCTATAGCCCAGGGTCCAAAATGATGAGAAACGAGGATAACTTTTTTTTTCAAAATTTCAAAAAACATGGGCTATAACCCATCGTTTTTGTCATTTCGTCATTTTTTTCAAATCCTCAAAAATGATGAAAAACGGCGTGCCATAGTATGCCGTACGATATGGGCTATAGCCCAGGGTCCAAAATGATGAGAAACGAGGATAACTTTTTTTTTCAAAATTTCAAAAAACATGGGCTATAACCCATCGTTTTTGTCATTTCGTCATTTTTTTCAAATCCTCAAAAATGATGAAAAACGGCGTGCCATAGTATGCCGTACGATATGGGCTATAGCCCACGGTCCAAAATGATGAGAAACGAGGCTAACTTTTTTTTCCAAAATTTCAAAAAACATGGGCTATAACCCATCGTTTTTGTCATTTCGTCATTTTTTTCAAATCCTCAAAAATGATGAAAAACGGCGTGCCATAGTATGCCGTACGATATGGGCTATAGCCCACGGTCCAAAATGATGAGAAACGAGGCTAACTTTTTTTTCCAAAATTTCAAAAAACATGGGCTATAACCCATCGTTTTTTTCATTTTTTCATTTTTTTCAAATCCTCAAAAATGATGAAAAACGGCGTGCCATAGTATGCCGTACGATATGGGCTATAGCCCAGGGTCCAAAATGATGAGAAACGAGGATAACTTTTTTTTTCCAAAATTTCAAAAAACATGGGCTATAACCCATCGTTTTTGTCATTTCGTCATTTTTTTCAAATCCTCAAAAATGATGAAAAACGGCGTGCCATAGTATGCCGTACGATATGGGCTATAGCCCACGGTCCAAAATGATGAGAAACGAGGCTAACTTTCTTTTCCAAATTTTCAAAAAACATGGGCTATAACCCATCGTTTTTTTCATTTTTTCATTTTTTTCAAATCCTCAAAAATGATGAAAAACGGCGTGCCATAGTATGCCGTACGATATGGGCTATAGCCCAGGGTCCAAAATGATGAGAAACGAGGATAACTTTTTTTTTCAAAATTTCAAAAAACATGGGCTATAACCCATCGTTTTTGTCGTTTCGTCATTTTTTTCAAATCCTCAAAAAGGATGAAAAACGGCATGCCATAGTATGCCGTACGATATGGGCTATAGCCCACGGTCCAAAATGATGAGAAACGAGGATAACTTTTTTTTTCAAAATTTCAAAAAACATGGGCTATAACCCATCGTTTTTGTCATTTCGTCATTTTTTTCAAATCCTCAAAAATGATGAAAAACGGCGTGCCATAGTATGCCGTACGATATGGGCTATAGCCCACGGTCCAAAATGATGAGAAACGAGGCTAACTTTTTTTTCCAAAATTTCAAAAAACATGGGCTATAACCCATCGTTTTTGTCATTTCGTCATTTTTTTCAAATCCTCAAAAATGATGAAAAACGGCGTGCCATAGTATGCCGTACGATATGGGCTATAGCCCACGGTCCAAAATGATGAGAAACGAGGCTAACTTTTTTTTCCAAAATTTCAAAAAACATGGGCTATAACCCATCGTTTTTGTCATTTCGTCATTTTTTTCAAATCCTCAAAAATGATGAAAAACGGCGTGCCATAGTATGCCGTACGATATGGGCTATAGCCCACGGTCCAAAATGATGAGAAACGAGGCTAACTTTTTTTTCCAAATTTTCAAAAAACATGGGCTATAACCCATCGTTTTTTTCATTTTTTCATTTTTTTCAAATCCTCAAAAATGATGAAAAACGGCGTGCCATAGTATGCCGTACGATATGGGCTATAGCCCAGGGTCCAAAATGATGAGAAACGAGGATAACTTTTTTTTTTCAAAATTTCAAAAAACATGGGCTATAACCCATCGTTTTTGTCATTTCGTCATTTTTTTCAAATCCTCAAAAATGATGAAAAACGGCGTGCCATAGTATGCCGTACGATATGGGCTATAGCCCACGGTCCAAAATGATGAGAAACGAGGCTAACTTTCTTTTCCAAATTTTCAAAAAACATGGGCTATAACCCATCGTTTTTTTCATTTTTTCATTTTTTTCAAATCCTCAAAAATGATGAAAAACGGCGTGCCATAGTATGCCGTACGATATGGGCTATAGCCCAGGGTCCAAAATGATGAGAAACGAGGATAACTTTTTTTTTCAAAATTTCAAAAAACATGGGCTATAACCCATCGTTTTTGTCGTTTCGTCATTTTTTTCAAATCCTCAAAAAGGATGAAAAACGGCATGCCATAGTATGCCGTACGATATGGGCTATAGCCCACGGTCCAAAATGATGAGAAACGAGGATAACTTTTTTTTTCAAAATTTCAAAAAACATGGGCTATAACCCATCGTTTTTGTCATTTCGTCATTTTTTTCAAATCCTCAAAAATGATGAAAAACGGCGTGCCATAGTATGCCGTACGATATGGGCTATAGCCCACGGTCCAAAATGATGAGAAACGAGGCTAACTTTTTTTTCCAAAATTTCAAAAAACATGGGCTATAACCCATCGTTTTTGTCATTTCGTCATTTTTTTCAAATCCTCAAAAATGATGAAAAACGGCGTGCCATAGTATGCCGTACGATATGGGCTATAGCCCACGGTCCAAAATGATGAGAAACGAGGCTAACTTTTTTTTCCAAAATTTCAAAAAACATGGGCTATAACCCATCGTTTTTGTCATTTCGTCATTTTTTTCAAATCCTCAAAAATGATGAAAAACGGCGTGCCATAGTATGCCGTACGATATGGGCTATAGCCCACGGTCCAAAATGATGAGAAACGAGGCTAACTTTTTTTTCCAAATTTTCAAAAAACATGGGCTATAACCCATCGTTTTTTTCATTTTTTCATTTTTTTCAAATCCTCAAAAATGTAGAAAAACGGCGTGCCATAGTATGCCGTACGATATGGGCTATAGCCCAGGGTCCAAAATGATGAGAAACGAGGATAACTTTTTTTTTTCAAAATTTCAAAAAACATGGGCTATAACCCATCGTTTTTGTCATTTCGTCATTTTTTTCAAATCCTCAAAAATGATGAAAAACGGCGTGCCATAGTATGCCGTACGATATGGGCTATAGCCCACGGTCCAAAATGATGAGAAACGAGGCTAACTTTCTTTTCCAAATTTTCAAAAAACATGGGCTATAACCCATCGTTTTTTTCATTTTTTCATTTTTTTCAAATCCTCAAAAATGATGAAAAACGGCGTGCCATAGTATGCCGTACGATATGGGCTATAGCCCAGGGTCCAAAATGATGAGAAACGAGGATAACTTTTTTTTTCAAAATTTCAAAAAACATGGGCTATAACCCATCGTTTTTGTCGTTTCGTCATTTTTTTCAAATCCTCAAAAAGGATGAAAAACGGCGTGCCATAGTATGCCGTACGATATGGGCTATAGCCCACGGTCCAAAATGATGAGAAACGAGGCTAACTTTTTTTTCCAAAATTTCAAAAAACATGGGTTATAACCCATCGTTTTTTTCATTTTTTCATTTTTTTCAAATCCTCAAAAATGATGAAAAACGGCGTGCCATAGTATGCCGTACGATATGGGCTATAGCCCACGGTCCAAAATGATGAGAAACGAGGCTAACTTTTTTTTCCAAATTTTCAAAAAACATGGGCTATAACCCATCGTTTTTTTCATTTTTTCATTTTTTTCAAATCCTCAAAAATGATGAAAAACGGCGTGACATAGTATGCCGTACGATATGGGCTATAGCCCAGGGTCCAAAATGATGAGAAACGAGGATAACTTTTTTTTTCAAAATTTCAAAAAACATGGGCTATAACCCATCGTTTTTGTCATTTCGTCATTTTTTTCAAATCCTCAAAAATGATGAAAAACGGCGTGCCATAGTATGCCGTACGATATGGGCAATAGCCCAGGGTCCAAAATGATGAGAAACGAGGATAACTTTTTTTTTCAAAATTTCAAAAAACATGGGCTATAACCCATCGTTTTTGTCATTTCGTCATTTTTTTCAAATCCTCAAAAATGATGAAAAACGGCGTGCCATAGTATGCCGTACGATATGGACTATAGCCCACGGTCCAAAATGATGAGAAACGAGGCTAACTTTTTTTTCCAAAATTTCAAAAAACATGGGCTATAACCCATCGTTTTTTTCATTTTTTCATTTTTTTCAAATCCTCAAAAATGATGAAAAACGGCGTGCCATAGTATGCCGTACGATATGGGCTATAGCCCACGGTCCAAAATGATGAGAAACGAGGCTAACTTTTTTTTCCAATTTTTCAAAAAACATGGGCTATAACCCATCGTTTTTGTCATTTCGTCATTTTTTTCAAATCCTCAAAAATGATGAAAAACGGCGTGCCATAGTATGCCGTACGATATGGGCTATAGCCCACGGTCCAAAATGATGAGAAACGAGGCTAACTTTTTTTTCCAAAATTTCAAAAAACATGGGCTATAACCCATCGTTTTTGTCATTTCGTCATTTTTTTCAAATCCTCAAAAATGATGAAAAACGGCGTGCCATAGTATGCCGTACGATATGGGCTATAGCCCACGGTCCAAAATGATGAGAAACGAGGCTAACTTTTTTTCCCAAATTTTCAAAAAACATGGGCTATAACCCATCGTTTTTTTCATTTCGTCATTTTTTTCAAATCCTCAAAAATGATGAAAAACGGCGTGCCATAGTATGCCGTACGATATGGGCTATAGCCCACGGTCCAAAATGATGAGAAACGAGGCTAACTTTTTTTTCCAAAATTTCAAAAAACATGGGCTATAACCCATCGTTTTTTTCATTTTTTCATTTTTTTCAAATCCTCAAAAATGATGAAAAACGGCGTGCCATAGTATGCCGTACGATATGGGCTATAGCCCACGGTCCAAAATGATGAGAAACGAGGCTAACTTTTTTTTCCAAATTTTCAAAAAACATGGGCTATAACCCATCGTTTTTTTCATTTTTTTCAAATCCTCAAAAATGATGAAAAACGGCGTGACATAGTATGCCGTACGATATGGGCTATAGCCCACGGTCCAAAATGATGAGAAACGAGGATAACTTTTTTTTTCAAAATTTCAAAAAACATGGGCTATAACCCATCGTTTTTGTCATTTCGTCATTTTTTTCAAATCCTCAAAAATGATGAAAAACGGCGCGCTATAGTATGCCGTACGATATGGGCTATAGCCCAGGGTCCAAAATGATGAGAAACGAGGATAACTTTTTTTTTCAAAATTTCAAAAAACATGGGCTATAACCCATCGTTTTTGTCATTTCGTCATTTTTTTCAAATCCTCAAAAATGATGAAAAACGGCGTGCCATAGTATGCCGTACGATATGGGCTATAGCCCACGGTCCAAAATGATGAGAAACGAGGCTAACTTTTTTTTCCAAAATTTCAAAAAACATGGGCTATAACCCATCGTTTTTTTCATTTTTTCATTTTTTTCAAATCCTCAAAAATGATGAAAAATGGCGTGCCATAGGATGCCGTACGATATGGGCTATAGCCCAGGGTCCAAAATGATGAGAAACGAGGATAACTTTTTTTTTCAAAATTTCAAAAAACATGGGCTATAACCCATCGTTTTTGTCATTTCGTCATTTTTTCAAATCCTCAAAAATGATGAAAAACGGCGCGCTATAGTATGCCGTACGATATGGGCTATAGCCCATGGTCCAAAATGATGAGAAACGAGGATAACTTTTTTTTTCAAAATTTCAAAAAACATGGGCTATAACCCATCGTTTTTGTCATTTCGTCATTTTTTTCAACTCCTCAAAAATGATGAAAAACGGCGTGCCATAGTATGCCGTACGATATGGGCAATAGCCCAGGGTCCAAAATGATGAGAAACGAGGATAACTTTTTTTTTCAAAATTTCAAAAAACATGGGCTATAACCCATCGTTTTTGTCATTTCGTCATTTTTTTCAAATCCTCAAAAATGATGAAAAACGGCGTGCCATAGTATGCCGTACGATATGGGCTATAGCCCAGGGTCCAAAATGATGAGAAACGAGGATAACTTTTTTTTTCAAAATTTCAAAAAAATGGGCTATAACCCATCGTTTTTGTCATTTCGTAATTTTTTTCAAATCCTCAAAAATGATGAAAAACGACGTGCCATAGTATGCCGTACGATATGGGCAATAGCCCAGGGTCCAAAATGATGAGAAACGAGGATAACTTTTTTTTTCAAAATTTCAAAAAACATGGGCTATAACCCATCGTTTTTGTCATTTCGTAATTTTTTTCAAATCCTCAAAAATGATGAAAAACGACGTGCCATAGTATGCCGTACGATATGGGCAATAGCCCAGGGTCCAAAATGATGAGAAACGAGGATAACTTTTTTTTTCAAAATTTCAAAAAACATGGGCTATAACCCATCGTTTTTGTCATTTCGTCATTTTTTTCAAATCCTCAAAAATGATGAAAAACGGCGTGCCATAGTATGCCGTACGATATGGGCTATAGCCCACGGTCCAAAATGATGAGAATCAAGGCTAACTTTTTTTTCCAAAATTTCAAAAAACATGGGCTATAACCCATCGTTTTTTTCATTTTTTCATTTTTTTCAAATCCTCAAAAATGATGAAAAACGGCGTGCCATAGTATGCCGTACGATATGGGCAATAGCCCAGGGTCCAAAATGATGAGAAACGAGGATAACTTTTTTTTTCAAAATTTCAAAAAACATGGGCTATAACCCATCGTTTTTGTCATTTCGTCATTTTTTTCAAATCCTCAAAAATGATGAAAAACGGCGTGCCATAGTATGCCGTACGATATGGGCTATAGCCCACGGTCCAAAATGATGAGAAACGAGGCTAACTTTTTTTTCCAAAATTTCAAAAAACATGGGCTATAACCCATCGTTTTTGTCATTTCGTCATTTTTTTCAAATCCTCAAAAATGATGAAAAACGGCGTGCCATAGTATGCCGTACGATATGGGCTATAGCCCAGGGTCCAAAATGATGAGAAACGAGGCTAACTTTTTTTTTCAAAATTTCAAAAAAATGGGCTATAACCCATCGTTTTTGTCATTTCGTCATTTTTTTCAAATCCTCAAAAATGATGAAAAACGGCGTGCCATAGTATGCCGTACGATATGGGCAATAGCCCAGGGTCCAAAATGATGAGAAACGAGGATAACTTTTTTTTTCAAAATTTCAAAAAAATGGGCTATAACCCATCGTTTTTGTCATTTCGTCATTTTTTTCAAATCCTCAAAAATGATGAAAAACGGCGTGCCATAGTATGCCGTACGATATGGACTATAGCCCACGGTCCAAAATGATGAGAAACGAGGCTAACTTTTTTTTCCAAAATTTCAAAAAACATGGGCTATAACCCATCGTTTTTTTCATTTTTTCATTTTTTTCAAATCCTCAAAAATGATGAAAAACGGCGTGCCATAGTATGCCGTACGATATGGGCTTTAGCCCACGGTCCAAAATGATGAGAAACGAGGCTAACTTTTTTTTCCAAATTTTCAAAAAACATGGGCTATAACCCATCGTTTTTGTCATTTCGTCATTTTTTTCAAATCCTCAAAAATGATGAAAAACGGCGTGCCATAGTATGCCGTACGATATGGGCTATAGCCCACGGTCCAAAATGATGAGAAACGAGGCTAACTTTTTTTTCCAAAATTTCAAAAAACATGGGCTATAACCCATCGTTTTTGTCATTTCGTCATTTTTTTCAAATCCTCAAAAATGATGAAAAACGGCGTGCCATAGTATGCCGTACGATATGGGCTATAGCCCACGGTCCAAAATGATGAGAAACGAGGCTAACTTTTTTTCCCAAATTTTCAAAAAACATGGGCTATAACCCATCGTTTTTGTCATTTCGTCATTTTTTTCAAATCCTCAAAAATGATGAAAAACGGCGCGCTATAGTATGCCGTACGATATGGGCAATAGCCCAGGGTCCAAAATGATGAGAAACGAGGATAACTTTTTTTTTCAAAATTTCAAAAAACATGGGCTATAACCCATCGTTTTTTCATTTTTTCATTTTTTTCAAATCCTCAAAAATGATGAAAAACGGCGTGACATAGTATGCCGTACGATATGGGCTATAGCCCAGGGTCCAAAATGATGAGAAACGAGGATAACTTTTTTTTTCAAAATTTCAAAAAACATGGGCTATAACCCATCGTTTTTGTCATTTCGTAATTTTTTTCAAATCCTCAAAAATGATGAAAAACGACGTGCCATAGTATGCCGTACGATATGGGCAATAGCCCAGGGTCCAAAATGATGAGAAACAAGGCTAACTTTTTTTTCCAAAATTTCAAAAAACATGGGCTATAACCCATCGTTTTTTTCATTTTTTCATTTTTTTCAAATCCTCAAAAATGATGAAAAACGGCGTGCCATAGTATGCCGTACGATATGGGCTATAGCCCACGGTCCAAAATGATGAGAAACGAGGCTAACTTTTTTTTCCAAATTTTCAAAAAACATGGGCTATAACCCATCATTTTTGTCATTTCGTCATTTTTTTCAAATCCTCAAAAATGATGAAAAACGGCGTGCCATAGTATGCCGTACGATATGGGCTATAGCCCACGGTCCAAAATGATGAGAAACGAGGCTAACTTTTTTTTCCAAAATTTCAAAAAACATGGGCTATAACCCATCGTTTTTGTCATTTCGTCATTTTTTTCAAATCCTCAAAAATGATGAAAAACGGCGTGCCATAGTATGCCGTACGATATGGGCTATAGCCCACGGTCCAAAATGATGAGAAACGAGGCTAACTTTTTTTTCCAAATTTTCAAAAAACATGGGCTATAACCCATCGTTTTTTTCATTTTTTCATTTTTTTCAAATCCTCAAAAATGATGAAAAACGGCGTGCCATAGTATGCCGTACGATATGGGCTATAGCCCAGGGTCCAAAATGATGAGAAACGAGGATAACTTTTTTTTTCAAAATTTCAAAAAACATGGGCTATAACCCATCGTTTTTGTCATTTCGTCATTTTTTTCAAATCCTCAAAAATGACGAAAAACGGCGCGCTATAGTATGCCGTACGATATGGGCTATAGCCCAGGGTCCAAAATGATGAGAAACGAGGATAACTTTTTTTTTCAAAATTTCAAAAAACATGGGCTATAACCCATCGTTTTTGTCATTTCGTCATTTTTTTCAAATCCTCAAAAATGATGAAAAACGGCGTGCCATAGTATGCCGTACGATATGGGCTATAGCCCACGGTCCAAAATGATGAGAAACGAGGCTAACTTTTTTTTCCAAAATTTCAAAAAACATGGGCTATAACCCATCGTTTTTGTCATTTCGTCATTTTTTTCAAATCCTCAAAAATGATGAAAAACGGCGTGCCATAGTATGCCGTACGATATGGGCTATAGCCCAGGGTCCAAAATGATGAGAAACGAGGATAACTTTTTTTTTTCCAAAATTTCAAAAAACATGGGCTATAACCCATCGTTTTTGTCATTTCGTCATTTTTTTCAAATCCTCAAAAATGATGAAAAACGGCGCGCTATAGTATGCCGTACGATATGGGCTATAGCCCATGGTCCAAAATGATGAGAAACGAGGCTAACTTTTTTTTCCAAAATTTCAAAAAACATGGGCTATAACCCATCGTTTTTGTCATTTCGTCATTTTTTTCAAATCCTCAAAAATGATGAAAAACGGCGCGCTATAGTATGCCGTACGATATGGGCTATAGCCCACGGTCCAAAATGATGAGAAACGAGGCTAACTTTTTTTTCCAAAATTTCAAAAAACATGGGCTATAACCCATCGTTTTTTTCATTTTTTCATTTTTTTCAAATCCTCAAAAATGATGAAAAACGGCGTGCCATAGTATGCCGTACGATATGGGCTATAGCCCACGGTCCAAAATGATGAGAAACGAGGCTAACTTTTTTTTCCAAATTTTCAAAAAACATGGGCTATAACCCATCGTTTTTTTCATTTTTTCATTTTTTTCAAATCCTCAAAAATGATGAAAAACGGCGTGACATAGTATGCCGTACGATATGGGCTATAGCCCACGGTCCAAAATGATGAGAAACGAGGATAACTTTTTTTTTCAAAATTTCAAAAAACATGGGCTATAACCCATCGTTTTTGTCATTTCGTCATTTTTTTCAAATCCTCAAAAATGATGAAAAACGGCGTGCCATAGTATGCCGTACGATATGGGCTATAGCCCACGGTCCAAAATGATGAGAAACGAGGCTAACTTTTTTTTCCAAAATTTCAAAAAACATGGGCTATAACCCATCGTTTTTGTCATTTCGTCATTTTTTTCAAATCCTCAAAAATGATGAAAAACGGCGTGCCATAGTATGCCGTACGATATGGGCTATAGCCCAGGGTCCAAAATGATGAGAAACGAGGATAACTTTTTTTTTTCCAAAATTTCAAAAAACATGGGCTATAACCCATCGTTTTTGTCATTTCGTCATTTTTTTCAAATCCTCAAAAATGATGAAAAACGGCGCGCTATAGTATGCCGTACGATATGGGCTATAGCCCATGGTCCAAAATGATGAGAAACGAGGATAACTTTTTTTTTCAAAATTTCAAAAAACATGGGCTATAACCCATCGTTTTTGTCATTTCGTCATTTTTTTCAAATCCTCAAAAATGATGAAAAACGGCGTGCCATAGTATGCTGTACGATATGGGCTATAGCCCACGGTCCAAAATGATGAGAAACGAGGCTAACTTTTTTTTCCAAAATTTCAAAAAACATGGGCTATAACCCATCGTTTTTTTCATTTTTTCATTTTTTTCAAATCCTCAAAAATGATGAAAAACGGCGTGCCATAGTATGCCGTACGATATGGGCTATAGCCCAGGGTCCAAAATGATGAGAAACGAGGATAACTTTTTTTTTCAAAATTTCAAAAAACATGGGCTATAACCCATCGTTTTTGTCATTTCGTCATTTTTTCAAATCCTCAAAAATGATGAAAAACGGCGCGCTATAGTATGCCGTACGATATGGGCTATAGCCCATGGTCCAAAATGATGAGAAACGAGGATAACTTTTTTTTTCAAAATTTCAAAAAACATGGGCTATAACCCATCGTTTTTGTCATTTCGTCATTTTTTTCAACTCCTCAAAAATGATGAAAAACGGCGTGCCATAGTATGCCGTACGATATGGGCAATAGCCCAGGGTCCAAAATGATGAGAAACGAGGATAACTTTTTTTTTCAAAATTTCAAAAAACATGGGCTATAACCCATCGTTTTTGTCATTTCGTCATTTTTTTCAAATCCTCAAAAATGATGAAAAACGGCGTGCCATAGTATGCCGTACGATATGGGCTATAGCCCACAGTCCAAAATGATGAGAAACGAGGCTAACTTTTTTTTCCAAAATTTCAAAAAACATGGGCTATAACCCATCGTTTTTTTCATTTTTTCATTTTTTTCAAATCCTCAAAAATGATGAAAAACGGCGTGCCATAGTATGCCGTACGATATGGGCTATAGCCCACGGTCCAAAATGATGAGAAACGAGGCTAACTTTTTTTTCCAAATATTCAAAAAACATGGGCTATAACCCATCGTTTTTTTCATTTTTTCATTTTTTTCAAATCCTCAAAAATGATGAAAAACGGCGTGCCATAGTATGCCGTACGATATGGGCTATAGCCCAGGGTCCAAAATGATGAGAAACGAGGATAACTTTTTTTTTCAAAATTTCAAAAAACATGGGCTATAACCCATCGTTTTTGTCATTTCGTCATTTTTTTCAAATCCTCAAAAATGATGAAAAACGGCGCGCTATAGTATGCCGTACGATATGGGCTATAGCCCAGGGTCCAAAATGATGAGAAACGAGGATAACTTTTTTTTTCAAAATTTCAAAAAACATGGGCTATAACCCATCGTTTTTGTCATTTCGTCATTTTTTTCAAATCCTCAAAAATGATGAAAAACGGCGTGCCATAGTATGCCGTACGATATGGGCTATAGCCCATGGTCCAAAATGATGAGAAACGAGGATAACTTTTTTTTTCAAAATTTCAAAAAACATGGGCTATAACCCATTGTTTTTGTAATTTCGTCATTTTTTTCAAATCCTCAAAAATGATGAAAAACGGCGTGCCATAGTATGCCGTACGATATGGGCTATAGCCCACGGTCCAAAATGATGAGAAACGAGGCTAACTCTTTTTTTCCAATTTTTCAAAAAACATGGGCTATAACCCATCGTTTTTTTCATTTTTTCATTTTTTTCAAATCCTCAAAAATGATGAAAAACGGCGTGCCATAGTATGCCGTACGATATGGGCTATAGCCCAGGGTCCAAAATGATGAGAAACGAGGATAACTTTATTTTTCAAAATTTCAAAAAACATGGGCTATAACCCATCGTTTTTGTCATTTCGTCATTTTTTTCAAATCCTCAAAAATGATGAAAAACGGCGCGCTATAGTATGCCGTACGATATGGGCTATAGCCCATGGTCCAAAATGATGAGAAACGAGGATAACTTTTTTTTTCAAAATTTCAAAAAACATGGGCTATAACCCATCGTTTTTGTCATTTCGTCATTTTTTTCAAATCCTCAAAAATGATGAAAAACGGCGTGCCATAGTATGCCGTACGATATGGGCAATAGCCCAGGGTCCAAAATGATGAGAAACGAGGATAACTTTTTTTTTCAAAATTTAAAAAAACATGGGCTATAACCCATCGTTTTTGTAATTTCGTCATTTTTTTCAAATCCTCAAAAATGATGAAAAACGGCGTGCCATAGTATGCCGTACGATATGGGCTATAGCCCACGGTCCAAAATGATGAGAAACGAGGCTAACTTTTTTTTCCAAAATTTCAAAAAACATGGGCTATAACCCATCGTTTTTTTCATTTTTTCATTTTTTTCAAATCCTCAAAAATGATGAAAAACGGCGTGCCATAGTATGCCGTACGATATGGGCTATAGCCCACGGTCCAAAATGATGAGAAACGAGGCTAACTTTTTTTTCCAATTTTTCAAAAAACATGGGCTATAACCCATCGTTTTTTTCATTTTTTCATTTTTTTCAAATCCTCAAAAATGATGAAAAACGGCGTGCCATAGTATGCCGTACGATATGGGCTATAGCCCAGGGTCCAAAATGATGAGAAACGAGGATAACTTTTTTTTCCAAAATTTCAAAAAACATGGGCTATAACCCATCGTTTTTGTCATTTCGTCATTTTTTTCAAATCCTCAAAAATGATGAAAAACGGCGCGCTATAGTATGCCGTACGATATGGGCTATAGCCCAGGGTCCAAAATGATGAGAAACGAGGATAACTTTTTTTTTTCAAAATTTCAAAAAACATGGGCTATAACCCATCGTTTTTGTCATTTCGTAATTTTTTTCAAATCCTCAAAAATGATAAAAAACGGCGTGCCATAGTATGCCGTACGATATGGGCTATAGCCCACGGTCCAAAATGATGAGAAACGAGGCTAACTTTTTTTCCCAAAATTTCAAAAAACATGGGCTATAACCCATCGTTTTTTTCATTTTTTCATTTTTTTCAAATCCTCAAAAATGATGAAAAACGGCGTGCCATAGTATGCCGTACGATATGGGCTATAGCCCAGGGTCCAAAATGATGAGAAACGAGGATAACTTTTTTTTTCAAAATTTCAAAAAACATGGGCTATAACCCATCGTTTTTGTCATTTCGTCATTTTTTTCAAATCCTCAAAAATGATGAAAAACGGCGCGCTATAGTATGCCGTACGATATGGGCTATAGCCCATGGTCCAAAATGATGAGAAACGAGGATAACTTTTTTTTCAAAATTTCAAAAAACATGGGCTATATATAACCCATCGTTTTTGTCATTTCGTCATTTTTTTCAAATCCTCAAAAATGATGAAAAACACTTTAGCACTTTATGAACATGAACAAAATAGATGGGTCCCCCCTGGAACTCCCTCAGGTACCCCTAGGGGTCCCCGGACCCCACTTTGGGAACTACTGGTGTAGTGTACTTGTAGAGAGTTCGTAACCCCAGCAACTCTGGTAATCTAAATCTTCAGCATTTCTGTTTAAAATAGAGATCAAAATATTGGAATCAGTAACATTCCTCACTGCAAATAATGACAAATACAAATACTACTAAGAGCATACTACTAGTCCATTTCTATGGTTGTGTTGCGTATTCCTCTGTAGGCTATTACCAAAGTGGAATGCGTGTGTCTGAGTTGATCTAAGTGATCTTGCATACCAGACTAGACCAATCAGCCTCATATTTATTATGCACTGACAGCAGGCCATGGACAACAAATATTTTCCAAGCTATGGGATACGCATCACTCAACTGACAATTTCAACACTGTTGTCTCTCTGGTTGGTTAGGTAGCACTGCAGAATAACCATTTGCAAAGAATCTTGAGTTTCAAAGTCTTTAGAATGTCTTTCTTACTTTAAAGTTTGTAACACACTGAACTGTGTGTGCTGCTTATCCTTCATGCAGACCGGAGTCTGAGTGAGTGTCAGTGAGACAAAGTTTGTAGCACCTGTGTGCAATGCCATGCAATCATGCATCAATCAGTCAGTCATGGTCCAGTGACAGACAGGGAACTTTGTTCTGCCTCAGAAAGTTATCATCACATCATGTTTAATTTTATTTTAACCTCATATGAAATCAATTATGAACCACATATTTATTGTACATCATGAAATTATGATGAATTATCATGGTTTATGAACTTATGACCATGAGTTGTTGTATTTTAGCTATTTTAGTACTTTTAAAGTAAGAATTTTAATAACAGCACTTACAAACAGCATCACAGAACCAATGGAAAGACTTTAGGGTGGTCCTTTATATTGGGACAGTAATGTGAGACTACCGGTAACTGTGCTGTGTTGACTAGAGTTTGGTTGTGTCATGTTAAGGCTTTTTAAGGTCTGAGAATGATGTGTGATTGGATGAGTGGATGTAGAGTGGACGCCACTGCACTGACTGAGTTCCCTGACAGAACTTGCTCTGGTCAGTTGCGACGCTCATTTATCCTGTCAAACCACACCACCTCCTCTCCAACCCCAGCTTCTCTTGTCTCCTCTCTCCTCTTCCTTCCATCCTCTTCCTAAGTTTTGACGACCTGTGTCGTCAATGTTGTGAGTCACTGTATAAGTTTCTTTTCCCTTTTTACCTCCTTTATGATGAAATCCTGTTCTGTTCTTTGACTATATAGAAGTCTCTTTGTACCTCTCTAAATGTTTTGATGAATTGAACATGGTGGACCCTCTTGTAAACAAGTGTAATGCTTAATTGGGTCGTCCACTCACAGTTAACAGTCTTTGTATTGAGTTTGTACTTGAAATGTACTGTAATTCTGCAAGCTGTTAATAAATATTTCAATCAATCAGCTACACTAGTGTTTAAATTGTTTGCACCCAATTTTTCCCAGAATTAGAGAGCATTTCCTCTCCAACATGATTCCTCTTATATAGCCTATTACTAAGAACACTATAACTAGAGAATGCCAGCTGATACAACTGTTGGCATGTCTAAATGTAACCATTTCATGTTTCTTAGAACTTCCCAGCTTGACATCCTCTTTTCCACAGAGCTGCATAAATCTGTGCAGCCTCCCCCACATTTTCCCTCTCATGGTTCCATGACAGACAGGTCTGTGGAAATTCAAACAACATTTACCTGTGAATGGCACCCACTCAGCATCCCGCCCCCACACACACACCAATCCAGTCTTGTAACTATATGTGAACCCAGGCATCAGAATAAACCCACATCTAATTCCCCCTCAGAGAGTTACAGAATATCTCACCGTCCCCATCCACTCCCCTCGCCTCGTGGCGGTTCTAGTGAAGTCTGTCTGGAAGTCCTTCTGTTGTCCCCCAGCCCACACACATTTTCATGTACATTCAGTGTCCCTGAGGGAGAAAAACAAACTGTCTTTTTGTCTGCAAGCAGAATTGACAGCTTACACCCACAAGTAGCACTTGTGACTTGATTTGTCACAGTGGCTTAGAATGTTTGACCCTGATGGTGATGTATGCCAGACATCGGTTTGTGCTCATGCCGACACGCCTTGTCACAATTGAGACACATGACATTACAATACAGGTTTTGATTATATACTGTAGGTGTAGAGGTTAGATTCATAAATTTGTCTTTATGAATGTATGTCGTTTTTCATGATTTTGGAGGATTTAAAAAATATATAAATCATGAAAAAACGACATAGGCTACTATAGTTCAGGGTTCCCCAATAGGTGTCCCGCAGGCCATTTGCGGCCCGCGGAGCACCACCTTTTGGCCCCTGGAAGGGTCCCAGATATAAATGGCATTAAATGGGAGTCAGTAGCCTATGCTTGTCAAACTGGGCATCCTTTTCAAATAGGGTCTTGCCCTGAAAATGATTTCTTCAAAAAACTGAAAAAACTTGTTTCTTTAAAGTCAATTCCTCCTGTCCATCAGATTATACTAAGATCACGTGACCTTTCTTGTTTGCCAAAAAACCTCCTTGACTTTGAAATAAAAGTTCATTGTACTTTTGACCTGGCTTTTGTCCTGTTTGTTTGGCCTTTTATTTTGTGTTTTGCCAATTTTAAAGGGCCGTAACAAGCATGCTCTGTCTAGAACGAAAGTGACATTTGTAGACATTTGAGTTAATGAATTTGAAACGCTGCAGCTGCACTGAATGTGGCTTGAGGATGTGATATTTGTGTTTTGGTGCATGAGTTTTAACCACTTTAACCGTGGCATCTCTACAAGGTCAATGTCATTATAGGTGAACATTTTCTAAGCTTGATCAGCTTTTTTTTTAATAGAATTGAAAATGACACTCTATCTCACACTATCTTACGTGCAGTAGTTTTGGTGTATATGAGAGGCATATTATGCTGAATGTGTCACAACCTCTATAGTCTACACTGCATCAGAGAGATCCCAGACAGCATTCTGAAACATGTCATGGCTTGGAAACTAAACAGCACCCTCTATTGGATGACACAGAGATTACGAGTGCTGCTGCCTGACAATAATGATGTGCAGTCTATTAGTGAAGCAGCAGCTGGTGGTGTTGCTGCACTAAACAGTGTATCATCAGTGCAATTTCAATCTGAACCCACAATGATAAGCATTTTCTACAGCTGGCAAGTACCTGGAAACCTAAATAAGAGACATTTATCAAATGTAAAACACACAGGTCATATGTTGTAAGATACAGTTTCTGTACATTTTTGACATAAAAAAACATATATCTAAATTGGAACTCCATACATAGTGATATGCCCAAAATAGGGATTTGGTTGAAAGTGGTTATTAAATTGAAACTTCTAAGTGTCTATCCTAAAAGCCAGATGATTCTTGTAAAGGGGATTATCCATGCCTTCTTCTCAAAAAGATCATATGATAATCAGCGTATGGAGAAGAAAAAGGATGAAAGCAAAGTTTCATTTATTCCCATTTTGAGCATGTAGTTATCGGGCTAGCACATGTGGCTTGTGTATCTAGGAACTTGGGGTGGGACGATTACGTCCCGATTCGATACGATAACGATACCTACTAGGGTGCCGATTCAGTTTTTGCGATTCTTAAATATATTTTTCTCCCAACGTACTTTGCTTTTATTATACTAGAACATGACCATGAAAAGACCGCGAAAAGTTCAATCATACTAGAATATTTTAAATAATTTCTAAACAATATAGACTATGAAAAGTTCAATTGTACACTTAAAAAAAAAACATAAATATCAAAAGAAAATCGATTCTGAACTTGGCAATTCGATATTGATATCGTGCCATTAAAAATCGCAATATATCACTTTTATTTTGCCCATCCCTAATTATAACAAACTTATGCCATCACGCAATTAGTGGGCAGATGCATTTAGTTGGCATGTCATAAAAGGGCTGATGTTAGGCTTTCAGCATTGCCTTGGCCGTTCGTGATGTCTATTGGTTGTCTGCAGGACCAGAATACTGTATAATGAAGCTTCTCTCAGAGCATATCCAACAATAACGCCTTTTTTTTTTTAAAGCTTTTATCCTCAACTAATGTCCATAGGCGTCATGTGGTACTGAATGAGTTAATTCCCCAGATGATCTAGCATTTATTTCCCTGGAGACAAATCTCTTCAAAGTTTAAACAGTCCCTCCTGTGGAATAGTGCTAGCCGGATTTATGCAATGCACTTATTTCCTCAGAGAGCCTGGGCAAATTCAGAAGCCAAGACAATAGTAGCAGCAGATATTATACATTTAGTCCGAACATTTTGGGACTTGGTGCTGTGGCACATGTGAAGATCCATTTAATTAGTTGAAAACGTGTCGACCCCAAGTACAGAGGGCTCTAAATGGATTCAGTCAGATACACAGTTCCTGTGCCCACAAAACTCTCTGGGGAAATAGTGCAATTTGATTAATACGCCGTCTACACTCTAGTCTACAGGCTCCATATCAAATCCACATCCTTTAGCCTCTAGTTGACATTGGAAAAAACATTTTAACACATTGCGCTAGGACTGACTGACTATACGTATAGAGAATTACTTTGGTCACACAGCTGAAGTTTGATCATACATATGCCACCCACATTAATCCAAGGGTGAGGTGTGTTCAGCATCACTGCCACATGAAAACAAAACGTGATGACATGTGGTAGATAAAATATTTAGCATGCTTTATAAGGCATATACACTCACTGAGGGAAACAATGGCTCACTGGCCAAGTAAGCATGACTACCACACATAAAAATGTTAACATTTATTGCTGTTTCTGAATACCGCATTGAAAGCAAAAGCATTCAGAGTATACACAGAAATTATACAATTATATATGGTTTCACAAAGGCAGTGAACACATACTGTATTACAATCTACAAAATCTACTTTACAGAAATTTAAAATTCTAAATATCAAAAAGTACAGCTGCAGAAACGGGTGTAGAACTGTAACCAGTAACTGCACTTGATATCTGTCAGTGGAACGACGTGGTGACATCACAATACAAAGAAAGCGGAAGTCGTCTTTGTACTTACAGCTGGTTTTGGAAACTAGAACTTGCAGACAAAATAAAAACGTACTTCAAAAAGTAAGTCATTGAGCTGAAATGATCATATAAATTATAGTGATTCACTGCATCCAAAAAGGTATCATGTTACATAGGACGCCTCTTCAAATGTCAATGTTATAGTATTCTTCAGTGGGGATGGTAGTGTAATCAGAGCAAGAGATGGTTAAAATTAATATAAGGACACAATGGACAAAACTACTTCAATGTCTCCCATCGCATGAGGAAACAATGAAGGAAACGAGTACAAATAATTTAAAATAAAAGCCTTGGTGGCACTTGAGCAAAGACAAAAGTTGTGGTGTGTGCATGTGTTGGGAATAGGGATGTGCTGATTCTGTTGCTTCAAAAACTGAAATGATGCAAGTAAGTTCATCACCAGAATGCATGTATAAATAATAAGTGGCTGATGGTGTGGCTTTATTCTGACCCTTGTGATGTGGTGCTGATAATTCCAGAGGGAAAACTAAAAACACTGGAACTAAAAGGGTTACAAAACACAAACTTCTACTTTTGTCAAAAACAGCCACATTTGAGAGTAGCAGTAGTAGTAGAGAGTGAAAGAGAAACCAAAACACAGCATCCTAAACAGTTCCATCTTCAAGAAAGATCTCTATCCTCAAGAATTAAACCAAGGCTGAAACAAATCCCTTTCAAGACCAGAAGTCTCCAGGGAAATTTAATAGAAGTTAAGTAAAAATATTCCAGTTAAAAAAAAAGAAATGGAAGAAAATCAAAATGTATTTGTATGCCCACATCGATGCCAAGTAGCCATTTTGGAAGTATCCAAAAGCGAGACAAGGCGGTTTTTTCAACTTGAGTAGGAGGTGCAGTTCTCCCCCTCACCAGTGACAGTCAGGCTGGATTTGAGGACAGAGGTGTTTCATGGTCACAGAATGGCTGCAGAGGCCTTCAGCCTAGTCCTGGTCCATGGGCTCGTCACTGGTCCCAGTGTTCAAGCTGGCACTTTCCATTGCACCCTCTATGGGGGGCTCTGGCGTACTGCTGGAGGGAGCAGGGCTTGCGTCTTCACTGGCCACTGCGGCGCTCTCCTCGCTGCTACTGCTGCTACTACTACTGCTGCTGCTGCTGACTGGGTCGCTGTTGCTCTCCTCGCCATCCACGCTGTTCTCTGGGCTCTGCAGGACACCAGCAGGAGCCTGCTGTTCCGACTGGTCCATGTCACTGGCCTCCTCCTGGGAGCTGCATGGCACCTCCTTCTCTGTATGCTCTGCCTCCTTGTCTGAGCCTGCAGTCTCTTCCGACTGCGTGCTGGACGTTGGTTCTGTGAGGGACAGAAGACAGGGGACCAAATTTAGGGGGGGGAAAAGCTTCAAGTCTCATTTGGTCACTATTGCGAGGACAACAATTCTGGAAAGCGGCTCTACCCTGCTGATCTTTCATTCTAGTCCACTTCAATGTTGTTGCACTCTGTGTGACTACATTATGCACCCTACATATATAAAGTAAAGTAGCTATAAGCAATAATGTCAAAAATGTAATGCCTTTTTTTGTATTCAGACAGCCAGCAATGGGTTAAACGCTCCCAAAAAACATTTAGTCTGTGACACATCTAGGGGCCGCAATCTGCATTCAAAGATTTTTCATTGTCATTGGTCGATTTGCCTGTCTACTTTCTGATTGGTTTGTCATTGGTTGAAATAAACCCTGCAGAAATGACCAAGCTTCTAGGAAGATCTTTGAATGCAGATTGTGGCCTCTAGAAGTGTCAGAGACAAAATATTTTTTCCGAGCATTTTACTCATTGCGGGCTGTCTAAATACCAAAATAAAAACATAAAATAGAATGTTGACATAGTATTGCTTATAGCTACTTTAATTGCATCAGCCCAAAGTGTGTGCGTGCCCATGATGACTCTTACCTTGGTCTTCAATGACCCCAGCCTTTTTGCTGGAGGCCTCCTTCTCTTCGCCGTCTCTCTCATCCTTCTCCTGGACCATGGCCTCTGCCTCGTCAGACTGGCCATCCGCAGCGCGTGTAGGACCGAGTGCATCCGCCTCCTGCTCTTCCTCTTCTTCCTCTTCATCGTCCTCATCGTCGTCAGCGAACTTGAGTCTTTTCACGTCGTGCTGCTCAGCCTCCATGTCTTCCTCTTCGTCATCGTCGTCAGAGTGCTTGTTCTTCACCGAGCTGCCGGGACCACTCCCCGAGGCAGACACCTCGCTGAGACACAAAGAACACACAACCCCATTTAGTCATTTAGTGGTGGTGAGACAAATCATCATCTTTGTCTTTATTCAATATTATAAAATGTAGATATGTTTGACTCCTGGGTAAAAAATTTATCTGAAACACTTATCATCATTGAATAATATATTGCTGTCATGTTATGGTTAATTGCATAGATTAATTCAACATTTAATAAAAAATAATAGTTAGTAGCAAAGAGAAATGTTTTCTTGCAAATAGGTTGTAACTAACAGACCTGGACTCTTTGTCACTTTCTTGCTCTGTGTCTGGGTCTTTGTCGTCAGTGCTGTCGGGCAGCCCGTTGGCTGCTAAGGAGCTGGCCAGCGAAACCTTTGGTCGGTTCACAGGCCGCGGAGTGCCGGGACCATTCACTTTTCTGCAAAATGAAGATTTGGAGTGGGAAAACACGAGCACAATTGTAATAGAGATCTGGCTGCATGTCAACTTTGGATCAAAGATGGAATCTAACGGTGTTACCTCTCTGTGAATGTAGCTGTGTTCCCAGGAAGCATCACTCCATTCATTCTATTTACACTACTGCATCCGTTTTTCCTGCACAATCCAGAGGTTCAGATGAAAGAGGATTATTAAGTAACAGAGAACATTAGTCTCTGCTGCAGCATTAGCAATGACATTTTTATTATTATTATTTTACAAACAGAAGCTGCCACACTTACTCTGAAGTTGGGTGCACACAGCTAACCACCATTACATTCTGTAGGGAGACAAAACGCAAATCAGTGACAACACTTTTGAGGGTGTTTTAACGATGACAGAACATTAAAGAATAGACTGCACTCACTTTCTCCACCCCTCTGAGAAATTTATCTGTTCCTGTGTAGTTCCTCTTGGGCTCTGTGAGCAGCTCGCACAAGCGCTGAATTGTAAATGGGATTCTGAAGGGAAAAGAGGAGGAAACATTTAGACACAGTAATTTTATAGCATAAGAGCCACTCAGTTTTATCTGTCAAATAAAATAGGAATAATCTGGAGGCAGTAACCCGCACTCATCTGCTCCAAAAGTTATACTTTATTGACCACGTTTCGAGCCAAGGCTCTTCATCTGGTTAAACCAAATCTTTATATTTTATATTTTTTATGGAGGGACAGACAGTAGGCTGACAGGAAATGGGGAGAGAGAGAGAGAGAGAGATAGGGGGAAGACATGCAGTAAAGGCCGTCGGGATCTGGAGTCGAACCCGCGGCACACTGCCAGACTGTATTCCCAGCCACGGTGCCTGGACCACTGAGCCATGGCCCAGGCCACCAAATCTGGTTTGACCAGATGAAACGTCATCAACACAGTATAACTTTTGGAGCAGATCAGTGTGCCGGTTCTTTTCTCCTTTTCAGTATTCATTTGTGTACACAAGTCAGGCACACCCATCATTTTCCCAAAATAGGACCGTACGCAATATGGGATCCTTCAGTAGATGGCGCTGTTGTGTTTGTGATGTCAAATTGGCAGTGACACCTTTTCAACATAGGTGAAGGTCCAAAGTGTTTATCATCCAATAATGGAATCTGTATACTTCAAGCTTCCCCAACAGTGAGAATACCAGTAAAACAAAACTAGAATAAGATAGGATGGTAAAATCATAGTATTAGTAATACGTGCCTTGAATACAATTAATGAATGGTTATTTTTTTAAAGTTAAAATTGTGTTGTGACACGTTCAGAGCTTGTAGATTGGCTATTTACTATTTTTGTACACCACCATTGTGGTTGTATAATACAATACAAGGTGGTCAATCACGCTAATCGATTACAAAAAACTTAAGTGTGTGTGTGTGTGTGTATATAGACACACGCACACACGGGGTACGCACGCTTATCCGACACACCAAAAGTCTGACATGCGCAAATAACCCGTTGCCCCAAACATGTGTTGCGTCGTGCTTGGGGTTAGGGTAGGTCTAATGACTGTCGGATGTCGGACTGTTAGTATGTCGGAACTTATGCCTGTACCCCGCACACACACACACACGCTTTTTTTTCTTCAATTAATCTACATGAGCAAGACTGGTTATTCATGGGTATTTTCAGTTTGCCCAGCCCTACTTTAGTTAGGATTTGTAAGGAACATGCATTTGGGATGAGCAGGTTGAAATGCCAATCCGAACTGCATATTCTGCTGTACTGCTCATCCCACAAATGTTGATGTTCCTTACAAAAATAAAACGGGCTTTACAATCACCAAGGAGCGTTGTTACAACAACAGAGACATGATCTACCACATTTATTCTGTATCTTTGGTTCCAGTAGGATTACCAGTGTTGGAAAAAGTACCGGTACTCACAATTTAAGTAAAAGTATCAATACTGCAATATAGAAATACTCTGTAATAGTCCCGAAATAGTACAAAAGTATTGGCATGCATCAAAATGTACTTAAGTAACAAAAGTAAAAGTACTCATTATGCAGAATGTCCCATTTTAAGTTTTCAAATGTATAAAAGTATTTTTTTAAATAGCAGATCTACAACAATGCTTTGCATGGCAATGCATTGTGAGCTCCAAATGGCCGCAATTAAGTCGTTAATGTATGTTAAGCATTAACCAGCAGTACAATACTTTCAGTGCATGTTTACATACAGATTACACACACGAAAATGACTTTGCCGTTTGTTATTGTTACCCAATACCTACCCATTGTATCCCTTTACTATCTTCAGTATCCTTTCCTTCATGTCCTCAAATGGAATAGACTCCACATTGGGATTGGCTGGTCCTCTTTGATCAGGTGCTGAGGATCTGAAGTCATCCATCACTTTCTCCAATTTGAACAGGAAGTAGGTTTGAAACTGAGTCCACTGAACCCTGGAGAAAATGATACACAGAGTGATGCTCAACACTAGCCACTAGCCAGGAGTTTCCAAGTCCATCAAATGCAATAACTACATTATTTGAGGTAAACGTTTGTCATAAAAACTCATATAGAAATGTTAAGGAAATATATTTTAATACAGTCTCTGAAATGCAACAATATTTAATGCAATGTTGAGCATGATTTAATGCCTACGGTGCTACGGTGTGCCATTACTTATTCAAAGAACCATCCAGTGTTTGGGACTTTAATTAGACCATGACTGTTAAGGGTAGCAGTTATTTACCGATCTTACTTACATGGTCTCTCCTGTCTTGGCAATATGACATAGAAACTGTTCCAGGACAGGAGAGGGCTCCTTCTTTCCTTTCTTATCAAAGTCTGAGGAGAGGAAGAAAGGACAATAAACTTAAATAAGAGTTGGCAATCCACAGATGGATGGGCTTTGATTTAAATGCAGCCAGGAAGACAACTCGAGCGAGATGCTTTGAAATAAACAAGCATCTGCTGCTCCGTTGATACTTTGAATAATCAGAAAAATACACTTACTGAAATAACGGTCGCTATTTACATAACTATGTAACAGGCTTAGACAGCCACTGTTAGACGTAGCTAACTCGGTTGCTAGTTCATTTTAGCTAGCTGGGCTAGTAAGAGGATATAAATCAAATGGTTAGTTGTCCAACATGAGCGAACGTTGATCACCAGCCACTTAAACAATGACAAGCCAATAACGTCATGTTGAACAAATCACAACAATACCATTCACTGTTGTCAACTGGTAAGGGTAGAAGATTGGTTGTTAGGTCAGTCGAAAATGACAATACTTAGTAATGTTAGCTACCTAGCCCACCAAGCTAACCATTTCCGTGAAAACGCTTGCAATATTAGCATTAGCCGGCAACATTGTACCCTAGCTAAAATGGATAGCTATCGACAGTAGCTAGCAGCGAGGTCTACAATCCATCAACTCTGGACATATAGTCACCGCAGAAGCACAAACAACACGTACGATCTAACTTAACACTAAAAACTATCGACGTGCGTTCAAGTGACCTTTGAGCGCCTCTTGGAGTGAGTCAATTTCCATCATGTCGTCGCCCTCTGTCAATCTTCTGGATGCAAAAGGCAGACTGGCGGCGGCTAGCTACGTGCTAGTAGTATAGTAGCTGCGTTTTACCAGCGTCAAGCATCTCTTGAATGGAAAGTGGATTTCCGGTCAGTGGACTTCAAACAATAATATGTAAGTTAAGTTTATTTTGTATTTGTAACTAAAAAAGAAACAAAGAGAGGGGGGCACCGTACAACCTATTGGGAAAGCAGTGCAAATAAATGGAGGAATTGATAAATTATTGAAGAATTAGGAAGTATAATGATCCCAACAAATCAGCTGATATTCTTGATGAAGGGAGAGAGAGAGAGAGAGAGAGAGAGACAGAGAGAGAGCTTTATTTCGAAAGCATTTCGAATGCTTTAATTTCGAAAGCAGAATCAATTTCCGGTGTAACAGTAGTTTGTTACTTTGTTTCAGCTGATAAAAAAGCAGGATGCAGGCACCAGGCAGCTCTACTCTACTACTTCTCCTCTCCAGAGAGAAATGGCATTTTTAATATATCGCTGGCGAGGTCACTTTGCCTGTTGGTTTATAGTAGGCTATAAGTCAATAAATATCTTACGGTCGACCAAACAAACATCGATATAACTTCATACACAAGAACAAGGGCAGTCGAGGTTAGTCTGGCTTCAGATTCCCACTGCACTGACACATGCCTCCTCTATTTGAGCGACCACATCAAACACACGGTGGATGCTGGCAAATACTGCGGCATGGTCATGCTGGACCTCCAAAAGGCTCTTGACACAGTGAACCACTCCATAATGGTTAACAAGCTAAAAGCAATTGGTTTTGATGGCACATTAGTAAGCTGGATGCAATCCTACCTGTAAGTAGCCTCGGTCCCAGGCTTACTTATCTGCGAAAAGAAAAGCCTGGTCACGACCTAAGGCAGAGAAGCTATCGGCGGTTGTATCCTCCGGAATATCCGTCAGATGTATTTTCCCCGGATACGATATTTTCCCGACCAATCACAACACTTCGCGGAGAATGTAAACTGATTTGTAAAGCATCAACGTCATTTCCTTCAGGGATACTTCCGCTAAAATCCCGCACTTCCGCTGATAGTCTTTTCAGTTGCGGTCTTGCCCAGGGTGACCTGGAAGGGAGAGAACAGATGGAGCTGAATGGAACACATTGGTTCTTCGACTAGGCATGCACCTCTTGGTACCACAGCACCTCAAAGACCCTTAAAACAAGGCTCCGATCTGTTCCCAGAAAGGTTAATGGGTATCTTGGTGGTGTATCGAATCTTGTGGACCAGACCCATTGCAAGATGCTATACTCTGTCGTCAACCCTAAGCCATTCCAGCCTGTCAAAGTGGACAGGGGTGAGGTGGGTTCAGGGAGTGAGGCCAAGTAGTAGCCTGATCAGTTTGTTTTGGGTAACTGTACCTGTCTAAATCCACACCCACAACACCAGAGGAAGTTCAACAAACAATGTGCAACCCAGATTCAGCACAAACAAGGGACTACATTAATTTCACTCCTATGCCACCACAATTTGGAACGCCCTACCAACAGTCATTAAGACATGTGAATCCCTTGACTCCTTCAAAACCACTCTGAAAGGGCACCTACGGACGGCTATAATTTGAAACCGGCCCCCGTAAAATCCGAATCCTCCACCCACCCCTTTTACCCCTCACTGTATGTTTCTTTTCCCTTTTTACCTCCTTTATGATGATTTCCTGTTTTTGGCAATATAGAAGTATATATTTGTACGTCTCTTAATGTTCTGATGAATTGAAAATGGTGGACTCTATGTAAACAAGTGTAATGCTTTATGGTGTCGTCTACAGTTAACAGTTTTTGTATTGAGTTGTGCTTGAAATGTACTGTAATTCTGCAAACTATTAATAAATACTTCAATCAATCAAAAGGGTAATCTGTAGTTTAAATTAAAATGATTGACTGCTGCTACCTTCAAGTGGAGAATATATTTTCTAGAAATCTAGATGACAAAGAAAGTAGTAGAGATAACTGAGCATTTTCTTTGGCTAATTATTTTAACTCAATTAAGTGAGTGTGTGTGCATGTGTTTGTTGTTCTTCATCTGGCACTAGTTATAGCTTTTAAAACAACCACCAGAGGGCAAAATAATAACTTTCCCTCTTTAGTGGCCCAGCACCTCTCATGTTTTTCAGCTGAAATCTCTCTTGCTGTCCAGCAGCATCCCCAAAGACATAGATACATAAACCCATGTCCTCAATGGAAATTCTGTCTATGAACTATTATTCTATATTATGTAGACTACTGGAACTGGACAAATAAAATATTCTGACATGCCAGGTTGAATTTAAAGGGATAGGGTCAGCAAATCATCTAGGGGAGCATGAACTCAAACTTGGCGTTAAGTTGAACTAATAGTACTTGAGATAGGAGATGAAGTATACAGAATCAGTATGTCCACAAATATGCCCTACACATTGGAGGGAGGGCCAACTATATGTATATTGGTAAAAAGATGAGTGGATGTGCTAAATGAATGGAATGCTACACATAATGGGAATAAGACCAACACCAAAGTTCATATATTTCTATAGTATGTTCTATGCATGCGTGCATTTTAAAGAGTTTTTGGTTTCTGTTAGCTATACCTTCTGCCATGACATGATAACCTGTGGACAGAGAAGATGGGTGAACACTTAAATGTACCATAATGTTTAGGGTAAAATTAGTTATACTACAGTATTGAAAACTGTACAGGTGGCACTAGAAAACACAAAGCAATGAGTTCATTTTTTGCTTTGAGTTATGCAGGGGAGGGAATATCTATTTATACATGGTCGTACAATGGAGAATAAATTAGGCTTTACCGTTTCTGCTTTTATCAGACGGCATAGTGGAGAGAAACAAAGGAAAGATATAGGAGCTGGATTCAAGCCCATGGTGTGTCAACTACGACCACATTCATGTGCTACACATACCAACTAGGCTCAACCAGTTGGCTGCTCCAGCAGATAGAGGAAGTCAACTTAAAACAATTCACATGGCGTTGCTGTCTGGCAGAAACCTTGTATCTCCATGTTTTAACACGTACTGTAACATGCTCTACTTTGTAATATAAATCTTAGTGTCACACAAAAGAAAAACATTAAAAGGTGTATTTCATATACTGTAGTAAACCGTATTTTGTTTGATCCATTTATTTGAATTATATCATGATGCTTAAACAGATGCTGTTTTGCTTTGCTTTATTCAGTAACACCAATATGGTTAACTGTACAGCTATTTTCAGTTTCCAGTTTGAATAACTTGATACATGAGGCCAACACACCACATTGACTGTTGTGTCGTCAAAATATATTGTCCTTGTATTCACACCATACCAAATATATTGCAAAAGATACCTTTTCATAGACATAGGTCTATATCTTTCTTTTTTAACCGTAAACATTACAGTTCAAAATTATTTATATGGCACATTCAGCTCTAGTTCATCGTTTAAAATGCTAGCACTTTTTGGTTCACTTGTCAGTGTAGCATCTACAAAATACCAAAACAACTCATACGGTCCTCTTAAAAATCACCTCTGCCCAAAAGTGCATTTTAACATTCTGTATGTAACATCACTATTCATGTTTGCGGTGCTTTGTTGCATTTAATACTGTCAGTGACAGGCAGCTGAACAGCAGGTACAGCTCTCCACTGTTCTCCTTCACACATGTATTGTTCAAGTTATATTGGTAAAACTTTCATGTGATTTTTGATCAACTACCTTTACTTAACAATTCAAATAATAATAATAATTAAAAATAAATCATCAATGCCCCTCAAAGACAAATTAGATTTTGGATTGTAAAAAATGTAAAAAATAAAATAAAGTTTGCCGAAAATGTTTTGTTTTAGGACCCCCGCCAACACAAAAAAAGACGATGCATACACCGTTTCCCAACATTGTCATTAATTTACCCACTCTACATCTGTACATAACCAGGTTATGCACATTGTAAAACACTAATAATAAAGCAAACAAAATATTGATCTCTGGTTCTGTGTAAAGGGACCTGCCTGCATTGGATGCTTGTCTGTCCATAGTCATACAATGGACCCTTAGTCAGCCTTCTGATTGGTCCCTGACCGACTATCTCTAGCTCTAGCAGGCTCATTCTGACTTGTTCCACCCTGGTCCCGCCTCCTTCTGGTTGTGTATGCAGAGTATGCTAAAATCTTGAAAAATATCCAGTTTTTGGGAAACCACATTATGCTCAGTAACTATACTACCCCTGAGATGTTCCTTTTAACTGAGGCCACGTTTACAATAAGAATTGAATACATTTTGAAGCAAGTGAAAACCACATTTGTTAAATGGTAGTGGATGGAGAGAGGATTTTTGTGCAAGAAAGCAACAACAACCAATAAACACGAAGAGGAATGAGACCACGGGCGGGACTCGACAAAATGGTCAATTATCACAGTCGTCATAAAAAATAAACTTCATTCCAAGGAAGTTGAATATCATGTGTTGAAGACAACTTTAGTGTAAACACAATCTGATACTACTGTTAACTTCATAGCCTTGCCTTCTGGCAGATCCTTACATGACTCATCGTAAACCATAGCAAGATGGTCCCCAGTCATGCCGATTGAACAACGTTTACCCTGTCCATTATCCATTGTTCGTCAGCTATTGTTTAGGTTTTGCGTGGCGTACCACTTTCTGCTCATATACTTTTCTCATTGTCTTCTCTATCTGCTTGAGGAAGACCTGTGGGATTCGGCCGCACAGCGTGTTGACAGTGTCCAGGAACTTGGTCTGGATGGGGTAAAATAGTGCCTGGAACAGGTTTTCCTCAAAGGGGTACTGCAGAACAGAAAATTGGACAAGTGTTAGTTTTTATTTTGTGTGTGTGGCGTGCGTGCGTGTTACAGTAAACCTAGACAATCTGGATGCTTTTACGTGCATCTCTTGTTTTCCAGCAGTAAATCGCCTTAAGTGTATAGATCTCTAAGTGTATAGAAACACTCCCGGTAACACATCAACATTTACATATTTACCATAGCAAATGTATACATTCCACAGGGAAATCTGTGGATAAACTAGGAAGTACATACAGTACACCCCCATTGGGAAATGTACACACAAACACAATCTATACATACTGTATACACAATATATGTAGGGGTACAGTGTTTAAAATAAAATACATTAGAGGCTCTCTCACATCATGTATTGCGTCATAGACTGCTTTGAAAGCCGGCTGCTTGTCATCATGATACACTCCACGGTTCCCATGGAGAATGGACACCCCTTCCTCTTCAGCACCTTTGCAGTTGCTCCCATACATACAGTGATCAGGCCTATAGTTCCATTGGCAGGGAAAGGTGAAGAGACACTCTGGAAACAAGAGATGTACACATGTTTAATACAGATCATCCCCACATGCATTTCTAATGCGATGAACAGCAGATGAGGTCAGGTTTTGTAAGATTTCTGTTTAACTGAGATAGCAGTTAAACTCGCACTTAATTCTCTCTACTATACCACCAAAATAAAAATATATGCACAACATTGTATAATGTTAAACAAACATGGATCATGATTTCTCATTTGAAAGGGTTATAAAATTAATGATCTAATTGGAAGCTCTGTGTGTGGACCAAAATGCATCCATCTGTAAATAGATGACAGACCGCAAAAAGCATGAGCTGGTACAATATATGTACAGACTGCAGTGTTTCTATGGAGAAGGCAGGGAAAGCACACTACATAGACAAACAAACACAGAGACATGAACACACAAGCAAATCCACGTGGCTGTGCTTTTCTGTTTTTTGTGGCTGCCTCAGTGATCATCTTGTCAGGCAAAACCCGGCGCCAACAACTCTGCCTGTGGCTCTGAGCACTTTATAATACACACATCTGGAGACCGCACCTGGTATTCTGACTACAGACTACAGCCAGACAATGCTGCGTTTACAGATTCAGATTGATAATGCAGAGTTCTGCACCAACTGGTCTACCCATAATGCACATATGAGAAGAAGTGTATTGTGCTGATAATGCATTAAACGTTGGAATTTACATATTTATATACCGGTATGCACCCAATAGCAAAATTGCACTGCGTGCAGAATATATTAGAGTGCACATTGTGGTTTCCATTTTGAAACATGCTCGACTCACGTCAGAAGTTACAGAGTAACCAATACAGTATTGTTTAATCATCGGTCAGCTCAATACGTGAGTGTGACCTCAGAGGTACCAGCTGGCCCGTCCTCACTTAAGCCAAGTTTAATATATAGGATAGGATAAACAAATTATTATTACACTATAACATTTGCAGCGGTGACACGAAATGATGACATGCAGCTAGATCTAAATCATTACTATCAGTGGTCTGACAAATACCATGCTGTGCAAGGAAGGGTGGGGTGTTACCTGTGTTGTAATGGAAGATAATGTTGAGGAGGTCCTGGTCCCCCCAGGTGATGTGGTTCTTGTACTTCTGGTAAAGAGGGTGCAGAAGATCCTCCCACGACAGACCACTGGGTATCATGCTGTTCTGAAAAGAAAGGAAAGAAACAGAGGGACTTTTTTCTTAACAGCTTGAGAAGTGGCCTCAACATACGCAATCAATTTTCAAAGCAGGGTACGGTTACATTTGATCGTGAATCTGCAATTTCCTGTGCTCATTGTGTCCTCGAGGGCATTCTAAATTGATTTCTGATGGCAGATGCCTGAAATGTCAGTCTGGCAATTAGCACACTTCAATCACAGCCCACTCAACACTGAGTCAGTAGAAACTCAGGCTCAAAGACAGGGATAAAAATAAACAACTCTCTCTACTGCAAAGCAAATACATTTTGCTTAATAGATGTTTTGTTTTGTTTTTGTTTTAATAGAAACAATTTCTTGTGTTTCTGCCCACACAAGAAATAAAGGACCATACAATTTATCTGCCGTGATTTCAGAAGAATCTATGTATACAGTTAAGTCATTGACTATGACTTAACCGTTAAGTCATAGTTATACGTTAAATCTTAACGTATACTTAACATTACTGCCAACCATTTCTGTTGGATCTTCGGGGAAGCCATTGGATTCCATTCATTTCAGCATGGTATGAAAGTCAACTTGCAAAGATCTTCTAGTATCGTTGCTTGTTATTGCATTTTAGAGCACAGATTCTCCAGCCGAAAATAATTCCATATGGGCACAACATAAATACTTAAAATGTCCCATGAAATGCCCTTTGTTAATAATCTTAACAAAAGGCAGATGATTGTTTTTTCGTCTCTTACTTTGAACATTGTCTTGCGGATCCTAGTGAGGTTCATGAGCATGACCCCAGAGTTGACCCCAGTGACACCATAGAAGGGGTGGCGAGCAAAGCGGCTATACCAGCCTATCTTGGGTATCTCATGCTCCGGAGCCATGGCCGCCAACTGGGTGCTGTTGAAGGCCTTGAGAAAGGCCCACATGTCATCCATGGGACGCAGAAACAGCACATCAGTGTCTACATAAAGCAATGAGTCCACGTCTTTCAGGATGACCTGGTGGCACATTGACAGTTGTTGTAATAATAATAACAATAGCAATAATAATAATAATAATAAAATAAACCTTATTGATGCTGTCATTATCTACAAGCAAAGTTTAGAAACTACTTGCTACATGCTACAACAAAGCATAAAGAAAGATATACCGCTCATATACAGTATTTATTAACAGTAGGAATTGAAGAAAGCCGAAAAGCATCTACAATGTCAAATAAATGGAGGACAAAGTACTCATATTTCTGTGTGGTGTGGCACACACTACACATTAGTTGGTGCCACATTTATTTGACAATTTACATTTTGTGGATTTCTTCAATTCCTATGTATAGACAAATCCACAGAGGGGTGCCCTGGGCGCGGCCATTACTGAGGTGTAATCCATGGAGCAGGTGCTCACCTCAGTAATGGCCGCACCAAGGCAACCCTCTGTGGATTTGTCTATAGTGTAGTTTGGGTCTAGCACTCCACTGAGAATACCCATTGGTGTTGCACAACCTTTTTTTCCTCATTTAATTCTCTCACACACACACACACACACACACACACACACACACACACACACACACACACACACACACACACACACACACACACACACACACACACACACACACACCACACACACACACACCACACACACACACACACACACACACACACACACACACACACACACACACACACACACACACACACACACACACACACACACACACACACACAGGTTAAGTACGACTACAATGAATATTTGCATAGGTTAAGTACGTAATATGGAAGTAAAACGTGGCAAAGTCTTACGGGGAGAAAGAGTCTCTGAGCAGCACAGGGCTTGAAGAGCTTCTTCCACTCTTCTGTGTTCCCCACTGAGAAGGTGATGGGGTAGATCTTATACTGGAACTTGGCTGAGACTGCTTTAGGCCACTCGTTCAGCTAAAAGTGAAACAGCACAGTTAGTCAGAAGAACACATTTATAAACACATTTTATTATAGCTGGCCATGACAGACAGTGAGCATTCATACTGTTGCTATTACTTGCTAACATGTGCATATGCTGGTATGTTTCTGAAAAGGTAGAGAACAAAAAAAGGTGTTAAAGGAGGATCAGCACCACACTGCGCAGAAACAAGTAATTTATTTTTCTATCGTTTATCACAGCCTTCTCTTGGAGGTAGCTTACGGGTGTGTTTGTAAAGAAGACGCCCATGTAAACTGATGTCATGTATTCTGTGGTGGCATGTTGTTCCACAACGAACATAATGCTGCCAGCTGTTTCTGTATTTTCGGGCAGTGAAACAACTCAGACAGATGTCTGGAGCAGAGGTATACCTTGCCACAGATCCAGGCTTTACCCCTGAGACGAGAGCACATGATTTTATTTTTGCCTGCTGAATCCTGCTATAATAGTCGGCATTATTTAATAATTTTGCCCAGAAGTGAGTGGGAGACGTGAGAGGGAATGGTAGGGTTTGTGCTGGCAAGGTGATCAGATAAAAGAGATCTAATCTTTTCGTTTTTCTTTTACCACTCCTGATTTAAGTTTTTCTGATATCGAATTGTAATCATTTTACAGCAATTTGGTCAACATTTGTTGTTTTTAAATGTGCCTAACTAATAAAAACGGATTTTACTGACTGACTGCATGCATGCATGCATAGACACTTGACTATCTCCAACTGCACTTAGGTTCTTGCTACACACATGGGCTCCAATTTGACGGCCCAACAATAACATTCTGACCGGTGCCAGGTTCCTTTCTACCGGTACATAGTATTGTCCCATGTGCACATGAAAGTAAACATCCACAAGTAGGCATTAAAGCGTCATATAACCATCAAGTGACAGTAATAGTGATGGTTAAAACGAATTTGCATCATCACTGGAACTAAGAACAAAAATCACGAAGGCACCTCTATAGAGGTGACTTTGAAGTGATGCATGGTAATGGGGTACAGTGAAATGTCTTGATGATATATTATGCCCTAACCTTGAGATAAAAGGCTCAAATGCCTGTGCTATGCGAGAATGAGTCAGAGAGGCAAGGGTTTACAACAGGCTCTGATCTTGATGTCATCTCTTACATACCCAGGAGGAATGTTTAACAACTCCTACTTTAAAAGCATGACTCCAAGGCTTGCCACGTAACGGATAAATACACAGCAGTGTGAACTGATTTACCTCATAGGTGGTGTTTTTCACTAAACCATTTAGTAATAATTATAATTATATTTTGTTTTTTAAATACGCTGTTGATATCCTCCATCGACCCTTGGGAAAAAAAGCAACCGTGAATAGGTATCATAATGTGGGGGAGGGAAACACCTGTGTTAGAAGCTGAAATTGTATCTAATGAATTCAAATCAATACGAGATAGCGATAGATTGAAAGAAACTTATGTTTGTTATTTCCAGAGTTAGAAAAATGTCAAACTCAGTATCGGGACATTTTTCAAGTACCGAGTACAAGAACCGAGTACAAGAACATGTATCGGACCCGGTACAGATACCAGTATCGGAGCAAACCTAACCGTAATATTAGGCCTACTTCAGTCTGCTCCCTTATTTCTAGATGGCGTCTATCATCGTGTGCATATTTTATGAGCGCATCTTTGTGAAGTCGTTTTGTTGATTACAATGTTTTGAACTACAACCTTGAAGTGTGAAATTTGTGCAATTGAAATGGCCCATTTCCATGTTAAATATGAAAACTAAAACACTGTACAGTGAGACACAAATTCTGGCCTCAGCCGCTTATTAAGCCCACTTACCCCTTTTTCAAACTGTGAGGCCAACGGGTCTTCAGCAAAGATGTGAAACGTTATCCTCTTTATGCTGAACAGGAGTGCTGATTTGACCATGGTGAGAGTCTCATCCAACCTGTTCCCACAGGCAACCACAGCCAGGTGCATGACCTCTTCAGCAGCAACCCGCTTCCACAGGCCACGGCCCACATCACTCCTTTGTCTACAAGAATTAAAAAAAACACACACACACACACGCACACACACACACACACACACACACACACACACACACACACACACACACACACACACACACACACACACACACACACACACACACACACACACACACACACACACACACACACACACACACACACACACACACACACACACACACACACACACACACACACACACACACACACACAAATTCACTTTATATGCATGGACCTCCATGACCCCTATATTTATTTCTGGAGTGGAACACCAGTCCACACTGTACAATATGTTACCAAATGTGCCTCCAGTAAGTCCCTTTAGGTTCCTAACTATTAATCATTTTGCTGGGGATGTCATGGAACCCTGGACGTCCCCGGTCCCCGCGTTGAAAATGACTGCCCTGCACATGCTCCTGCAGAAACATCCTAGTAATCACTGTCTCCTTACCAGGTAGAAGAGCAACACATTCTGACCCCTGGGTGTTCATTTAAACGGTCCATTTTTACACTTAAAATAACACTCTGGATGTTGCTGTGCACAGTGTGCAGGGTACTGTACGTGCTTAACACTTGCTCAAAGGCATCGCTGCCTGTCTTGTAGTGTTCAATTATAGTCCCCACTTCCCCACCACCATGTCTCCGTGTCTGTAGTTCGGTGTTCCCACTGGGCTTTGTTCTTCCGCGCTCAAAAAACAAGGAGTGCCTTTATCTGATGTTAAAAAAAAAGAAAGAAAAGAAAATCTCTCTCTGCAGAGGTAAAACTGTAGTTGAATTCAAATAGACTCTGCAGCACAGCCACATCCCCACCGTGAAAAGGGAAACATTTGTACTGTGTGGAGTCTGAAGCTAGGCCAATATTCAGTGTCTGTCGGCCAAATACGATGTGTGGGCTGGTTTTAATGACACACGTAAATGTAAATGTTAACTGTAGGGAGGGAACGCTGCTAGCCTAGTCAATAAAGAAGATGAAAACATGTAGAAAAACACGAACAAAACATTTTTTGTCTGCCGTTTTTTGGGAGGGAGTGTAACGAGTTCTATTCTGCCAAAAGTGAGGATTTCCTTTGAGCCTGAATGAAGCAAATGAGTGTGTTGAAGGATAATCTCCAAGCATGACACCTTTCTAAAACATTGTAAAAACAAGAATAAATTCAAAAGCTGACCTGCCTTCAAGGTTGTCAACTTGTCATATACATATTTCCTTTTTACCTCATGACACTGCCTTTTGTACATCCCATGATGCTGTGTGTGTGTAAGTGTGTTGTTGCAAGTAAAACTGTGAAGTTAGTTAAATAAATGATGGACCTTGAGATGATTTCTGTATAAAAACCACAGGCTCTATTCCTTTTTGCATGAAGCACGTACAGTCTGTACACATGAGGTAATGTGTTACAGCACAGCATTACTCCACACATCTGGAAAACATTCTGAGAGTTCACAGCAGAGTACAAAGGGACTGGATTCATTACTGGTTTAGAGAGTGTGCCTTTAAAAGAGCACTCTGCCTATAGACATCCCCTTTCAAGTCATCAGAGAAGACCTTTGTGTTGTGTACCAAACTTTTTCATTATGGTTGGCAGTACTGGCATGCATCTAACTCCTAAATATTGGCATGAAATTGAAACCAACATTGCAAGAAACAGTCTTAACAAGAACTTCAGATTCAAGTGCATTGACAATTGTGCAAGAACTTAAAAATCTCATTATACACTATGCGTATGCACATGCATGAAGTGAGTTTAACGTACAGTGTAGTTGCATACATTCAGATAGGACTTTTCTGTTTGGATGTATGGTCTGTCAAGGACAGAAAGTAGTTTTTTGCCACTCTGTAGGCTTTTCCGTATTACTAAGATAATAGAGGGTAGGGCCAATCTGGGTCCATGTTGGCTGCAAATGTGCAATCTTCCCTTCAGGCTATGAGATGTACCGGTAGTACGGTATATCCATTGTTATTAGTTAACAAGACATTAGCCAATCAGAGCAATCGCCCCCGCCCCCCCAGGCTATGGGATCCACAAAGCTTGTGAGAACAGTGCTGGCAATCATCTGGAAACCATCCCTATTTCACTTACAGTTCAACAAATGTATTAGCACTATTTAAAGGCTTTTACATTTTCCACACGAGTGCCTTGGTCTTGCCATTTTCCATTTGTACTAAAGAAAGAGCACGTTGTTGGGATTTCTACTTTGCCAAAAAGACACACTCCTTTCTTGATCTTCTACAAATGTATTTTCTGATTACATTTTAGGCGCCAAATAGCCAATGCAGTTGCTCAATCTTGATTTATTTGACCACTTTTTGCAGTTTCCATAGAGAAAACCATTGCTCCATGATTGCCACCCTGTCACATTCAATGATCAAATCTTGGTCACAATGGCCACCTGTCCTCTTATATTAAAACCTCCTAGAGGGTGGGTTGTGACAGTGTACGTCACAAATGTTACATCTGGCACCACTGCTCCGATCCACAACAAACTTGCCAGAAAAACACTGTACAGCCAGAAACATGCCATAACAGAACGCTTTGCTCTTAACGAAGACTGTTAAGAACAGAGAAAGAACAATTAGATCACAACAGTTGAACAGTGAAGATAAGGTTTCCAATGAACACAGGGATTTCTGAACATTGGCCAAAAAAATTAAAGAATGGGATGGAAATAAAATCAGGGCCAGTGGCCCCAACTGGCTCCGATTAGCACTAAACTTGCCACAAGTGGACTGCCATGGACTGCCATGCAAACAGTCACACCAAAAAACCTAAATTGCACGGGTGGGTCCAGCCTTGGTCGGCTTAGCTCGGCTATTCTCATTGTGCGACACCGTCGCGCTACAAAATACTGTATGATATGAACTTCCCAGTGGAACTTCCATGGGAGCACCGTGACCACACCAGGGCATATTTCAAAAGGATCGCCATTTCCTTTTGGCCAATTACAGAGACGTAGACTATCAACAGACTAATCGCCATGCCCACAAGCTGCCAGTATGTCAATGTGGGAACGATGCATCAGGATTTGTCCTGTATACTGCACACACTATAATTTACACACTATAATTTACATTATAATTTGTATGGCTTCATTCAAAAACTGCACACAGTAACTTCCTATCAAAATGCATAGATTGGATGCTGTTACTAGACTTCACTTTATTATGCATTTGGTTTTCCAATGCCAGCGTTTCTCACATTGTGATGTCTTCCTCCCTGCCCTCCATAACTAGCTGTCAAGAAGCTGAAAGGGAGTGACCCAGAGACAGATAACGGCCCCTGAAGAGGCCCACATGAGCAGACTTTCCCCAATGCAAGGCTTGTAGACGTAGAGCATTCATTCAGTCAAGATGGAAGATGACAGTTTTATAACAAGGCATAAAGTCTTCAGGTAGTACGGTCATACCAAGCACTGCCCACTGTAACTGTATTTGACATAATAGTATGGGGATTGTTTTTACAGCGATAATCAACATCGGTGTGTAAATCTCTACAAGCAGGTGCTTGTTCCAGTCTGAATAATGGTGACATATTGACCCGAGCTATGGGAGTTATTTTACAATATTTTGGCATTGGCAATAGAGTTAATTATTTAAAACAATAAACAAGAGAGAACACTGAGATTTCTAGCAATACCTGTCACACGTTTTTCACATTGGTTTGTCTTCTCCACAGTTTTTAACCTAAAGTTTGTTTGGGACAAAGCTGCTGCTCTTCACTCTATTTTTGGCAGCAGGAAGTAGAGTGATGTGTTGTGAGGATTAGGAAAAACAGGGATTGTTTGTCCATTAAAGAGTGCAGGGAAGGAAATAAGTCTACTCCCTGTTAAGAGGGTGTAAAATAATTTAGCTACACTACACAAGCTCTACTATCCAAAACTGTCAAGGAAGGTAACGCTTTAATCAAAAGCATAATTGAGGGACAACAACAGGATATTTCTAAAAAATTGGGACCAAATAAACAATGGATTATTTGCTTTGATCCCTTTATAGACTGATGTCCTAGTTAACCACAACGAATGTCATTTTCAGAGCATTACACGGTGGCATTTTTGTTGCACCAATGTTTAAGTTACAAAGCTGCAGTAGGGAGATGCAGTGTGCTCTCTCCTAATCACACGCCTCGCTCTTGTGTGTGTGCCAAACCTGTTAGTCGTTTTCCACGGTCACAAGTGACCCTTTCACCCAATATCCCTTATCTGTGCAGAGCACACATGCAAGAGTGAGGCTCCAGGGAGGACAATAAGGTCTTCTCTCAACATAACGCCTCTACGGCTTTCATCTTCTGAACAGGATGGGTAACATACAAGCAAGGTTTGCGGGAGAATATTGGCTTTCCACAACCACATTTTGGTTATTACGTTATCAGCGGCATTCAACACAGACTGAAAGAGAGGATGTATGGGCTTAAATTAGAAGACATAATAAAAATGGCTCCATCCTTGAACACAAATAGCAAAAGATAAACTCTGCAAGACCCTGCAATAAGGTGAAGACAAAATGGGATTACCTAGAAGTCTTTTCTTTTTACCAGCTAGACTAGAGAATCACACCTGACAAGCTTGTCATACCACCATGAATCTTTCCAGACTTTGCCAACTGTCAACGGTTACCAATACACATCTACAATATTGCATCAGTATTGCAGCATCCTGACAAGAGATGTTACCAAATCTAGTCATTTTCCGTTCATTGTATTATTGTAAATGTACTTGTCAAGGTGACCTTTACCCTTTTACCTTAAAAAGAATATATGTATTTGTTCATGGGCATTCATAAACCCACTGTGGGTGATATCAATTTCATCTAGGTCACATATAATAAATTAATGATGCTGTATTATTGTGTAATAACACCGTAGTAAAAAAAGAACAGGAAAGCAAATCTATCTTTATGAAATGTCAACCAGTTATCTTATATTTCAAACTTGATCTGATTCAACGGGGATGTTTTACAGACAGATAATTAGAAATGAAAATATGGAAAATAATATGCAAGTCAAAATTACCCTTTGACAGAGCAAGCTATTGTGATGCCAGTGTCCTTGGGCACAGAAGGCTATTTGATTTGAGAGAATTAGCCTACTTATAAAAACAAAAAGGATTAAAAGAGACTAGTTCCAACTTCCAAACGAGACGAAAGGTGCCAATGAGCCACAACTGCTGCTTAAAAACTAAATAGTAGCCTACATAACATACTTATTACTTAGTGTTCAAAATGGAAACACTGCTGCAGGCGTGGAGAAAAGCAATCACACATCAACACTGCAAACGACGGGGGAAATGCTCTCACCTCTTTGCATTCACATGGTCCCTTCTGTTGAGAAATGTCGCTTCTTTTCGCTCCTTGCGTGGCTCTCCCATGCGAATGCGGGGTTCGCCGTGAGATGTTGGGGTAAACTTGAATGCAACATTGCGTCCTTCTTGCTCTGGTGGAGACGATGGAGAAGAGTTATAATCCACATCAACTTCTTTCAAGAGAGGATCGTCTGCAGCATTCCCCCCCAAAAAGTACAAAAGTAGAAAAACTCCGAAACACACAGCGATCACAACTACTTTGCAATGAATTCGCATCGTGAGACCGAGTTATGGCACTTTGGACAGGCAAACCGATATCCTTTCATGTCTGCGGGTGGAGAATAGCACCTAGAGTTGACATTTTGTTAGCGCTCCTCGGTTGCATTCGCTGCAGATGATAGAGAAGAGCTTCACAAAAAAATCACATCCATGAAACATTACTCACTGGAGGAGTGGCTTGGTGGCGTTACCGTAACTATAGCACTATAAGTCCTATATTCTTTCTTGGAGTCGTCTGTCGTAAAAAATAATAGTACTATGATTATGAAATACATGTTCGTGGATGTTACAATGGCTCTATTCATAATTCATATTAGGAGTATTAATACAGATACTTTAAAAGATTGGTTAAATGCCTATTTCACAATCCGTTGCCACATACACACACTGTACTACGGTTAAACATGGATGCTGCTGAACCACAATGCTGCCAGTGATGCGTCTTCACTTCAAGCTTGTTCATCATCACACCAGAACTCTCAGAACTTAGCCACAGACTCGTTATGATACGTACGTACATTTCATTGCGTGTCGTTAAAGTGTAATATCTGAAGAGGCTTTAGATTGTAGTGTTTTTCATTAGTGTCTATGTGTTTTGTGTTGTGTACGTTGTCGAAGCTAGCAGTGCATGCGGTGATATGTTGTTTACATAACTTTACTGTACCCCCAGTTTTTTCTTAAATTGTTTTGATTTTGACACTTGCTTTGGCCAAACGTAGCCTGTTTTCTCATGCCAGTCAGAGTCAGTCAGGCTCATTTGAATTGGTGCATTAGCATTAGCCAAATAACTTTCAAATTGACTGTGTTTGTGTTAGCTTTAGCTCAGCCCAAAGTTATACTTAAACTAACGAGTAGGCGTCTTAACGTGAACCTCAAGTTTTGTATTAGTGTTGGCGCTGTACGAATTAACACAACCGCCTAGCCTACAGCATATTATAGGTGTTATTCAGCCAGCACAAGTACACGTAAACATGAAGCAGTTCTCAGTCGATGTGGCACATGTGGTCGACTGTTTCACACATCACATAGTCAGCCACTAGATGGCGTCGTGTAATTGCCTGCTCTTATTGAGCAGGTACCCAAGGTCTGTTGGAGGACTGTCTCTGAGGCGGTTCCCACACTTTTTCATGTCAAGGACCCCCGGGAGGGGCACTCCCTTATTATAAAAGTACAAACTTTTGTGTATGTTCACATGACCTGATGAAGATCAAATAGACGGAAACGTTGTCAGAATTCTCAATAAAGAACGTCTTTCTTGTACCGGTGTGCGGGCTCCATCCAATATCTACTGAAGTTTCTTTAGCCCAGCACCCAGCCTGTCGATGTGCGTATTCTATGTCCGCTCTAAGGACCCCCAAATTGACATTTGCTTTATTAGCCCGAGGACCCCCAGGTCCCCCATTTGAAGAGATATGCCAGGGACCCCCATAAGTGAAGATTCTTACGGCTCTTGCAATGATTCTCAGCCTGTTTAATTTCAAGGACCCCAGTTTGACATGCATTAGTCTATGGACCCCCCATTTAATGGCATTTCTATCTCTGGGAGTCGGGACCCCAATTTATATTGTAAAATGATAATTTAACGTTAATTTAACGTAAGAGTTACAGACCCATAAGGGTCCATTTTGTTCCAAACTGGGGTGGGGACCCCCTGGAACTCCCTCAAGGACCCCTGGGGGGGTCCCCGGACCCCACTTCGGGAACCACTGCTTTGAGGCATGTCCTACTCTATGGCTCTGGTCCTGCATAGCTGATTGTTTTTTGATAGAGTAGCAGTACGACAGACAGCATTACTTAACAGTAGGTTTAACACTTCTTCTCATCATCATTGCTGTTGTAGGTCATTGCTAAGCTGGTGGTCATCATGATTACGCCTGCCTTTGAGCTGAGTCAGGATTCCCAGTACCTGATTCTCAGCATCCGTGTGCCCTATACTAGAACATCAGATTTTGACCTCTACATTGACGGGACTGATTTCAAGTTCTATGCCAAGCCTTACTTCCTGCGGTGAGTTATACTAACTGATATTAAGAATACAGTAAGTATTTTGGTTGGAAACAGTTGTGCATTTTTGTATTTTATAAATATGTTAAAATAATAATTATTGTTACTTGTTTACTACTGCAGATTATGCCTTCCAGGACGGATAGTGGAGGATGGAAGGGAAAAGGCCACATTTGACATTGATAAAGGTAGGTTGTATGTGTATTCTTTAGATAGATGTTGCGTTTGATACTACAGTTACATTGTTATTGTCTTCTTAGTGCTATTAATTACTTGACCAATTATCTTGTTGGTTGACCAGGATTTACAGCTCCACCTCCGTCCTTGTACAGTACTGTGTACTGTAAGTCACTTTGGATAAGAGTGCCTGCTAAATGCCTAAATTGTAAATATTAATTTCTATATTGATTTTATGACGACACACTTTTGAGTGTGTACTAAAATGTAGCTGGTCAAACTAGCAATAGGATATAAGACCTTTAATAGGGGAACAGAGTGGCATTCCGACGCACCACCGTGGCTTCCATGTAGGGTAGGGGGTAACGGGTACGGTCGCCCCAATTCCATCTCGCCCCAGCTTTTTTTTTAAAGTTAAAAAGTCATATGATTTGTCACACACGTTACCGCAGTGAAATTTGTTCTCCGCATTTGACCCATCTCTTAGAGCGGTGAGCCGCAGCCAAGGAACGGTGAGCTGCAGCGTGCGCCGCGCTCGGGAATCATTTGATTAGTAGATCTGACCCCCTAATCCAACCCTTTGATGCTGAGTGTCAAGCAGGGAGGCACTGGGTCCCATTTCTTACAGTCTTTGGTATGACCCAGCCGGGGATCGAACCCCCGACCTCCCAGTTTCAGGGCGGACACTCTAACCACAAGGCCACTGAGCCACTGAGCTGGTTAAGGTTAGGAATAAGGTTAGGTTTAACCGTTGAAGCATAATTTACTTAGATTACTTTAGGAATACCAGGCCGCTCTGTTGCGCCGGCTGTACGTCCGGGGCGAGTTGGTAAAGGGGCGAGTTGTTAGGGACAGGGTTAGTATTGAGCACGTCGGAAAGGCAGGCTTCGGAATGCCGGTGTGTGTAACCCCTTTATAGATCCCGCTGGGGAAATCCAGTTGTCAGAGGCTCAGGCAGAACAGCAGTTCATTTCCATTTACAGGGCAAGATACAGTTCTGTAAATACAGCAGGGTAAAAACATATCACACAAAGGAAACACCATCAATGAATAATACCCTCAACAAAGTTTGCATTATGCAGGACAAAATAAATAATAAGAATACACACTGTAACCATCAAGATAGTGTCCTTCCTTACAGTAATGAACTGTTATTTATTTTTGATTAGATTTTTATTTAATTTTGGTAAAAGAAATACAAGTTACACAATAACTTCAACCCAGGATGTACACATAAAGTGTAATAAAACACTTATTTCCAATGTGGTCCTGAAATGAGTCTAAAGCACTGTCTGGCCATAAGCCACTGTACTCTCATTGCATGGGCCGGCAGTGGCTCAGGGGTAGAGTGGCCGCATTGCAATCGGAAGGTTTCCAGTGCGATCCCGGGCTCCACCAGAATTAGTGTTGAAGAACTTGAAGTGCCCTTGAGTAAGACGCTGAATCCCTAATTTCTCCTGATGAGCAGGTTGGTGCCTTATATGGTTTCCTCTGCCATCCGTGTATGAATGAACGAATGAATGTAATACACATTACACAATCTATGTAAAGCGCCTTGGATAAAGGGCAAGGCACTAGTATATAAATGCACCATTTACCATTTTATTTTTGCATGGTTCTGCTGGTCAGCAATGTGTTCCTATAGATCCTATAGCATGGGTTAAGTAGCACAGTTATCTCATTGATCCATTTTTTCTTTGTACTCTCAAGTCAATCAAACAAACAGAATGGATAAATGAGCCTGCTTATGTTATGCCATTTCATTCCATTTAAAGGGTGACTGGAGTCATGTCTACTTGTCATTATGATTACCGACTGCAGCCCTGCTGGCTCATTCTAAGTGACATATGACCTTTTGTTAATGTTTGTTAACCTCCAGACTTGTTGTGTGTACGTATAAATAGTGTGAAGTCGTCGTTGTCGTCTCAATTTGACATCAACAAGAGATATATCGTATATGGTACGTTCAGCACTAATGCCCACCAGCCACCAACGCACTTCCCTCACACCTTGCATGCATTCCAAGATTCCCATAAAGCTAAATGGCTGTAAGGTTTTTAATATAGCCTGTGTAGCATTCTCTCTTAAATATGTCACGGCACATGAGTTGTGATGATGGCCATCAGCTTGATGTTCCAAAGGCTCTGTGAGCTTCTGGCTATCGGCCCTGATCTGTCTCTAAGTTTCCATTTGAAATGATCTGTCCTAATGAAATGGGCTTTATGGAGACATCAGCCTTATGGACTCTGACACCTCGTTGCCCCTCTGCCAGTTCGGCCCTGCTTAACACGCTGTGTCTAAATGTGCCTCTAACATCTGCTAATAAAACTCTACCAATGGGTGTCCTTGTTTAGACGTATAATTAGCCATCATTATGATGTGTCTTTTGAGCTCTCCAGCCTCATTAGGGCCCACAAGCCAAGGCAATTAGCCTGTTTGCATCGTAAAGCATTTTAAAGTTTAAACGCTCAGGTTTGAAAGTTTTATCAGGTCTTTTAATTTAGACTATGAAATTGTCCTTGGTGTGAATTTATCACATGGACTCAATATTATTCGACCACATCGGTTTTAATACCTTGAAAGCAACTAAATTACAGTGCCATTCACAGAGTTGTCAGACTTCCCCGCCAATCGGTGTGTTGCCAACTTGCCATATATGTAATATTTGACCACCAGTAGTCTTCTTCCCTTATAGTGCTGTCGTGTCTTTGTTTAGGTCTTTTCACTCTTCAGGTCCCTAAGGAGACCACTGGAGAACAGTTTGAAGGCCTCCAAATGCTGACCAGTCTCCTTGCTCCAAAAGGTTCCCGGTCAGCTCAGCCATTGGTAGAAGACATCAGCATGGGTAAGCTCAGCAGTTTATTTTCAAGGAATAACTGATTAATCAATCAAATAATATTGTAATATTCATAGCAGGTAGTACCTTGTTAGGTCTGTGTCCCTTCTGAAGATAGATTATAAGGTAGAATCATTGACGAATTAATTCAAGTTTTCTTAAATTTAAATTTAAATTGGGAGGGAGGAATGGGACGGTGGACCTCTGACATCACGTTCATGTCATGATGAGCCATAAACATATTATTAAAGGGCTGTGTGGCTTCACACAAAAGTTAATATCATTTCTGAATGGATTCATGTACTCTTATCTAACACCATGAAACAAACGTGTGCCACAGCACATGTTCTGGAAAGTATTTTATTTTGTTGTTGCAATTGCATAGAATTGGGGACAGTATGCACTTAACTGAGTGTCATCTTTCTTGTTGTTTATCAGACAATATTATGGGAAACTTTACTACTACTACATATTATATTACCAACCACAACCCCTTTGCAATTCAGAGGCGTGCGGCGGAAGTGTAGGCGCCTGCGGTGAGGAGGAAGAGGAGGAGGACGAAGAAGAGTTTGACTGGCAGGTGGAGCAGGAGGTGTACATGGAGAGCTCTGAGGCAGAGCTGGGGTTCCTTCAGAAATACGGCTTTGGTAATCAGAGGTCCGGAGTCTTCGCCAGACTGCAGGTAATGTTAAAATCACGGATAAAACCCTTCTATTGTCTTTGAAATCTATTGTAAAGGTAAACCAAACATAATGTAATGCAACACATTATTAAAGTATTCTTTTGACAGACGGAGATCTTAATCATTTAGTATCTTTTGCACCTTTCTATTATCTTGAGTATTGTAACATTTGACCCGACATGAAGTCTAATTGAATTGTTGTTCCTAAGAAGAAACAAAAGTCTATAACATGCTGGATTTGCGTCCTAACAGGAAGAACTGAATGATGTCATTGACGTCACGAACCCCGAAGAAACCACGGCCGGAGAGAGGAGACAGGCTCGGCAATATGCAGAGAGTGCTGCGTTCTGTTCCGACCATTACCTGTACGTTTATTACAGACTATTTTGTGCCATATCTATGGGGTGGGGTTTCTGGGGTTTGGCTCATTATTGACCCATTTTGGGCGGGAACCCCTTCTGGTGTTAGCATTATGTTATGCTTTAGCTATTGAGAAATAGCAGATCTAGGTCTGCTATTTTTGAAAAATCGAAGAACGACTGACATAGAAACATAGCTTTTTCAGAAAACTGTCGTTTTCAAACGGACATTTTTAGAATCTGATCTCAGGTCAAAATGGGTTAAAATGTATACATTTTATTTCTTCTCAATTACACTTTTACATACATTACAGTGTACAGATATCAATAAAAGACCAACAACAAAACAACACCCCACCTGGGATGCATACATGGCATCATTGCTGTGCTGTCCCTTTTCTTATGGTGATGTATTGTTTCAGCGCTGATTTGTTTGAAGATGACGAGATTCAGAGGTTGCTGAGGTTCTGTCCCTGGTGGGCAGAGTTGAGCCGCTCCTTAGACCAGGAAGGAGAAGAAGCAGGTGAGTTGTAATTCATGCCTTCGCAGTCCTCAAAGTAACTGAGGGTACATTGTATTCGAATTAAATGAAATCCTAGTATTTGCATTTATGGAAATGAGTTGAGTGTAAACAGTACTACAAGATACGCAACTTATAATTGGTGAAATACATGTGTGGGTGTTTTTAAAGGATATATTTAATACTTACCGTATTCAAAATGTATTATCTGTATTACTGAATAGAGTTTGATTGTGAGACCTTCATTTTACCTCTGCATCACCTGGGAGAAAATACAGTATATCTATCTGTTTCACACCACATCTTCTAATAATATGAACTTTAAATCAGTTGTGTACAATGTTAAGTCTCTAGTAAAGTAGTACCTGATATTCACCAGAAGGTGGCATGGAGTTGCAAAAATAGAAATCAGACATTGCTGATGCTACTGTATTTAGACTATATGTATTTCTTATCATGATAGTTGATTTTGACAATTGTACACTTTATAAAATAGACCTGAGTATTGCCAAATTAGGATATGTACCTGTAAAGCTACTTAAGTACTGAATAATTAAGTACTGTAATTGTCTTTGTTGCGATATATTGCTCATCTCCTTGTTTAATTTTATAGCGACAAGATCCTCGTGTATAATCTGTCCCCAGCCAGTGTCTGACTCTGGCAACAAGTTCCCTTCCTCTCAATCAATGGATGACATCTGAAATCAATGGCTCATTTACTTAGGTGTGACGTGTGGCTTGTCGGATGGAGACTCCCAGTCTCATTTCCCGCTTTCCGCCGTCCCTCATAAAAGAATGATAGCTGCTCCCCGGAGTCCTGGCGCTGCAGGAGACAATTCAATTGTTCCCACCCGCCTCTGCCTAACAGCCCACTAACTCCAGGCACTTCCATCGCTTCAGCGAGCGCACATGGCTCACAGCCCACGTTATGTTATGTTAGTCCAGGATGTCGTACACTCGGGGAGGATTTAGATTAAAGCCATAGCATTATCACAGGAGGACGTGGCGCTGCTGGAGACGTGGCAGGAGGAGGCGTGATTATGCCAGTTCGAGGGCCCCAGTCGGTGACGGGCAGCCATCACTCAGCCATATACAGGCCATTAGCAGCAAACCGACTCTAGCCTCTGAAGAACATTTAAGTCTTTTCCCCGCCACCTCCCTCCCCTCATTCCGCATGCTAAGACGGAGTGCCCCAGACGGGAGCCCAGGCGCGGATAAATGGGCCAAATTAAACTTAATGGTTTGACTGACAGGTCAAATAGCGTTTGCCTTCGCAGGGCGCAGAGAGCTGTGTCGGTCAGGAGATTTAAGTCGGCTGCCGCCAAACCTTGATGGCACACTCGTATATTTTTATTTCTTTTACCGTTTGTCATATGTATATCACGCAGACGCTGAATTTATTCCACTTTGTTTTTCAGCTTATCCATCTTTTTAAACGTATTTTTCTGTCCACCTGCGCAAGGGCTGATGCTTATGTCAACTGACAGATGGATGTGGACACAAGTGCTAATGAAGTAGAAACTGGCCCCTTTGTGGTCTCCTCTAGTGAGGGCCAGCGCTCTGACAGGCCACAGCTGTCCTCTGGATGCCTGCATTCACCCACTGGCCTGAGCTAAATGAAGCTGACAGCTCTGTCTGTCTTTACCTGCAGCACTTTGTTATGGCTGTGTGTAGGCGTCAAAGGCACTTGCTAACCTTTGACCAATTTAGATGGCCTCATTGTTTGTGAGAGTGCTACTGCACTAACCAAATCTGCAGTTTTAACTTCAGTGTTTGATAAATGAGCACAGTTTGGGTATCTATCCTATCCAAGGTCATGGTTTGACTGCTTGGTGATGTGAAGTTATGGGAGCATGCATTGGCTTTGCAGGAGCATATTTACTGCATGTCAACAGGGCCATCTGGACCCGTAGAGAGCAATGATGTGGCCAGGTTGCCTTTCCAACTGGATTAAGTAGGTCACAATCTGAGGACCCCTCATGCTCTCCCTAACTTCAGAGTAAAGATGACAGAGACATGTGCAAAATGAGGCATGGGGTCTAATATTGTTCTGCTCACCTATCGGGCTGCATTAATTGATTGATTGATTGATTGATTCATTCATTATTTGATTGAAAGAATATTCAGAGTGAGTAAGCAGTGCTTTTGGTGCCAAGACATGTTTATAAGTGACATACTATCGGCTATCTAACTAAACAATTTATTTGAAGCTTAATCTTGCAGGGTTCACTGTTCATTTCAAGGCTTAATGTGGCTTGTGGATTAACCTAATTCCCAGGTTGTCTCACACTTCACCAACCACAGCAGTCGGCTAATGAATATTAATGACTAATAATCTATTCCCGCCTACAATCGCCTGTGATTTAGAAAGAAGAGCAGAGATAAACTGACTAAAAAGAAATGGAGATCATTTCAGTGTAATTCATTACAGGTGTGTTTAATAGATACTCAGGACTGATCCAAAATACCCTAAAGATTTTCATTAGTGTATAATTTCCTCTGCACCACTCAAAAATGTGAAAAAAGATGTTCCCAATTTTGTCTCTTAAGTTCTCTTGATTTTACTTTGCCGTACGACGGTGTTCCACACTAGAAATAGCTGATCTACAAGCTAACATGTCACATGATGCGTAGTGATCTAGTAGATCTGCTATTTCCGGCACAGGACACCATCGTAAGACATTGTATAAATTAGGCATTATGAATGACAAAGTGTTTTTTTCTTTTTTCTTTCATAAAGCATTGTTATTATCAACTCTAGATAAGATCAATATCTTTTATAATGGAGAAACAAAAGAGCCACTCTGCCCATATCAGCCCTCCCCCTTCAGCATGAATGCTCCAGGACAGTCTGGATGTGGGCCAGTAGGCCACTCACTTTCTCCCTGGTGCTTCTGCACACACACACACACACACACACGCGCGGTTTTCATGTTGTGTGTGTGTGTGTGTGTGTGCCTGTGGCCTTATGCACGAATCAACTTAATGCACGCTGTCTAAAACTGATCCAGAATATTGCAGAATGCCTCTTCTTCAACCTTCCGAATTATCCATGTCTCTTAACTTCTGCACTCTGTTGACTGACTCCCGGTGGCTGCTTGAAATCCAATTCAAAACACCTGACCTGCAAGGCAACCATGGGCATGGCACGCGTATATTCTTTCTACGTCCGAGCATAGACATGGTAACGCCCCGCCTGCCTCTGATTGGCCTACCGACACTGCCCGTCTTGCCTGTCCTCCGAGATGCAAGGCTACTCCGTGGTGGGAAATAATACAAGTACAAGAGAATGGCAATTGCAGAAGAGGCAAACTAATATTGTTTGCCGTTTGCTTTGTTTGAATAATTGATTGAACACGTAGGCCTATGAACTATGATTTGATTTGGCTGTGTTCTAAATGAAAGTGTTAGTGTTGATTATCGTGTATTAATCTAAACTAACACTAAACTAATACTATTATACTAATAAAGATCAATTGAAAAGAGACTTTTTTTACAGTACAATAATGTTTAAAGTTTACACATGTATACAAATAAACAGGCCAACGGCATAAACAATATTAGTTTACCTCTTCTACAATAATAAAAGTTGCTGTTGCGCGTGCCAAGCTGTCATTCTCTTGTAGCTATTATATATCCTACTTGACTTGTATTATTTATTTATTTCCCACCATGGAGTAACCTCGCGCAGCAGACTATCCAGCATGTATCTTCCACCTCGGAGACACCGGCTGTGTCGATAGGCCAATCAGAGGCAGGCGGGGCATTACCATGTCTATGCTCGGACGTAGAAAGAATATACACGCATGGCACACCCCTCCTTGATTCAGTGAGTCCTCCTCTTCTCCATCTTGGATTCCAAGCTGTGGATTGACTGCAGATTTAATCTACTTCTAGCTAAGACCTCACCTCTTCAGATGTAGATAGATATTGTTTACTTGTTCACAGATACTAATGCTGATTAGCAATGCTGCTAATGTAGATGATGCTGGGTGTGTTGTTTTCGTAGTACATTACTTAATTTACTTGACCACTTACCCTGTTGTTGGTTGAATAGGGTTCAGAGAGCTGACACTTTTAAAATACTGTGTGTGTGTGTGTGTGTGTGTGTGTGTGTGTGTGTGTGTGTGTGTGTGTTACATTTGAGTAACTTCGGGTTACTTCAGTAACCTCAGTTGTATAAGTGACTCGAAGAAGAGAGTCATATGGGTCCGAGACACTTGGTGGCGCTGGAGCACAGAACAAAACATAAACTCACGAGCTAATTTATTGGTTCGTGGAGCTGTCACTCAAGGCGGCGCCTCCGGTCCTGACCCGCAGGTATAAAACCGGTGGGCGTGAACGCCGAGTCATTCCTATCAACCATTTTTCTGCCGCCTGCCAAAGCAGACGGGCAGTTCAATGACTCTCTTCTTCGAGTCACTTATACAACTGAGGTTACTGAAGTAACCCGAAGTTGTCTAAAGTGCCTCTCTCGAAGAGAGTCATATGGGTCATCATAAAACTCCCGTATGATCACCCCGGCTGACAGGACCGCTCCACGGTCCCCCTTTTTCCAGAGAGACGTCACGTGAATGTGCGTCCCTCCCGCAAGGGAGACTGAGAAGGTTTTTAAAGGCCAGGGGCCAGAAGGGACCTCTTGACCAAAACAAAAAACAGTCAGACTTCCTGACTCAAATGGGCGGCAACCCCCAGGACTGCATGTCCCAGGGTTGCAGGGGCCACATCCAGGTTATAAACGTGGCGAAGGTCGACGAAGACGACCAACTCGCCGCAGCGCAGACATCCTGAATCGGGACTCCCCTGGCCAAGGCCCAGGATGCAGACAAACCTCTTGTAGAGTGTGCACGTAGACCCTCTGGGGGTTCAGAACCACACGAGGTATAGGCTAACCTTATAGCCTCCATAATCCACTGCGAGAGTCTTACTTTCGAAATGGGTTTACCCTTCCACTGGGAATCCCAGGCTACAAAGAGCTGCTCACCCAGCCTGAAGGGGGCAGTCCTTGACCTGTAGACTTTCAGGGCCCTCATAAGACAGAGACAATGTAGTCTCCTATCCTCCACCGAAGAGAAGGGAGGAGGATGGAAGGCCGTGAGATCCACAGGCGAGCAGCCCGAGGGAAAGGTCTTAGGTAGAAATGAAAGGTTCGGCCTGAGCGTGACCCTGGTGTCATTACCACTGAATCTCAAGCAGCCGCTGCTCATTGAGAGCACGTGCATGTCACCAGCCCGCTTTGCTGTCGTCAGGGCGACAAGCAAAACGGTTTTCAGAGAGAGGAACTTCAGGTCCACCGTTTCCAGTGGCTCGAAGGAGTCTCTCATCAAGGAGTCCAAGACTATCGTCAGGTCCCACGAGGGGACCAGAGATCTGGCGACCGCTCTGAGGCGCGCAACTCCTTCCATGAACTGACGGATCAGCAGGTGTTCACTGAATGGTCTGTTGTTCATACCAACCTGATAGGCCGCTACGGCCGCCAGGTTGATCTTGACTGAGGAGAGACCAAGACCCCTGTCCAAGAACTCCTGTAGGAAAATCAGAATGTGTCTCACAGACGCCTGAAAAGGGAAGACCTCTTCCTGTCTGTCCGAGCACCAACGCTCAAACACAAGCCAGGCAGTGTTATAACGTCGTCTGGTGGAGGCAGCCCTGGCACCAAGGATCGTCTCTACGACATTCGGAGGCAGGCCAATCGCTTCTAGCGACGCCCCTTCACGGGCCAAACCCAGAGATCTAGGTCCTGAGGACGTGGGTGAAAGATCTCTCCTCCGGCCTGGGTCAGCAGGTCCCTCCACAGAGGAAGCTGCCATGGTTCTTTGAACAGGAGAGGGACTATGTCCTGTCTCCAAGATCCCCAGGCTGGAGCTACTAGTAGCAGCTCTGATCCCTGATCCCGCACCCTGGCTAGGACATGCGGAATCAGTTCCAACGGGGGAACGCATAAAACAGAGAACACAGGCGAGAGGACCGAAGTCCCCCCTGCCTGTTGATGTAACAAACCGTCGTGGTGTTTTCGGAAACGAACCAGGACGTGGTGACCTCTGAGGAATTGTTCGAATTCTCGGAGTGCCAGGAACACTGCCAGTAGTTCCAAGTAGTCGATGTGGGAGGAGCGTAATGCGGCATCCCACACGGCCCTGGCCATCCTCCCGTCGTGGGTGGCGCCCCAACCGGAGAGGCTGGCGTCGGCGGTGACCAACCTCCTGACTGTGGGGAGACCCCTCGGGACCCCCTCCGTCAGAACACCTCTGTTCGACCACCATTACAGAGCCAGAGTGCAGTTCGAGGACACTGTCACTCTGGTCGAAAGTGCGTGTAGATCGCTGACCCTCTTAGCGGACGTCAGGGCGACCAGGAGGGCTGGCTTTAGTGTAAGACATTTCAGGTCAGCCGTCTGCAGTGGCTCGAAGGGCTCATTGTTTAGAGCCCTGAGGACTAGAGACAGATCCCAAGAGGGGACCAGGGGTCTGTCGACCCTGTGTACCCTGCGTACGCCCTTCACAAACCGTTTTGCCAGCGGATGTCTCCATACTGTCTGGTCGTTAACGCCCATTTGGCAGGCCGAGATGGCTGCTAAGTGGGTTCTCACTGAGGAGAGGCCTAGACCTCTGTCTAGGAACTCCTGCAGGAATGTCAGGGCGTAAACTACTGAAGCTTGGAATGGGATAACCTGGTTAGGTCGTTCTGAGCACCACTGCTCGAACACACCCCAGGCTGTTTCGTAGCGGGTCATTGTCGACTGGGCTCTGGCCTTCTGAATCGTTGCGACAACATTCGGAGGGAAACCGGCCTCAGTCAGCATTAGCCTCTCACGGGCCAGACCCATAGGTCTAGGTCCTTGGGGCAAGGGTGGAAGAGGGATTTCAGCCAACGCTGAAAAGGCCTCATATGGAGTCTGTCCAGACCTACCAGAGAGATGGCCGAGGCCATGAGTCCGGCCATCCGTAGACACGTACCCAGTGGAAGTGTGCGGCCTGTCTTGCACATGGTCACGCACTTCAGGAGGTCGTTGACCCTGTCCCGACTCAGCGGAGCCCTGTAGGAGACAGAGTCCAGAGTGATGCCCATGAAATCCGTGGATTGGGTAGGCATGCTCTTGGCTAGGTTTATCCTGAAACCCAGTGAGGTCGCATGGGACACGACCCGAGTCGTGTTCCTCGCGGCCTCCTCTGCTGAATCCGAACATAGGAGACAGCCGTCTATGTAACTGGACACCCATAGACCCAGAAGTCTCAGGGGTGCCAGAGCGGCCTCCGTACAGCGGACGGAACACTCTGGGACTGAGGGACATCCCGAATGGAAGGACCGTGTACTCATAAGCCTTTTCTTGGAACCCAAACCGCAGGAACTTCCTGTGAGGTGGGTAAATGGGGATGTGGAAATAGGCGTCTTTTAGATCTATGGATGTGAGCCAGTCGCCTGGGCGTATGGAGCGCACCAGAGACTCGGCCGTCAGCATCTTGAACTGAAAAGACTTGAGGTGCCTGTTGAGTATCCGCAGGTCCAGGATGGGACGTAGAACCCCCCCCCCCTTTTTCTTGACCAGAAAGTAGCGGGAGTAGAGCCCGCTGCGACGCTGGGCCAAGGGTACCTCTCTGACGGCATCCTCCTCCAGCAAGGAAGCTATCTCCTGTTGGAGAATCAGACCCTCCGGACCCCCGGCGTTGGTGAAGATGACCTCTGAAAACGCTGGGGGTGTTCTGGCGAACTGGAGTCTGTAGCCCTTCGCTATGGTGTTGAGGATCCACGGGGATGCTCCGCACCACTCCCACTGTGCCAGGTGCTTGGCTAGTGGGTTCTCTCCGGCTATGGGAGGCACGCCCCGCCTGGGGGTAGTGTTCCCTAGCATGTCGGAGAAAATTGGGCATGACCCGTCTCCCCAGTGGCGTTTTGGTACGCCACTGACCTTATGCCCTGCCCCACTGCGTCGGGGGGGGCCCATGGGGCCCCCGTGGCAGTGGGTTCATGTCCCCCCCTCCGTGGATATTATTTTGTTGTCTTTTTGTATTGTGGCATAGCCTGTACTACAGACAAAAAATGCTGTACTTGTGCAAACAATATCGAGGGACCTGGCTACAGGGACGCCCAGGACGCCCACCTGTGCCATGGTCCAGAAGCGCATTGCGGGCGGACTGGACGTGCAGTCCGAGACTGCTACGTCCGGTGCTGGGCCCGGCGCATGGGGGGAGGGTAGGGAGTGTGTTACTTCGGCTGCTGGTCAGGGCCTCGCAGCCTGGACGCTGCACCTCCACGTTGAGGGTGATCCTCTCGAGTGCGCCTCTGAAGAGGCCTCCGGGGATGATAGCACCCTCGGAAAACTCTCTCTGGGCAACGGGATCCAGACCAGGTGAGGCTTCCAGCCACCTAGCATGCTCTGAGGTGATGGAAGCGGTGGCCATAAGGCCGGTCAGGTCTGTGAGTCAGTACGTGAAGGTCACAATTTTCTCATGTAGGAGACGAACTCTAGCCAACTGTTCAGGAGTAGGGCCGTGGCCCCTCTTCTGAAGAAGGGAGCTCTGAAGCATTGAGAGCGTCGCGGGGTAGCCGGGAGAGTCATGGGCTCCTTCCAGCTAGCCGTGTAATGTGCTCTGAAAAACCTGGGACAGGGGAAGCGGTGGTCCCCCGACAGTGATTTTTGTCGTGTACATACTGTGCAGCTTGGCCACAGACCCACCCATGGTGGGGATCTGTGTCAAGAGCTTTTGCCTTTCTTTGGGGAGCGGTCCCGGTGTGCAGTCTGGGGCTGCTACACCCTGGACGGGGCCCAAGGCATGGGAAAGCGTCTGAGCACGCTCCTCCTGGAGACGGAGTTGCAGGGTCCGATCGGCCCCTCCAAAGACGCTGTGCCGGTCGTAATCCTGGCAGCCGTCACGTTGGCTGTTGGACAGCAACGTGAGGTATTCAGTGACCGTATGAGAGCAGCGTGAGACAATAGCCGAAGTAGCTCCGATGCTATGGCTATGTCATAGACGAGTTGGTGTGGCACCTTGAAAACAGCCTAACTGGAATGCTAAACATTCTAGGGCGGCGTCGGCCATCCAATGAGGTTGCTACTCCCGACCTCGAAAAGGTTAGCTAAACAGCTAAACAAACCTAGCTTCACAATGTACATACCTGTAATGTTGAGGGAAGCAGTCGGTTGTCGAGGGTCGTCACGTCGAGTGAGACTCGTGCCTTCGGCCGCTGCGTGAAGTAGTAGCAGTGTCGGTGGAGGCCTCCCGCTGGAGGGAGAGCAGCACCCAGAGCAAGCCGGCGAGGCCTGGCTGATGTCTTGGGTCTGGCTCCAAGGCCTGTTTACCAGTGAGGTGAAGAGCATGTGGAGCTTGTTGTTGGCGGTCCGAGCCGCCTTCCCGGCAGGGGAGGAGCCCAGGAAGGACTCGTCACGGTGTCTCTGAGACGCGTCGAGGTTGAGGGGTCTGAAGAGAGAGGACGAGGTGGTGGGCTGACTAGATCCCGCTGGAGGGAGAGCAGCACCCAGAGCAAGCCGGCGAGGCCTGGCTGATGTCTTGGGTCTGGCTCCACAGGTCTGTTTACCAGTGCGGTGAAGAGCGTGTGGAGCTTGTTGTTGGCGGCCTTTATCACCCCCGCAGGCCATCTTGGGTGTTGGTGTAGCTTGAAGAAGGAACCAGCAGTCCAAGACATTGTAGAAGCACTTCACTTTTAAGTTATAATATAATATCATTATATAATAATAATATATACTATAACAAAATTGTTGTGAGGAAAAGCTGTCTGTAACTCACAAAACAGGATAAAAAGAAAAGTGGTGGTGGAGTAGAAGAGTAGGACTCGTGGTGCACCACTGGGAATTGGGGAGGGCTGTCGCCACCCCCGCAGGCCATCTTGGGTATTGGTTGTAGTCTGAGGAAGAATCAGTAGCCCAAGTGGAAACTTCTTTAGTCAAGAGGTTGTTACAAACCCTGTTGAAACAGAGCCTTGGAAGGGGTCCATCATCGTGGCCATCTGTAGCCATGGTGGAGATGGCTTGTTCCTTGTCTTATTCTCAAACCCCTTTTTTTTAATTTCATTTTAAGTAAATTATTATTATTTATTTAGCACCACTACTAAATAAAAATATTTTTCTCACTTAACTCCCCTACTATAGAGGGTAACGTGAAGCGGAACACACACAGTGGTTAGCCTTCAGTCGACGGCTGAAGGCTACCCCACGTGTTGTTGCTGGCCCACCGTGTAATGGAGGGAGCCAGGGAGACCCTTTTCTTGTCCCCAATGCGGGGAAGGGTTGAGAGAGAGTGGGGAAGGGTTGAGAATGCGGCCCGTCTAGCCTGCGGTAGATGTAGACGCTTACAGCGCCTGATATTCCCAGGCGGTCTCCCATCCAAGTACTAACCAGGCCGGACCCTGCTTAGCTTCCGAGATCGGGCGTGTTCAGGGTGGTATGGCCGTAACGTACCGGTATGCCCGCCGTCACCGAGAGGTGTAGAAGCGAGGCTGCGGGCTGCGGCTAGGACTCAGATTAGTCAGCGACTAACGAGAGGCTAGCCGTGGAGAAAAGAAGCGGCAGCAACTCTGAAGCTAAACCACAGACAGGCTAACGGAGCTAGCTAACAGCTAACAACGCTAGCTAGAGGGTAATGAGAGGGAAGACAGAACAACAAGCCGCCGGGCAGGCTCACTTGTGTTATGAGTCTTATTTGACTTATCTGCTTAGTAGCTCGTAGAGAGAAAACACCTTCTTGTGGCTGCGAATCCCCGCGGTACAAGTCGGTTTTAGACTCGTCCGTCTTTCGGGAAAATACAACTTCAACAGCCGGTGTGAACTTTGGTGTACTCGTTGTGCTGTGTGCATCCAAGCGCAGAAAAATGTAGGAATGACTCGGCGTTCACGCCCACCGGTTTTATACCTGCGGGTCAGGACCGGAGGCGCCGCCTTGAGTGACAGCTCCACGAACCAATAAATTAGCTCGTGAGTTTATGTTTTGTTCTGTGCTCCAGCGCCACCAAGTGTCTCGGACCCATATGACTCTCTTCGAGAGAGGCACTTTAGACAACTCTTTTTGAGTGGTGCAACCACTCCAAGGAACAGCAATGTCCGTGTTCACCTATGTATTGGTTCACCTATGTGACGTTCATGAGCACCAGTATGACTATGAGTACCAGTAGGGGCGCTGTTGTGCCAGAAACAGAGAGAGAGACAGTGCTGCACTGTTGCCTGCTAATGAGAGAGAGAGGAGGAGGAGGGGGGAGTTGCAGTTGCCTAGTTCACACGGGTGTGAATTTTATACGTACATTTAAACATTTTAATATTTGCACCAACCTGAATGTGGGCTTTTGCAGTCTGCTCGTCTGTTATGCCTTATGTTTGACTGCGAGAAATGTATATGCCTGAGTGCAGGACATCCATGGGTTTTAGAGAGCCGACGTGTGCGTTTTTAGACGGACAGGGAGAGAGAATAGCTGCGTGAATGCATGCATGCATGCTAAGATGTTTGTGTCTGTGTGCTCTGCTTGGCTGTGTTGCGCTGATACAGGCATACAGCTGCACTGGCGAAGGACTCAGGTAGCGTCTGGTCTGTCTGCAGGGAGCTAAGCCCTGACGTAATGCAGCAGGAATCTCCCTCCCAGCAGAGCCAAGCTCCCACTGCAGCCAGAAGCTTCATTTGAACATTGTGCATCAGTGTACAGTGTGCCAGTGTGTGCGGTTTTGTGCAACACAGGGAAGAGATGTCATGTGTAACAGGGAGAGGAATGTGCATGCATATGTAGCGTGTCTGTGTATTATATGTCACAGTGCTTGAATGATTGTGTTCAGTTTGTGCCTTATATACCAGCTCGTTCTCACACATCAGGGGATCATTGTATAGCGCTCTCACCCCAACGCTCAACCCGCTCCTCATGCAGAGAGGACAATTGCTTTCAGCTGTTCCGTGAGCTGCAGAGGAAAGATCAAAACTGCTGAGTTAAAGTTGTTCCTGCACACGTTCAACGCGCTGTTAAACACAGATGCAGCAAACTTCAATGAGATTGTGCTTTCTTGGTAACATTAGACTATAGGTCCGCCTTTAGCAGATGTCACCATATTGGTGATGCTTCCTTCCTGGTCATTTTCCTGTCTCTTTAATCAGTCCCGTCTAAATAAACGCAAACTGCCTAAAATACATAAAACTAGAAACTCCTCGGGGTACAGGTCTCCACCAGGCCAGGTCAGGTTATTGTGGCCTCGTGGTGGTGCTATAATAGGCCAATGTGAAAATGGTGCCATTTCTTCTTACGCTTTTGATGGCAATTGGATGATTTGAGGCATTTTGTTCCAAAAATGTTTTGCCTGTTGGTGAAAAGGGTGGGATATATTCCTCAGCCTAGTAGGACAGTCCATGAAAAATGTCACATAAATTGCATGCTGCGTTCATTATTTGAGGCTTTTTGTTAAAAATGGGCCAATCCAACAAACTTTGAAAGCCAATGTTAGCCAATTAGGATGGGATATGAGATATCGGACAGATCCGTCTTGAGCACATGACTATAGAGATACTGTGTAACGTTTTTGGGGATTTTTGTCTCCACCAGGCCGAAGGCATGGGGAGAGAGTACGTTTTCCAGGAGGCCGACTTTTGAAAAACACATTTTTTGATATTACTCCTCCAGATTCTGTCCAAAAATCCCGCAAATCGTTACACGCCATGTGACGGGTATGGGCACTGATGGAGGAGGAAAAAGAGAATTCTGATCTTATCATATGTTCCCATGCAGTGGTGTGCTTCACTGACGATGAGAAGGACCAGCTACGGAAGTTCACCAACCGCTCCTACCTGCTGGACAAGGCGACTCGACACCACACTTGGCTCAGCCTGGTGGACATCCTCCTGGCCTACACCTATGAAGTGCGCTCGACGGAAGGAGAGCACAATGTAAGTGTGGGTGTATATGACGAGATAACGCCTCTTCAAAAGCCACTTGGCCGCAGTTGACAAAGCTCTCCCGATCCTCAAATCCTTTAGACCACCCCTTTCATTTCATTCAGAGCCTTAAGAGATTACCGTCAGATCCATGAGCTCAGCCCAGGCCTCCCTTCGTGTCACTCCTGTATGGAAGCGTAAGGAGGCACTCGGTGAACAAGCTGCCTTTCACGCAGATCACTGGCAGTGTGAGTGAAGATAACTGAGATGTTGTAGACGTAACAGCATGCCAAAATACAGAGCCCAGCTGGAAAACATTCTTGATGTCGTTTCATATGCAAACGTTTAACACATTAGATGCAATGGCCCGAAACCGGTTCCAGAACCAGAACAATGTTCCACAGGATTTCTCCTCGGGTTGGTTTTGACCACTTTAATAAGATGGGTCCAGTTTCCAGGTCGAGTAATTCCCATGTCCTTTAATATAAGCCGGGTGGTACAAACTGTAGCTCCATGCCACGGTTCACATAATGGTGGCGTTAACATTGATGATGTGATTTCTCTTTTCCTTGCAGGTGGAGTCACCATGGACTATCAGGAAGCTGAGTGGAACCCTATGCTGGCTAGAGGTGAGAGGAAGGGGGAGATTAGTTGTTTGTGTTAAGATTGTAGGTAGTGTTAAGCATTGGTAGTGTTTAGAGTGTTAGTGTAAGCGTGGTGGTTGCAGTGGTGTCCTAAAGGTTAGAGGAGCGCCCTTGTTGCTGGTTCGATTCCCCGGACCGGCAGGAAAATCTGGGTGGGGATGTGAATGGGCACACTCCCCCCAACACCGCTGAAATGCCCTTGAGCAAGACACCGAACCCCCAACACAAATATGCAGGGTGTTGCTGAAAATGAGCACTGGTGTTCAGCTGCTACCCATGGGAAAGCGAAACCCTTGGTTAGTCCCCCAAAGGCTAATTCTGTTTCAGCTTCACCCAGCTGATGGCTTCTCAGATGTTTATGATAAGATCTCAGGAGGGGCAGTTATGGCTTCAGTGTCTTGCTCAGGTACACATACACACAGACCAGGGCCAGGAGAGGAAACTGTGACCTTTCAATTTATGCACGACAAAGACACAAATCATCCATGAAGAAGTAGGGCTTGGTAAACTGAGCCGACTGCTGTGTGCGTGCGTGCGTGCGTGCGTGCGTGCGTGTGTGTGTGTGTGTGTGTGTGTGTGTGCACGCATTGGGACATGCGTGAGGGCTAGTGTACGTGTTAGTGGCTGAATGCATGAATGTAGAAAAGAAGTTAACCACGGCTCAAGCCTTGGCTGCTTTGCCTGACAACTCGCATCACAGAGATTTGCATTGAACGTGATTGGAGCAGTACAGCTTGATCCATGTCTACCACAGCGCATGGTGGAGGTTCTTGACATTTGGTAGACATGAAGTATTGCCTACCCAAACGGCAAAAACAAGTCTGTTCCCAGCTGAGAGTGAATGAAGAGATGTGCAATGTCCGTCTGTCTCCAAACTGCTGTGTGTGTGCGTGTGCGTGTGCGTGTGTGTGTGTGTGTGTGTGTGTGCATGCATGCCAGCGCTGAAATCATACTAGAGGAGTGTCCCAGGGGCGTATATGTGCAGCTCATTTTACACCTCGAGACGAGACAGCTGTTAATCCTCTCATTTGGACCATTAAACCTGACAATGGGAGCGGAGTGGGGTGCGTTGCGGGGTGGCGGGGCGTATGTGAGACCTTGACCACCGGCATAAGAGGTAGCAGTTTGCCTACAACAGTGATAATGGAGGAGGTGGTAATGGCAGGCTGCAGCTGCCTGGTTCTCATGCTCAGTCAGTCAACAGAGCTGTCGGCTCGTGCTGACAGAACCCCCCCCCCCCCCCCCCCCCCCACAGCACTCTGTCACTCTCTCCACCCCATATCCTCTCTCCGTTCTCCCGCTTTCCCCATTGTCTTCCGCTGTACAATAGATCGCTCTCCGAATTTGTCCGCCTGTCTGTCTGCCTGCCTGCCTGTGTGTGTCACAACTGATACCAGCTCCTGTGCCTCATTCCACCTTCCCTTTGTGCTCCCGTCCTCCCTTATTCTCTCTCTGTGTCTGTCTCTCTCAGTTGCTGCCTCTGTCTTTCTCTGTCTCTGTCTGTCTCTCTCTGTCTCTGTCTGTCTCTCTCTGTCTCTGTCTGTCTCTCTCTGTCTCTGTCTGTCTCTCTCTGTCTCTGTCTGTCTCTCTCTGTCTCTCTCTGTCTCTGTCTGCGCAATGCCGAAGCAGACCTTATTTACGCTCCTGTTAAATAAGCCTGAGGGAGCACATGATCCCCAGTGACATTCGCACGCGAGCTCACTAGCACATTCTTTTTATTATTATTATTTTAGATGTATTTTTGGCATTGTTATTGTTGGCAGAGACAGGACACCAAGAGCTGAGAGATGAGAGACATAAGGGATAAGACAGAGATGTGATTTTAAACTGGGTCCTCTAGGAGCTTAATGATGGTCTGTACTGTAGACTAACTGGCTGAGCCACCAGACACCCACTCATCCCCTCGCTTCTTGAGAAGAGAATCCTCCTTTATCCTTTTCCCAGTGATTAAAGAGCAACAGCAATTTAAAAAGTTATGTTTTAAAGCGTAAAACATGTGTTTTAATTAAAGGGTTATTATTACAAGTCCTAGTTTTTTCTTTTTTTCATAAATGCAGCAGTTCTTAGGAGTAATTAACTACTCGCATTTCCGGATGACATGATGACGTTGACAAAGAGAAATAGAGCGTGTCGAGTGAGAGTTCTTACAGGTAAGTCTCGACCAGTCCGTCGAGACCGTCACTTTGGAATGGATATTGGATGAGCTCCGTTTATAGGGAGAGGGTGGGCGAGAGAGAGAGAGGCACACAAAAGCAGCAGTGCAAAGCTAACTTTTAATATTATTTAATAAGTGGCTGTTAAAAAAAACGATCTATTTCACGATGTCGTCTTGGACATGAGATTTTAGGCTAAAAGCAGAACTGCCAACTCCACCAGTTAACCCCTGCGTGTGATAATAAATGATTGAGAGAGAAAACTACGAGAAAATGGTTCACGTCTCCTCTGTTCTTTGAATGGATTATTTATGTATTTTTTCAATGGATTAAAGCTATGGAAGTTTTGTGAGCTTACAGTCAAATGAAAACGGTGACACATCAAGCATTTCCCAGCACTTTTACTCCCAAGGAGGGCATGTGAAAACGGTCTCTGCCATTCCCATTCCAGCAAGTTATGCTACTTTTTTGCCAGAACTATACTGGCACTGTAGGGAACTGTAGTGTAGTGAATGGCGCTGCAATTCACACCAGGGGAACAGGCCCTCCTAGTTTAGAGGAAGCGATTTGCCATAACTCCAAAATGTCTGTCCGGGATTGGTCCGTGTTTGGTCACCTATTGTTGCCCATTTGTGTCTGAACTAACCTGGTCTTTGGTCTGGTATAATGAATGTCATTGGTGTAACCCTATAGACATACAGCTGGTATAATGAACGTCATTGGTGTAACCCTAAACATAAAGCTGGTATAATGAATGTCATTGGTGTAACCCTAGACATACAGCTCCATGCAGGAGGTCCTGGTGTCGTTTGGACGGAGGGTCCTGTCCTTCCCACTCTACAGACACTTTGACCTGATCTCTGCTGCTGTTCGAGACACAGCCTGTATCCTGCAGTCAGGTGAGTCTCCCCCCCACGCACACACTACACACAATAACCCTGTGACCTTTTCCACCCTACAGACTGGTAATGACCCCTGCCAGTGTCTGCTGTCAATGGCTCCTTTGTGGGCTGCAGTCAGTGTGAAACGGGGTAGCCCACATTGAGTGTGTTTGGCTTTGTTTCCCATCACTCTGGGAACATGATTGGTTCTAATGAGTGATAATTGATTTGGTCCTACTACTCTGTGGTTTCTTCTGAGGAATGTTTTTACAACGAAGAAAAAAAGCTCCTGTAGTCTGCAGCCAGACAGAGCAACTGTTGCTGGCTGTCTGTTTTATGTGGTGTGATGCAGCTTGTTTTAAAGAAAATATTTACGGTGTATATATATTATTCTGTGGAGGCGGTTAAAAAGGCAGTCTGTGCACTCTGTTTTTGAGCAGTACCTAACCGCTCCAATGACTGGCCGCGTGTGTATGTCTATGTATGTCTGTTTGGAGTACGAACAGCTGTAATACCGGTGGCAGCCAGCCTGCGGTGTTGTTGAGCAGCCTGCACCGCTCGGTTCACACGGGTGTGATTTTTAAGTCAATGCTGTATTTCTTCTTTTTTATACTGAATATATTCTCTATTCTTCACATTTATGGAACCAAATGCCTCAAATCATCCAATTGCCATCCAAGGTGTAAGAAGAAATGGCACCCTTTTCACATTGGCCTATTATATAGTGCCACCAGGAGGCCACAACCTGACCTGGCCTGGTGGAGACCTGTGCCCCGAGGGGCACCTTTTCTAGTTATACATCAGGTGACATGGTCGTCTACATATTGAATGGCTGGGTAGTTGTTTTAAATATACCCAACGAAGATCCATCATGGATCTAAACATTGTCTAGTTTTGTACTAATAAAATAAATCTGAGCATTGCAATCCTAACAAAGCCCAAACACCAAGGTATAAGATTGTATTCAGGCCAGCAATCCAATGTCTGGGCAAAGAGTGCTTCTCATGCATACTATGGCATGTCTGAAAGTAATACTCCTCCAGCTAAAGACAGAAGAAGAGGGTGGCCTGCCTGCCTCCCTGGCCCCACACCCCTCGGCGAAAGAAACGTGAGATTAGTTCAGAGCGGACTGTTGACTTTGATATCTAAAATCCTGGAGTAATCTTTAAATCAAAAGCCCCCAGGCAGGGAGATAAAACACGACAGTGTAAACACAGTAGGAATAGTGTGAGGGCTAAGATTATCCAGCTTGTGATGATTTTAATGCTCGTAAACGCTGGCAAATTAAAAGCCTTTTAAACCACAGATTAGCATTTCCGCGCCTCATTAAGTCGGAAGATGAGTTGATCAGGAGAAACGACATGCAGAGTCACTGCGCTGAGGAGAACCCTCCTTGCTTGCTATGCAATCCCACTTTCAGCACTCGCCTTTTATTCTCTTTACAGAAAACACGCTTCACCTACGATAATGAGCCTTTTCACATTCTCACCAGTCCTTCCAAGCCTGGAAACTGGTCCAAAGCCTCTGGAAAGCTCATACCCTGGCTCTGGATTGTACAAGGCCAGCCAACTGGTGATGGCAAGGCCTAAGCAGACAAACAACAGCGAGAGGCAACTGTTTATTTGTGTGAATTTATTAGGGGGTGATTTTTCTCAGTTTTGTGCCATACCCCGCACCTTGTCTGCAACGTCTTTATTATTTGCAGGCATTAGTGGAAGTGTGAGTAACAGGGCTTTCCCACTACAGTAATTCAGCTTGGCATTCGTGTGTGAGTGAATGCACTTTTTCCTCCCCAGCGTTGCCACACGCGCTAATTAATTTGTCAGCATAAAAGGCGGATGGAAATGCGCACTCCAATTTGAGGCATTTCATTTAAGCATCCGTGAAAAGCAAACATTATGCAAGGTATTATGAAAACAAACCCATTAATGGCCGCGTACAGGTTAAGGCCTTGGAGGAAATGTTATCCGGGGGTAAATATTTGAACAACCCTCTGGCACCGTGGTGAGTATTCTCAAGGAGCACCCCCCCCCCTCCCCCCAAGCTGCCTGCTAAGTGGTTTTAACCCACGGGGCCTCGGGCATGGAGAACGTAGCAGGATAGAAAGCCTCACCGTGGGCTACGAGGTGACTAAGGAACCACTGAAGTGCATCTGGTGGGTGGGTGGGTGGGGGGGCTATCATGCTGCTGTCATATCCTGAAGGACTAGCCAGGGAACCGTTCTTTGTCATACCCGTTAGTCACTGTGGCAGGTCCCCCCCCCCCCCCCACACACGCACACACACACCTCACACTTCCTGCTGTCATTCACTCACCACCAACTCAGTTTTCATAGTCTTATTTAGACTTGGATTTGTTCGTGTGCCAAACATTCTGCAGGGAATTTATAGAATTTCATAGGAATGGATGCAATAGAGTGTGTGGTGTTTGTGTGTGTACAGCATGTTTCAGAGACAGTGAGGCAGTGCTGACAGCTTCTAGAAAATGTGCAATGACTTGACTGGAATATGAAGTCAGTGAGTGGTAGCTCTGTGGCAGCACTGTTACATGATTTCATGCTACTATTATGAACATATGCATGCAGCATGGGCCTCTCTGTGCCTGTTCGGTTCAATATGAACTGATTCAACCCTTCATCACAGCTGGGAGGGCATAAGGTTTTCAAAAACCATCGCAAACAAGTTTGTGCCCCTGGTGGTCTGTTTGCAATGAATCCAATATTTGTAGTACCGTATTGTGCCGAATATAACACGACTCTGATTATAAGACGATCCCCATCTTTCGAGACTCATTTGTGGAAAAAGAACACTGAATGTCAACTAATCTAGTCCCTGATTATAATACGACCCCGTTTTGTAGGATATTTCCATTGGAGGAAAAAAAAACATAGTCTTATATTCAGGCCAATAGGGTATATGGCTTAAAATAAAACCTTAAATAAGCTGAGGGCCATCTTGAAAATCATGCCTTTCCAGAAGTTAGATTTCCATTCAATTCTTTGTATGTTATTTAGCATGCCCAGTAGTAACAGAATCCATTGAAAAATCTTTTCTAGTAATTATTTGGTGTTTCAACCATATTCTGACCTATCTAATACTGGATTCATTGCAAACAGACCACTAGGAGACGTGGTCAACTTCTTTGGGATGGTATTTGAAAACCTTGTTATACGTTACACCATGCTAAAAATCTAAAACTTGTCACCAAGTGTATAATAAATTGTTATGATCTTTTACATATTCAATTCCAGTAAGCTGTCAGCAGCTATCGTGGACGCCATCATGAAAATGATGCCTTTCCAGAACATAGATTTTCAAAAATTCTTAGTATGTTATAAACAACAGTAACAGAACCCATTGAAATGTTTTATTCTATCAATTATTTAGGGTTTCAACCATGTACTACTAATATTGGATTTATTGCAAACAGACCACTATGGTGATGGTTTTTGAAAACCTTATGCCAATACCCAACACCATGCCAGTCTTGATGATTTTGGGCAAATTCCCCTCCCAGTGACAGACAGTATAAGACTGTTAGATCTCCTCCTGCCACTCCCTCTCATACTCTCTGTACAGGAGATGAAAAGGAGAACAGCTTCTCTCCTGCTCCTGTAAACTTAACAGAAGTTCCTACATCGAGAAAAGATTTTAATCTGACAAAATTGAGCGTTCAGCATGTTTTCCCTGAGTGCCATGCCTGAACTTGTGAATTTTGTAACCTTCCTTCTCGTATAAAAGGTCCATTGTTTTCAGTGACTGACTTCATACCAACTGTAGAAGCCATTTCATTATTTTATTTTTATTATATTATTATCAGTAGTTATTTCATTTATGGTATTTGTTTTGTTTCATATCGTTTTGGGGCACTAGGGGCACACCTCACTCCGGCAGTGTATGTGAAGCCGGTAATTGGGGTAAGGTAATGTTTATTTTATTTTTTTCCCCAGAGCAAGGGAGAAAATCATTATAGTCGTGGACTGTGCTTGTTGGAAGGGAGCAAGAACTCATTATTACACCTATAGGAGGTCTAGACGGCTCCCTTCTGGATCTCTAACGGACCTGGACCATGCAGATGACACATCGTCAACCTGCAGGTTGGCCAGAGTGGAGACAGAGGGTGACATGGTTGGCGCTAAATGGCAAGAAAACAGAGATTATCACCTCGTATAACATCCTTCCAGTCCATCTGCAGTCAAAGGTCAATGGCTTTAAATAACTGGGCTTGTGTGTCAACTCGACAGAGCAAGTGTGTAAATTGCTGGAACGCAAGCCTCTGAATGTCATGACAAGTGTGTGGAAGTCCAACCTCGCCCCGACCTATTTAGCACAGATTCTTCTCAGACAGCGCCTGTTGAGTCCGTTCTTACGACCTTGAATGTGTATGTATGGGTGCTAGCTACACCAGTGTAGCTAGCAACTATGTGCAGTACTAAACATCAACCAGGGTGGGCACGTTACTAACAATATGGGGATTGGGTGAGTAAAAAGATGCTAGCATACAGGAGAATGAGGCTTTCCAGTCACTGCCTAGATACCAGGAGTTCTCAGCCAGAAAACACCCAGGCATCAATCACGACGGCATCCCACATCTAATACCTACATAGATGTACTGAAGAAAGACGCAGAGGTGGAGAGTACTGGTGATCTGCTAGCCCAATGTATGGAGGATAGCCTGGATAGGCAGCTGCCTATATAGCTTTGTTTGCCTTCGCTGCCTAAACCTAACCTCAGTACAACGGACCCTAACCCTAACCTCAGTAAAACGGACCCTAACCTCAGTAAAACGGACCCTAACCTCAGTAAAACGGACCCTGACCTCAGTAAAGCTGCCTATAGAGGTGGTGCCGGTGCCACCAGCCCTCCAGCAGAAAGAGCTAGTGCATTTTCCGGCAATGCCACGGCAGTGTTTCCTTTGCCACGGCAGTTGTGTCCTTAAAATAAATAAACATGATCAGGAAAAGATTCTCTGTGATAAAACGGGGCGATTCTTTCCTGAAAGGAGGAAATCAAACCTCGGCAGAGATGCGTTCCACACTGCTCAAAGTGCTCATGGTCCTTCTCAGAGCTGGATCCAGGTGGAGGCACTCCAGTTCCCTTCCAACTGCCCCGTGGCTCGAATGTGAACCATAAATGTTTGTGTAAGGTTTTCCTCGCTGCAAGTGTGCTGTTTGTTTTGATTGGGCTGGAATGTCTCTGGTGGAGAAGAGTGTTCTCTCTGACCCTCAGTCTAGTGTCAGTCATCTCCCAGTGCTATATTTATAGTCCTGATTGGCGTGAACAGTGTGGTGTTGGTGGTAAGGCTATTTTTGTAGTCTGGACAAGAAGTCGTTTTTCAGAATAAATGGACTGCAGTTCTTTAGAGTTGAAACTAGTTTTGTCGCTGGAGTGAATTGAAGTCTTGTTCAAGGATAACAAATACAGAATCGACAGGCTTCGAACATATGGTCACATGATTCAATGATAAAAGAAATGTACACAATTGAACAATTGTACAAGCTTTCATTATTAAGTGGTACGGATCAAATAACACTCCAGCTTGTGATTTCTTCTTTATCTTTGTACCTGTACCTTGGCTTTTATGTATGGCACAATGCACACTGCAAGTCATTAAGAAACACTGTCTGCCTGAACACAGTCTGCCACGCTGGAGTGCATTGGCATTACTAATAAGGAATAACACAGTGTGAATAACAGTGTTTTTGCATTTGTCTACCATGTCTTTTTCTCTGCCCAGGGAAAGCCTGTATCCTGAAATGCCTCCTGGATATCCACAAAATCTTTAGGGAGAATGATCCAGCCTACATATTGAATGACCTTTACATTACAGACTACTGCATCTGGATCCAGAGGGTCAAGTAAGTTCTCTCTCACACACACACACACACACACACACACACACACACACACACACACACACACACACACACACACACAGAGAGAGACACACAGAGAGAGAGAGAGACACACACACACACACACACACACACACACACACACACAGAGAAAAAGAGACAAACACACACACACACACACACACACACACACACACACACACACACTCAACATGCAAAGACATGTATATCGCAACATGTCCACATATACTCATACAGTGACACACGCACGCGCACACACACACACACACACACACACCTCAGAGACCTTCATCTCAGAGAATTACCTCCAGGGCCAAGGGAAGTGCCTCTCTGTCCCAATGATGCATCAGTGCTCTGGGGTAGGAGAGGATTAACGGAGTCATTTGTCACAGCGGGGCCAATTGAATGGCCAAGCCGGTGAGAGATGCAATCTCTCAGGTATCCATTATCCTTGTGTCAAAAGTGTGTTTAAAGAGTCTTAGGTGAACCCGTCTCCATCAGAAGTCCAGCACATTCACACCATATGAGGCTTATCCAGCTGTGTGCACTTATGCGTGTCTTCTTGCCTCCTTGTGTGGGTGCAGTGTTCTACTGGCATTACACGCTGTACCTTTCAGTTCCTTCCTAAATGATAAAGGGTCCACAGCTCTACTACTTTGCCCCAGTGCATATTTTACAATTTACTTACACATCTCAAATGTGAGCCTGCAAGCACATTACTCAGTAATGAGCTGTATTTTTCTCTTGGCCAGCGTTCAGCCAAGTGGTGTGCTCATTTGGAAAGATCCCAGTTGAAAAATGTGTGCCTGATGTTGTAGGCCCAGCGCCCAGATGGAGGCACGATAAAAAAAAGTCTGCAGGGATTCACGGCCCCCACCCCCAAAACCCCTCACATTCTGACTTCTACAATTTTCCAGCAAAGTCTGAATTCCACCTTGAACAAGAAAGGCTACAGACATTAGAGTCGGACACTTTTAGAAATCAATGTCTCAAACCGGATTCAGTGGTCTGACCTTCTGTCTATCTCTTTTGCCACAGTAGACGAAGGGAGAGGTGGACAGAATAGAAGAGGGGCAAGTATATGGGCAAGGCAGCCTCTTTGTTCTGCTCTGTGTGATTGTGTCGGCTTGCTGCATCGCTGTCAGCCCACTGAAAAGCTCAATCATTCTCTCGGCTCAGCCCCCGTCTAGGAGATGAGACGGCAGAGGAGGGCACCTGAGGTTGAGTGTTTCTCCATCCCCTCCCCTCCCCTGCTGTGGGTAGAGCTAAATGTCAGCTTGACCTAACATGCTGACTCCTACCACACGCCACATCAATCATTAAATGGATTAGCCTGCGCTCTCGTAGCAGTGACCTGTAATTGAATTTGTTACATTTCCTTTCACTGTTTAGACATTTTTTTCCTCGCCCCAGTCAATAAACAAACCAAAAGGCATTGTTGCTTCTTCCCTCTATGTGTTATATCAGCTGTTGAGTAGGCAAAATACAAAAACTACACAGAGTCAGTGAATCCCTCTGAAAGCCTTCTGGGCACTTCTGGGACACAACCATAGCTGTCACAGTATGAGCTCTTCTTTCAGCTACTGTACTGTACTGTACATTAGAAATGCCATGCTTACTCTGGCAGCTCCATTGTTCTCAAACCGTGATATGGTATGAGAAGAGGTAGGCTATCGCATGTATGATAGCAGAGACTTGTCAAAATGCGAAGTTGCAAAAGACACTCACTTGAAGCCAATAGCTCTTGAGAAGAATGCGGTCCGCTATCGCACGTATGTGGTTTGTTGTGGCATTCCCTTTGTGCGTCTGACAGGTTTGATGACAGATTGTTTAAGCATTGCTTTCCCTCACTGGGAGATGTCGTGTGTGTGTCCCGTCCCCGTGTCCCCCGCCCCGCACAGGATTTGTCATCCTTAGCTGAGTAGTCTCTGGTAGTGTGGTTGGGTAAGATGAGGTGTAATCTATACCCCCACCGCAGTCCTGTATCTCATCCCTATACTCAGACAAGGCAAGACGTGATCAGTCGCAGATGATGGACACGCCGATTAATGAGTGTTTGCCGACTGGGAGCTTTGATTTATGCCATCTCCTCCTTGTCCCACATGCATTTCTACTCCTAAAGTTCCTCTGACTGCTGAGACATCAGCCTCAGATTTACGGCCTCATAAAGACTTCACTGTGATTTAGAACGTGGGGGAAGGCTTCCCTTCTAACTCGGCACACATAGCCTATACAGCGAGAAAGTTGACCCCACAGCCCCTGGAACGAAGAGTCCGATCGAGCATCAAATTACTCCTATTTCACCTTGTCTCTGTGACACCGAGCGCTTTATTTGTTTACTACACCGGAGAGCGTTCCAAAATTCCTCACACACTTCCTTTGTGGAAACTGTGGCAACTTTAACCTCCCACACCCTTCCAGTTCCTAATTATGTCTGAATAGCAGAGCGAATTGTTGTTCCAAATGGAGCAGCAGCCTCTCTACTCCATTAGTTTCTTTTTCAGTCTTCGGCTGCCAAAGCCCCCGCAGAGTTGCTGGACTGCAAAGAAAAATCCACTTTCCTCATTTTCTCTCTCGCTCACTCTTCCCTTTTTATCAAAATGGCCTGGACAGAAGCCAGTGTAGATTCATGGTGGCCAGCATCGACAGAGCACCATAATACTGCTGTTGTATTACTGCACTGCAGCTGAATCGGTGGAGCTTGAACTTCACGCCTCCTCCATTTACTCTCTACCACAATCTTTAATTGGGTCAATTAAATTCCAGAGCAAAAACACCATGGTAATGTGATCAGTTTGCTTAGGGTTTATTTACTCCCACGGTGGAGCATGTAGGTGTGGACAGAGCACACTTCATTGTTAGCTCTTAGTTTTCACTCTTTTCTGATCACTAAATACATGAGCCGTCTGCAAATGCATGAATGTGGCAATTTAAAATAAAGGTCTTTACACACCAGGAAGGTGGCAAAGCATCTGAGTATACTCATATAGTTAAAATCAACCTTGGCCCAAATAAAAACATTTAGCGTAATATTCAGCTTCGGTTTTTTGTTTGGGGTTTTTTTTTGGGGGGGGGTGATTTGATTGCACACAAAAAACAAAATCTATGAGAGGCCCTGAACAATGGAAGTGTTGTATAGAAAGACATTCAAATGTCTTGTCATATACAATGTCAATGCCCAATGAAAACAACACGCACTTTGCAAACCTTTCTTTTTGGGAGTCTGAAACAGCTCCCAGGTTCTCTCTCTCTCTCTCTCTCTCTCTCTCTCTCTCTCAAACCCCCTCCTCTCATTCATCTCCTGTATTGTGTATGACAAAGGCCAGAGGAGAGAGTTGTCCACAGCACTGAGTAAAGAAAGAGAGGGGGAGGGGAGTAAGGGGGGGTTACCCCACAGGAAAGAACCTGCTGATCCTCCAACAACGAAGATCGTCCTGGGGTCAAGCCAGGGGCGGTCAGTGTGTCAGTTAAGCCCCATGGATAGACAGACGCCTGTAGAATGTACTTTAACTTATAGACCTCTGCCTGGCCTGGCTGGTCAGCACTAGGCACTCGCTACCCTGATTTTCTTTCCCAGGGTCACCTAGCCAGAATAAAGATCCTATTATTAATATTACGGGCTATTTCCATGGTTGTCCCTCGACTGCGCAGCAGGCGCTGTTCGTGAAGAAGGTCTTTCTCGGACTACTAGGCGGCATCACATCTGTCAGACATGTGTCCTATAGAGTCTTTGATGTTTCAGATAGCAGACCGGCGTCTATCCGATGTGTGCGCCTCTAGCACAGAGACAGAAGATCCTAGAGCCCCGCTGGGCCGAACAAAGACACGAGTGTCTCCCAGCTAACAGGGATAAGTAGTACAGATTTCCTCTCCGCATGAGGTCTCGCCATCTTTTGTCTGGTTACACACACAACCATCTTGCACACGCACTTACACACCCCGTTTGCATAAGTAGGACAGTAATGATGCAGGCATGAATGAAGCAATGTCCCCCCCCAAGATATACAGTATTTTGGAGCCAATGGCTAGTTTTGGATATGAGATTATTTGAACTACTTATGACTGGCCGGAGCTAGGGGTGGTCCGTTCATGATTGTTTTGGGGGCTAATGCTGGATTAGTTTTTTCTTTTTTTTTTAAAGAAAATGTTTACTCTACACTTCTTAGAATGGTCTTACCCGTGTTATTGTAACCATTATGAAGACACTGTCTTTACATAGACTTGTGGTTTGATTAAGTTTTCCCCTTATTAAACTAGGGCTGCAACTATCAATTATTTTCGTAGCGATTGTATATCAACAAATTAACGTGAAAAACTGTAGACGAATAGTTTAAGTCCATATTTTATTCTGACCCTTCCACAAAAAGGCCTAGTTGTCCTGACCCGTTATCCATCATTTATACATTATGGATAATTAGTGTGGACTTAAACTGTTATTCGTCTATAGTAGGCTACTGACCAAATCGGTCAGTCTGAATGACCACTTAAGCCGCACACTCCATATTTGGGCGTAGCTGCATTGGGAACTCCTTCTATGGTTATTAGTCATAGTGTATATCTTATATCTTATATCATTTTAATATAAGATAATACTTTTGTCGCACAAAAATAGCGTATTGTGAGCTATTCCTCATTACTATTTCTACTTTTAAAATAATTTGAAAGAAAAAAATTAAGATTGAAGTTTTCTCCCTGAATTGATTGGATTTCTTCTTTCTTTTTATATTTCTTTTAAATAAATTGAATGGATTAGTTTTTAATGATTATTAAATTCACCCAGTGCCAGATTTTCTATTTGTCCTTACCTTTTAAGTAGTCACAGAATATTTTATGTCCACTATTATGATTTATCCCCCGATAATTAGAGTGCCATTCGCCTGGTGTTCCGTGAGTCAACCGGCCGTGCCATTCCTTCATTCTCCATTGAAAATCCTATAGAATGAGAGTGGAGTGTTTTTAGCGAACAGTCAAATGGAGACTCACATGGTGCGCAAGGGCGCCATATATCGTAAACCACTGAAAACCTAAAATCTCGTCTTTCTTGTATTTGGCACTTGCAGAGCCTTGGATGAAAAAGAAAAATCTCGTACACAAACACTCACACACATTATCTCTCTTTTAAAACAAGAAATCGTGAAATAGCAGATATTTTTTTTCTAATTTGGCCAATCACTGATCGAGTGCCGATAAATCGGACGTACGCGTTAAGGGTACCTTCTAAACTCAAACTATAGATGGTTTTCGAGAGAAACTGCAACTTTTTGAGTATGATGAATAGAGAAAAGATGCTTTTTGAAGTTTTAAACCAACAGCAAAGAGAGGAGACAGCGAGAGCAATCTTGTAGAAAGCTAAACCTAGCTGCGAGTGCAGACTAGGTACATACAGTACTCCTGTATCCCACTGTTTGACTCCTCTCAGGTCTGGAAAGTCTAAGCCAAGCCCAGCAGGAATCTGAAATATTTCTGCCTCCAGGTCTTTGTGAGCGCAAACCAAACTGAATGATTTTTTAATCATCAATTATGGCTGGGATTCTTCAACATTATTTATGACTTTGAGCCAAACCCCAGCAATCGTGCCAAACATACAGCATTTTTTATTTATATGAAGATTTCTATAGTCTGTCTGTCAGTGAATGCGTCTCTGCTTCGCATGTCTGGGATCAGAACGGCAGTCCAGCACCTTTTGACCAGTTAGGTATTCAGTCAAGCTGACATTCTCACATGTGCCTGCCCGGTGGCTCATCCACCATTGAATGATGCTGTAGCTGTGCTCTTATTTCACATTTATACTTCTGAAAAGGAGCTTTATCTGCGACGCCTGAAGAACAGAGACACGTTGAACGAGTCACTCTTTCATCGAACACAAGCCTGATGAAAGAAAACTGTAGTATGTTTTGTACCTTGGATTCTTCACAGGCAGGAGACACACGCGCCGCGCACACACGCGCACGCACACACTCTTCCTTGTTCTCAAGGACTCTGTCTGGCAGACAGAGGCGTCGTTCTGTCGTGCAGAAGATTTCCAACCTTGAAAAAGCCACCACTCCTCAGTTTAATGACGGCAAGCCACAACAGTGGTGTGGTAATGACTGGATTGTGTACAACATCACCCACCCCCCCTCCCCCTCATCGAAGGAGCCTTTGTATTCACCGCAGGCGCTGCTTTTCCCACCACAGAGTGAGGGAGGGGAGAGAAAAAAACAAGCGCGCCTCTCCAGCGCTAACTCAATAATGACTTCCCACGGGGGAGAAGAGAATATTGTGCCGTCTTTGAACTGGCAGTGCTGCAGGACACCCCACGGTCCCAGATCCACTGCAGGAAGTTCTCACAGGAACTTTAAAGAGATAGCCAGGACTGTACACACACACACACACACACACACACACACACAAACACTCTGTGTTTCTCTCTCATCACGTCTTCGTAGCTTACATTATTTTTTATTTGGTTATTATTTGTTCTCCTTTTTTCACCAAATTGTCCCATGTCAAGCTTGGGTTGTTCACAGTGAAGTTCACAGTGAATTCAGGGTCATTGTTCATGTTGTGCCTGTTTCTTTTTCTTTTCCCCCCGGGGAACCTGCCCATCCCCCCCACCCTCTCGTTTTCTTTTCCATTTCTTTTCCCCCCTAGCTTATCCAGAGAATGAGAGTTCTTTGGATTCAGCACAATCTATGCGATCTGTTTACACAGTCCCTCCTGAGGTCTTAAATGAACATACAGCCCCTCTCCGTTACGAACTCCTTTAAATGCTTTTTCCTCCCCAGAGTGAGGGAGCTCGTTAGGGCTGTGTGGTATTGGTAAGGAGCCATCGTGGTGCTCAGCGCGGTGGGTTAATTGGCCCAGCGAGAGTGGCAGGAACACTCCTCTAGTAGCAAGGAAGTGAATGGTGGAGGGCGACGCTACCTCGACTGTCCTCACACACCTTACACATTGATGGATGTGGGCTGTGCCATGCAATGCCTGCTCCCCCGGTGATAATTGGGCTGCTCGCTAAACTTAACTTCACCTGCCAGGACGGATAGCAACTGCAAGGAACTGTGCAAGGAAGGCCCTTATTTTAAATGTAAACCATATTTATTTTACTTGAAGGGGGCGCCTTATAAAACGCAATAAATAAAAGAACAAGTTCTGCTTCTGTAAAACGTAAGCCCCGGCAAAGGACACATTCTTTAATAAACTGCTTTGTGAGTGTATGCTATCTTGATATCTTGTAGAAGGGGAGAATATAGCTTCAGGGTGTTTGCTTTTAGGTGTTTTTTGGTCCAGACTTATTGACGGCACTGCAGTCATGTATTTTACACCACCGTAGGCCATTCAAGGTTGTCTCGACTTCTCATCCCCAAGGATTTATTCTTGTTTTCCTCAACTGTGCCGTGATTGTTGGATGAAGCTGACAAGAGAAATGTTGAAAACACTAGATCATCCCAGACTTGGCTGTCTAAAATTCATATTGCGCGTGCAGCTTTTCCCTGATGTGCAGCATCCACAGATTGCCAAGAAAATATCCCTGAAAAGGAGCTTCTGATACTTGGTGGCCACTCAAGAAGCTACTGGGTCCTTAAATGTCATTATGACAATCATTAAAATGGCAATCATGTACAGTATGAAAGACTCTTGACGTCCGCAATCATCAGAGCCCGCCGGCATCCACCAGCCATACTGCGCTCGGTCTAGCAGCAGCCAATTTAGTTTAGCCTCTCAGGGCTGCTGTTCGTGCGCATGCATGGAGCCCTGCACGTCTGTAATCCTCTCAGTCTCTTATCACCTCTCGCAGTGAGAGCGGCAGTGGGGGAAGGAGAGTGATGCCGGAGTTATCTGCTGAGCCCATCATCTCCCTACATCATTAAACATCTATATTTCCATATTTCATTGAGCTTTTCCTCCCAAACGCCTCTGAAAAAGGCAGCCTACTTAGCATTCAGATGAGAATGGGATTGGGGTAATGGGTATTAGATTTGTAGATGGTTATCCCATGTCTTTAGCACGGCATGCAGTCGTTCAATTGGCTCCACTGTCTCACATGCAGCCACGCTGATTAAGTTGTACTACATTACATCTCTTCCATTTCTCTCATCCATGCTGTACAAAATATATCTTTAAATGGGAGGGTGGGTGGTTAGGTTCATTTTACCCGCAACTTTATCTCTCTCCTGTGCGGAACCCCTTGAACGAGACGGTTCATCTCAAGGGGTTATTCCCTAATAAAGAATTTCAACACACTGTCTCTCACAGGTCCAGAAAGGTGACAGCCCTGGCCGGTCCTTTGCAGAAAATCTCCCGGTGTAAAAAAGACTTGGGTCTGGAGCTAGACGAGCTGGAGCAAGCAGCAGCCATGGTGGAGAAAGAGAAAGAGGAAGATGAAGAACAGAGGAGTAGATCCAGCGGTCCTCAGACCCTCGCCGGTGACTGCAGCAGCCACAGTGACTCCAGCAGCAGCAGCAATGACTCGTCCGAAGAGAGCGACGACTCTGAGGCTGACAGGCAAGGCTGCACTCACTCAGCCGAGGGAGGGGGTGCAGGGGGTGGAGGGAGAGGAGGAGAGAAAGCCAAGGCCAGCCCTCCTCCACTCCAGCCCCGGCCCTTGCACGCCTCCCCCACTCCCCTCCCCCGGCAGCCACCCCCGACCACTGTAACATTATCAGCAGGGAGGAAACCCGAGCCCCTGATACAGGAGCTGGGAGAGCAGGTTGCGGAGGAGCTGTGGATCTCCCAGGCTCAGCCTCGTGCCGGACATACCGGTGACGACGGGAGCGCAACAGAGGCGGAGAGAAGCGGCTCACAGCTCGCCGCCACCGCCGCCAGCAGCGCTGGAACGTTCCTAGAGCTGTGTCCTCGCAGGAACCCTTTGCTAGTTGTCAAAACAGAGAGGGATCTTGACGAGGATGACATAATCGGCTAATGGACCTTATGACAGGTGTGTATGTGACAGCTTGTTGAACACTGGGCTGTAAGCCCAGTGCTGATGATGATGCAGACAGAGTAGGAATAAAGGTGAGTCATGTTTTGTGCGTGTATATTTTACTCTAAGTTGGTTCTTTGATGAGTTTCATAATTATGTTTCTGTCAATGTCACATCTATACTGCTTAGTTAAATTGTGAAATGAATTTTTAACATAAAGGAAGTTTATTTTGTACAGCAATTAAAATGGACTTAAATTGTCTTATCAGCAAGCTGTATCATGCCTTTGCTAATATAATGTAACACAATGTGCCATATGCATTTAAAACATCTATGTCATGACTAAATTTTAATGTACTGTACTTCCTCCTGCACTTATTTGTAGGGGTGCAACAGTGAAGTAATTGATTGATTAATTTGATAAAAATTGATTTGGGCAAGACATTATAGCCGATTAAAAAAAAAAAAAAAAAAAAAAAAAATGTTTCTCCATTAATGCCCACAGTTTTCACTATTGCCTTTCGTTTCAAAATCCATTTCCTTCTGGAAACTGTATAGGCAAAGCACTCACCGAGCGCCATTGATTGAAGCAGAGAGAAGAGACTGTGCCGGCGCTAAAAAGAGGGGTGAGCGGAGCGCCGCGCGGGAGTGATTGATTCATCTGGCATGAATGGAGGCGCGCCGTTGACACAGCTCAATATCATCAGCTGTGTCTAGCAGGCGAGAGAAAACAAACAAGGAAGCACATGTCAGGCAGATAGATGAGGGCTGTGCGCTGGGGCTGCAGCACGGGAGCCGTTTGTTTGAGATAAGAGCGCCCCAGGGCCGAGGGGGGGGGGGGGGGGGGGGGACTCAGGGTTCAGTCGAGAGCAGGCAAAGGCTATCTGCCACTCAGTCCTGAAGACAACGCATTACAGTAATGTTTGTATTAGCAATTGACTACATTTTGGTTAGGGAAATTTTCCCATTTCGAACATAAACCACATGTTTCCCTTCCTGAGAGTAAAATGAGGGGTAAATTGGTCTGGTTAGGTGTAATTGAGGGCAAAACAAATGACTCGAATGACCTACATTTCGTAGAAGCACAAAAGGTATCGCGGCTTGGGAAGCTCATAACTCAGGTGTAAGTGGGTGAGGGAAGTGATTGATCATGTGTGGCCACAGCATATAGCCCCCCGCATCTTTTCAAGGAGATTTCTCTCCTGTGTGAATGAATGAAGGGAGCCGAGGACGGAGCCACTGGTGATGATGGCTTCTTAGCCAGGTGGTCTCTGTGGTATTGTGGTAGCCGAGATGAGATGGATGGCGCGGTTAAGCGCCTCCCAAGCAGAGGCAGCCTCCCAAGAGTGAGCGCCATCATGCCTGTGACTGAGATGAGTTACAACACCAGAGTCGAACCCATTTTAAACTCCCTTTCATTCTGGGGGACACAAGTCCAGGGACTGTGTCGGCCCTGCAGGCATGGCTTTCTCTCCCCAGCCGAGTTTCACATTGATTAAGTGACAGTGGGCTCCGATGCCGTTTTTCATCTTAAAGTGGCCTACGTATTCCCCCATTAGCTCAGCCGTCAAGGCACTCGGCCGAGGGAGTCTCAGCCAAGCTTGGCACTTCAGTCTCTTCTTCTGCAATTAATACTCTCGTGGAGAGACATTTTTCAACAGAGTAGACTACAACTGTATTCTAATGAATGTGGTTGATAAATTCTGCAAGGCATTAATTCATGGAATGTGTATGCACTATTTTGACTTGGATTTGATAAATTGGCTCTCCTAGACTCCTACTCTAGTAGAGAGTGTGCCTTTTTAACCTCGGAGGTCTGGAAATTGCAGTAATGTGGCCCAGGTATAATTTGCACCAACTGCCCTCAGAATGCCTTTGCCTTGTTTAATTAGCCTACCGGCGCTTAAAAGTGTAATGTGTGAGAAAAATGGGATTAACAACACCATCTGTCTCACCCTCATGAGCACTTCACCATTATGAGCTGACAAAAGAGTTCGACATCACAGAGATTAAATGGGCATGTGAGCCAAGGAGATGTAGGCCTGTCTTGTACCACAGAGAAGGTCATCGGTAGACTCTTCCATAAATACAACACTGTAGGTCAATAGCGAAAAGTTCTACCAGCTTGTAGATCAGCTATTTTAGCTGTGAAATGTATTCATTTAAATTAATGTACCGGTATTCATTTTACTATGAATGCTGCCTTGCACCATGGCAGCATTCAATTAAGTATCCCATATTCCCGTGGTAGTGAATGGAAATTTCTGAATGATCTCTTTACAGCTAATATTATGCTCCCTTGTTTTCATTTCCAATGGAAGGCACCCTCTCCCTACAGACGGGGAGGGAGGGAGAGAGAGTGAGGACAGGACCTCGTAGTTGATTGTAATAGAAAACTCAATCTCCTCTCCCCTTCCTGAGAGGCAAAGTGATTCTGGTGCTTGAAAAGATTAATAGCCCTCAAGAAGAAATGAATCAGGTGCTCTCCAGGGCTTGACTCCTCCAATGGGCGTACAAATAGAATTCCTTTTGTGCTCTCCCTTATTTGCGCGGCTGTGTCGCCTGCACAGCTCCGCTGTCCCTTTGTGGCCCTAAGCGCTGGATGGTGTTGCTTAAGGCTTGGCAGGCGAAGAGCCGACGGCCATGCAGCTCCAGCGCTCCTGAAGAGAACCAGGTGTTGACGTTCCTTTCTACGGCTCATTTGTAGGCTGTGCGCCTGGAATGACTGGCATATGGAAATGAGGGAGTCAGTGCATGGGATGTGTCAGTATCTCTAAAGGCAGATAGCATTGACAGGAGGAGATCTAAATGAGGTATTTCCATTGCACTTAATCACAAAAACAATAACCCCCTCCCCCCCTCATGTTCAGTGTGTATGCGTGTGTTGACAGCGCCGGTATCCACTTGTCCTTGGCTGCGCTGCCTGACTGATTCACTCTAATTGGTGTGAGTAATGTCTGTTAAATCACTCCTTAACCCTCAGTGGACGTATTCTGTCGGGTCACTTAATGCTGCAAATTATTTCTGCCATGCTAGGACTGTGTGCCTTTTGTGTGCATATGAGAGAGGTCCTCAATCTCGTCTTGTAAGTATGCAGTGACCTATGGGTGACTGCATATATATGCATATATATGGATGCATATATATGGATGAGCACAGTGGTCTCAAAGAGCAGCCATGCAGGGATGTGCCCGCTAGATCACCATTCACCGCTAGATAGTACAACACTAGAGTGCATGTGTTTGTTCCAACGCACTAAGAGTCCAACCGGTATTAGTCCGACACCCTACCCCCAAACCCTAACCTCACAGAGAAGCCACAGGTGAGTTTTAACCTGCAACGAATGTCAGGAGCCACGGGTGAGTTTTAACCAGCCATGCATGTGTCGTAACCGTCGGACTCACGCATGTGTATAGACTGTTGCACAACGGCCCAACATCAGCAGAGACTCGGCACCCAGCTGGGTAGAGAAGTGGGCCTGGGTTTCACACCGCAGCTGAGTTTGATACTACTCCTGGAAGTAATGAACTGTGTCAGGGCCTCCATTGTCCCTTCGGTTTTCAAGAGTACGCTGCTCTTATTGGTTGGCAAAGTCGGTCTCCATAAATAGTTCCCATGTCCCTTCAAAATGTATTGCAACATCCCAGTGCTGGCAAAGTTGGTCATCCAGAAATGTCCCACAGTCTATTGAAATGCATTACAACATCCCAGTGCCGGAGAGAAAGTCACCACAAAGTTTCCATAAGTTGCCACAAACTCTCCATTCAGGGCTCTACACTAGAACCACAGGGGGAAAAGAAGCAAACATGCATGAGGTCATACGGCCACAGGTTTCATTCCATGGAACTCCCACCTGCAGCCCGCAGCTCTAAATGTAAGCATGACATGCTTGATGAACAACAGAAAGAGCTGCACTCTTCTATAGACTTAGATAATGGACCTGTGCCATCCAGCCATGAAGACATGAAGCCTCTACGGTACACCATGTCATGCACTTTTAATCATACATACACAGCAGGTCTGTTGAGATTACTCTTCTATTTGACATGCTTAGAGCACTTCCGTCTCAATGGCAAATCCTGACGTTTTAATCTGAGCTGGTTCAAGCTAAGGCATGCATGTGTCAAGAAAACAAAACAGGCAAAAAAGCTTGTTTTATGTTTGTTTTCATAGCAAAAGCAGCTGTCAAACATGATTAATATTTCAGCATGCGACAGTGCTGGAGGGAGTCAGTAAGTGTTAGGGGAGGTGGAAACAACATGCTGACTCTTTCTGCATTTCTTGCTGGCCCGCTCTTCTTCCTTCGCAGTAAAATCCTCAGTGTTAATTGTTACAAATGGATGAATGAACACAGATCACGGCCACCTTTACTCTTTTCAGTGCCCTGAGAGCTAAAATAACCTGACAGGATGAAAGTTGAACTGGGTAAAGTTTATGTGGCGGTGCCAAGCTCTTTGCTTCCTTTAAAGCTGTGGTGTATCATGAAGGTGTACATGGTTCAGTACGTTTTTCTATCAGATAAGCCTCAGGGGCAGCATTTGTTCTGTATTGTGTCCAGGGGACTAGGGCCTTCTGACCCCATGAAGTACATACCCCCCCACACACACACACACACACACACACACACACCTCCCTCTGCACAGAAGCGGGCTGAGCCCCCCTCTAATGATGCCTCACAGACATTAGCATGTTGCTAACAGGCAGGGAACAAAGGCTCTTTCCCCACCCGCACCCGCTCCGCAGACGAGACTCCCCTGACACTACCAACACAAGCTTTTGACAGATGTAAAGCCTGCACTCACACACACACACACACACACACACACACACACACACACACACAGAAACACAATAACATGCTCTCTGCTTCTTTAAACTCACAGCGCTCCCATTGACATGAGCTGAGCAAACAAAACACATGGACTTTCCTCTCTGATAAATAGCCTGTAGAGCAGAAAAACAAGACTTCATTCTGCCATCTTCTGACTCCACTTGTCTCATGTACTCTTCAACCAATTCTCGCAATCTCTCCGCAGTCCGCACTTCCTTTCCTCTGCTCCTCTCTCACACTCTCTCACTCAAATGCACACATTAGAGCCTCACTCTCACTTGTGGCCTTATTGTTTTCTTCTACCAAATCTCTTTAACACATATCGATTCTTTGGTTACATGTTGTGCCATTCGTGCAGTTAAAGCATCACATGGAACAGGTTTCACTGAGCTTTATTTCAGGTTCTTTATTTTCAGGAGTTACTAAGCAGGATCATTCTCACACTATATCCTTACTCTTACTTTTTGTATACCCTTAAACCTGACACATTCATTCTTTCAACATCTACAGTATATCTGTATAAATGCACCAAGTCTCTGTAAGTCTGTCTGTCTGTGTGTAATCCATGTAACTCGAGAACCGTTCGCCCCACCGACTTCAAATTCAACATGCACGTTCCACACCACCACAGGGGGTGCAGTGGCCAAAAAAGCCTCTGCACGGGCTCTGAACAGGGCCCCTGCCCACTGTGCCCAGGGTCCATATATGGAGCTGGCTTGTTCTGACATCATTATGACGTCTGCATATACTCCATATTTGGGCATGCCTGACAAAGAACTCCATATATGGGCATAAAAGGGACACAGACATAGTATCTGGGTGGCCGGGGCCACACAGTAGATCACAACATGACCGAATACCATGGGTACCTATTACAGTAGACTGTTTTATCTTCAATGTTTCAAACAAATTCAGAAAGAACGAACAGCTGTCTGCTCAGACTCCAACATAACCATGACTATGTCTAGAATTTGTATTCCTCAAATGTATAATACACGGAAACTAAGCATATATGCAAAGCAACACATTAAGAATGGTTCAAGATTTTATCTGTTACATCTCTTACTAGTACACAAGAGTAATGTGCTTTGATTTTGGCACCTAGACAAATGACAAATGATTAGCATATAGCAATACACCCGGTGTAACCCATGGGAGAAAGAAAGAGAATGAAAAATACATCCTACAAATGCTGCTATTTGTCCCAAAGTCACTGCAAAAGATTACAAGATTGCTGCTATTTGTCTCAAAAAGCTTTATACCCTGTAATTTATATATATATATTACATATAACATGTAGGCTACTTACATTTCATACTGTACTGTATAACAACGTAATGTGACAGCTCTTTTTACACAATGCTTTACCCCCTCCAACTGTATATACTTGATTATACTTTGGCATAATCAAGCCAATAAAGAAAGCTCATTTGAATTGAATTGTATGGTGTTACACCAAAAGTGGTGTCTCTGAACCACCTGCCACATTCCAATCCGTCCTGTGGAGCTGTAGGCCGTGGGCAAGCAGCTTTAAAGATTGATTTGGTGCTCTCATTGACTTCAATATTAATGTGTGTTTATTATGCAGTGACAACCCCCCCCCCCCCCTCTGAAATTTGCCAGGAGCCACCACCGCTACAGAACAATTAGGGCTAGGTCTTACAGCATGTGCCGTGGGGCCAGACCTACACCCTTGCAGCAGTCCTAAGCGCCTCTCCATTTCCCCCAAGCACACATCACAAGAGCCTGCACACACAACCCCCCTGGGACGCTGTGTATGAAAGCAGATCCCCGTACGTGACGCTATGCCGAGGCTGTCAGCTCGTCACGCATTGGCACTCTGCGATTCAATCGCTGCACTCCGGCATCGTTGAGAGGTGTAGATTACATCTGCACGGTAAACTGCTGTGCCTCCCAGCAGAGCAGACACACACCGTGTGTGTGTGTGTGTGTGTGTGTGTGTGTGTGTGTGTGTGCGAGGGGGGTTTCCAAAAGGAGACAGAGGCGTCTGTGAAAGGTGTCACACGGCTTTAGTTCAAAGTTGCTCCTTGACCTCACCAAACTCATCTATGGGCAAGACTTGAGGCTAATGAAATGCACAAATTAAATATGCAGAGGCTATTAACACAAGAGACAGGAACAAGGGGTTGAGTGACGGGGACGTCATCGCTTCAAGTGCATTACAGAACACAGGCTTTCCTGTTCTGCTCCTGTCTGCCATAATGTGACTGGCAGTTTGTGGAATTTTCCTGACAGACTACCCCTATAGTACGCTAATGGTGTATCGCTACTACATCGTATCAAGCCCTGGAAACCGTGTCAGATCAGATAAGGAGCACTAATGGCTAATAAAACTATATGGAGGCTGGCTGTTAGTTGTTTAGTGGCTCTCCTCTGAAAGGGAAAGGAGCACATTGGCCATCAAGCTCTTACATAAATGTTAATAAGGTTACTGGTCCATTTACTCATAGAGCTAGGCCGTCAACCCCTGAACCCTGGCAAAGTGGCTGCTTGAACTGACCTTAAGCTGCTCCAAATGGCGTGGGAGATGATAATGAATAATACAACTGTTGGCTGAATAGGCCGGGACATTCTACAAATGTTCAGTTTGGCTGTATTTCCATGTTCTTGGAGAGTTTGATTTGTAGATGGAAGTTAAGCCATATTTGCCATGAAATCCTGAATGTATAGTAGGCTATATGCCATACGTTATTATCCTAAATTACCCTCATATTTAATTAGCACGTGCTGTCGTTCTGTGTAAGAAAAGCTCAGACAACTAATTTGAGAGTAAGAAAATATCTTCAAATCCAGTGAATTACTATGTAAACAAAACCGATGGTAACAGCTTTACAATAATAGAGGATGCAACATGTTATTAAGGATTTACAGTAGCTTATGAGACAGCCAGTCAGCTCCGGTCCTCTGGCAACATGAGTACTGCTGGTTTTACATCCTACCGTGAAGTTTATTGCATTCACATGAGCTCTTGTAATTCTTGCTGTCTAATCATGGACTACTTAGACCTGGTAGGATAAAAACCCAGCAGGTTCCCAAGGACTGGAGTAGGGAACCAGCACTCTAACCTCAGTGGATATACATTGGGATTTGCACCTGGGCTAAAAGTGTGTCCCACACTAATATATCCCAGGCCTGAGCGCGCGGCATAACCCTAACGTGCGCTAATCTCTCTGACACGAAATCAATGAGGCGCCCACCCACACATCATTCATCTCTCGCAGTTGAATGCAGGCTCCTAGCTTGCTCTCCAGCCAGGAAGAGACTGTGGCCTGCCTGCACACATCTGTGGGATGTTAGCATCATTTGTGGATTTATGAGTGTGTCGAAGAACCACGAACACACATACTTGCATGCCTTCCCTTTGCCGGGGTAGTGCCAGGACACTGCATAATACTATACTATAAATTATTAAATACCAAAACTCTGATAGAAGCTTGGGTTGTACATCTATATGGGGCATGATATAAGTAAAATTATTGTTGATCATCTTTATCTGTTGCTTCAGTGCTCTGTGAGTGGGTAACTGTATGTAAATAATACATTGGGGCATATCATCTGTTTAAAGTCCGCTTTCCAGGCACCGCTGGGTTGGACTGGATCCTGACTATGGCTTTCTTCCACCAGGAACGGTCCATGGCCAGTGGCCACCTCATGGTCGATTCTGAGTGCTTTCATGTCAGCAAACACAGTCGCCGGCCAGTGAGTCTTGTCCCCTTTAGGTTCATTGACATTTCTTCACCCACGCATTCTCTTCTTTCCTTGCCATGTGTTCGTATAGTAAGGAGAGGCAGACTGTATACCATGGCAGTCTGCCTCTCCTCACCACATCCACTATGCCCTCCAGACTGTACCATGGCAGTCTGCCTCTCCTCACCACATCCACTATGCCCTCCACTCCCATCCTCTGTCTCAGCTATGCACTCCCTCGGTGACACACCACACATCATCCTCATCTGGGCTCTGTACAGCCTCTCTTCATGCTCCACCGTCGCGGCCCATGTCTCACGTCCATACATCATGCCACTGAGTACATATACAATGTTGAAAGAGTAATGTGCTTTTCACCAGTTAGCTGGGTGACCATAATGATTGCTTGATAATTACATTTGGGCTCAGAAGCTCTCAGATTGGAACCATTCATATTTCTGTCACATTAACTTTCTCTGCATGTAATAACGGGCCAATAGAAAAAAGGAGCACATAAATTCTTTCAGCATGGGAAACGAATCCCAACATGCATAATAAGCAAGAAACAGAAAACGTGTGCCTCAAAAACATGTATGAATCCTGGTTTGTCATTGGATAGTGGACTGACTATCGACTCTCTCTGAAAAGTAGACTATTCTAAAGGCCTTTGTGTCCACCAAAATGAATAACCAGTGTAAAGTTAAGGGAATTTGTTCTTATCTGTGAGTAGATTATCTCCCTCCAGAGTCACCATGGCTTTGACACACTTGTTTAGGAGACAGCAATGTTACACTCAGGTATAGAACCTTGCTCAGTATTCAACTCTAGCAGCACATTCCATATTGGATGACAACTAAAGACAGACATCCGCGAATAGATCTATGGGAATATGATGGGCTCCGTCTGAGAGGGAGAGATAGATGGAATACGAGTGAGAGAGAAGGATACATTAGAGTGGCTGGTGCCAACACTGATGCTGCTTTGCAGAGTGAGCCTCTTTCTTGGTGATGCACATCTTGGCAGTCTCACATCCAGCCTGCTGGAGAGAGCAGGAACGTGAGAGCCAGACGGCACTGTGATTCGTGACAAGCTCTAATCGCAAACAGACCTCGATTCTGGAGCGCCGTTTTGAGAGAAAACAAGCATCTTGTCATTCTCCCAAGTTCGTGGGATGATGTCAATTTAGAACTTTTGCAGAGAAAGTAACTAGCTGGTTTCTCTGGGGGACATGGAGAGACATGAATCAGATTGAACTGACACAATAGCTAACCAATGTCCACGGCTTTCACAGATGAGCTGGACTTAGTGCTCAGACAATGCGTGACCGTATATTGTACATATTATGTGTACATGAGTGCACTCAGCAGAAGAATGGAAGCCTTGTGCGACTTTTTTTATTCATTGCAGTTACATGCATCAGCACAATGCACATGAACTGCCCTTAGGCATGTTTTTACTGTGCAAACACTCGCTCCACTGGACAAGCCGCAACCTCCTCTAACGTGATGGATCAGTGGGCTGTGTAAAAACCTGCTCTCTCTTGACAGAGCCGATTAACTCTTAATGGTGTGTTTCTCCTCACATGACAGCTTTCGTCACAATATTATGACCACATAGTGTTCATCCTATGGGGAATCATTAGAGGGATGCATGTGTAATTATTGGTCTAATGTTTTCTCTCTATTGATATGCATTATGCATATAGCTCAGGGAAATGTGTAGATTCCTTGTTAACATGTAGTGTTTCACCTACATCAATTCAGCTTAAATATCAGCTCCTTGCTGGAAAATTGCTGCTGGTGTTAAAACAATGTTAGTATAAAATGAATATTCAGCATCTGAGCATATTGCTAAACCCAAACCCCACAGTCATTTGGACAACTATAGTCAAATAATGTATTATTATAGGAGACATTCATTTTAAAACCGTTCCCGGAACTCTTTTAAAATGACCCCGTTTGGGAGAATAAGCCTTGGGAACCCATACTTCCGAGCGATGTGGCTCGATGGTCAGGCCTATCCTGTTTCTGTTCACAAGTACGCCTACTAGACATCATGCTAGTACAGGTATGTCACAGTATAGGGACTAACCCCCAATCCAAAGTTCCAAACCTTGATGCTGAGTGCCAAGCAGGGTGGCATTGGTACAATTTTTTTAGTTTATAGTATGAGTCCGCTGGGACTTGAACCCCGACCACAAGGCCACTGAGCTAGTCATTTTCTGGGAATAGGAGCGGAGCTTCAACCGTCTCTCTCCGTCTCTCTCTCTCTCTCGTCCTCAGACGAGCCCTCCATCGTCACTTTCAGTCATCCCGGTTCTCCATACATCTGGCCAGCTTATTGGTGCTTTGCACTCCTGTGTCTTTCTTGAGTACATCCACGTATGTTAATCTCCTCGTGGCGTACGACCGTTGTTAAATTATTAGTCCACCAGTGTTGTTGTAACTGATAAACAGTACCCACCCCAAATCTTTGCCACAGTCCTTTTGCAAATAAGAACACCACTGGATTGTTTGTGCCTGTTGTAATGTGTGGCTGTATTCTTACATTTCTGCAAGGCAGATAAAAGTGTACAGACACATTTTAGGAGATGAAAACAGTCTCACTTGTTGTCATGGTCATATGATAAGAAATTAAGTTTAGCGATGCATAATCTGCCATCTGATGTGGACATACCGGTACTTTGTTTTGGGTTAGGGTTAGCTAATTTAATTTGAACTTTAACCAGGACATTGGACTGTAAATTGTTTCTAGGGGGGGGGGCTCCCCAAGCGGGTGGTCTGTGTGTCCTCCCCCAGAAATCTTTGAACAGAGTAGATGTAATTTCCTGTGTTCTGGTGAATTTGGGGAGTTTGGTCATTTTGTGTGTGTGTGTGTGTGTGTGTGTGTGTGTGTGTGTGTGTGTGTGTGTGTGTGTGTGTGTGTGTGTGTGTGTGCGCGCGCATGTGCATGTATTACATGCGGAAATTTATGACAGTTGTAATTTTGCCAGTAATGACATGCCAAAAATAGGGATGCTAGGTTAAAGTCGTTAAGGAAGTATAATAAGCTTTCTGCAGTGAACACACGTCTTGACTCTTTAATTGGTTTTGGCAACGGCTTGATTTATTTGCATGCTTGCCTAAATCAAAGCTAAACTGTATATTACATGTTTTAAACAAGCTCTTAATTGAATCACAGGTATTTACCTCATGTGGTTTTAATAGTTCCAATTCTACCACCACCCCAGTAGACAGCAAAGGGAAACCTCTTACCCATGGAGAGGAAAATCCAGTTGTATTAACAAGTCAATGAGAAACTCACGCATGTATAATTTCACAGAGAGCACATCTGACCTTTGTTAATGATGTCACTCAAAGCTGCAGGTGGTGTTTTCTGTTGCTGCCAAATTAACTCCCCAGGGACCAACCATGAATTGCTGCGCCAGCTGATTCCTTCTGAGGAGAAGTAAGCATAGACTAGAAGGAAGAACAGAGACTCAATCGAGATAAAAACATGGGAAAAAAGCACAGATTGTCATATTCTGTTTTCATCAGAATTCTGAAGCTTCTTGCTTATTTTGTGCTTTTTTTTGGTCCTTTTTGTTCACCATTTATGTTCAAACAACCCAATCCAGGGACTGAAATTCCTGTGTTTTGGCATGCAAATGTTTTTCATTTGTGAGTGCTCATCTGTGCATAGTTTGCATACAGTAGAAATTCCATCTCATCTAGTGGTGAGCAGAGAAAGAGAGAGAGAGAGAGAGAGAGCAGAAGAAGAGCATACCATGCTTCTATACGTTCCCAGGCACTTTGTGTTGTAGCTCCCCTGTGATGGATCACACCTGAGATTGTTTCTCTTATCTTAAAATTACCTTGACAACCTGGCTTCACAACCTGGAGTACAGTTTCTTCTGAGGCAGAATAATGTTTTGGGGATATAGAGATATTTTATTCCAACCATCACATTTCCTAGTTTCCCTTTTACTGCATTTTTTTGTACAACTCCAATCTCCTGCGACCACCTTACTCAATCTCCATTTTCTCCCTTCCTCTCATCACCTGCTGACTCACTCTCTCTTTCTCACTCCCGTCTCTGTCTCTCCCAAGATTGTACTATTATTCTCTGTCTCCGCTGCGTTGTACACTTATCACATCCAGTGTCGTGAGAATCAAATGTGAAGACTGGCTGCGTTCTCGCTGCTTAAACGTCCCCATAATGGAGCCCAAGGGTATCTGAAATTGAGTGTGAAGACTACATCAAGGTCATTTACTCCACCCTGCACGAAAGTGATGGATGTCTTGTCTGATTGCTCCATTTGGCTGCCCTACTTGGATAGGGGGGTGGGGGGGCGGTTCATATCCCATGGCACTGTCCTTATGGGTGAATGTTGCGTTTCCATGGATGGCCAGTAAGCCACTCCGAAGGTGATGAATGTTACCCCCATCCCTCTGGGCATATACTGTATAATAGCTACTAGAGCCAAGGGAGGGTATCATTCTGCATCATGACTCTTGAGTAAACATTCTGTAGGGGGTTGTAAAAATGAACATATTGATTGCTGGATGGATGGCGCTCCGTCTGTCAATGCACTAATCTGCCAAATTGACTGCGTCTCTCTGAGCACTGTGCAGCTCCAAACAGCTGGATCCAGTCACAAAAAACCATAAACACCAGCCATAGTTGGCTGGAACCTCTCCCAAGAGCCTGTGATTTATAATCCATCGGATTGTGTGTACACTTGTGGGAATTACTATATAAGAGTTACCGGACATTCAAGGCCACCTTTCACTATTTCCATACACTGGCATCAAGGAGGGAAATATGATATGGAAAATCTGCGACATGTGATAACCATTTAGTCTGGTCCCACACAGGACATCCCCTTTCACCATTACTGTTATGAAGCCTGTAGAATATGTCAGTAATGTCTTTGTATCTGATTGAACTTAATAAACAAAAAAGAGATTCCATACTATAGGCATGTCAATCACCTTAAACTGCATGACAGCTCAAACGAGAGCGATTCTCACATTCTGCCGCAATTAGGCGATGTGCATTTCTTCTGTGAGAAATTATGTTCATTGACACGTGTGAAAATGTGCAAATAGATGTGCTGTCACACTTGTGCGCGACAGGCAGGCAAGTGAAGCGTGGTTGTCTTATTCTTCATGCAATGTTATGCTTGAAAGTTAACAAAGCGTGAGATTGGGCCGTGCCTCTGTGCTGCACATTCTCAGCTTCCAGGCCTTTTGTTCTGCAGCCCTTTGTGGAGTCTGCCCTGAATTCATTGAAACTCTCCACTGCTGAGAGCTGAAGGAGCTGCATGCACGTGCGCACGTGCACGCACACACACACACACACACACACACACACACACACACACACACACACGCACACAAACATACACAATGCACAAAGACTGAAGCGCTGCCAGCATTTCGTGGGATAATCTACCTTCCTGAAGGTTTGGCGAGGCAGCGAACCCCCACTCCATTTGCTCCTCTGCCTCCCTCCCCCTTATCGGCCCAGTGTATGCGGCATGTGGTTTCCTGCCAACTTCTGGGAGCTGTGTGCAGCCTCTCCAAACAGGAACACGCATGAAGACATTCCAGCACTGAAGGAAACTGTCCTCAGCCACCCTCCCATCCCCGCCCCGTCCAATCCCCAAGACACTTCAGCACATCCACCCTCCCATCCCCGCCCCGTCCAATCCCCAAGACACTTCAGCACATCCCACACAACCCTCAACTCCTCGGGGGCTCCACCACTGGACAATCAGTGCACACAAACACTCTCCCTCATCCGCAAACTTACGTGCACATGTGCGCACGCACGCACAAACACACACACACACGCGCGCGCGTGCTCGCACACGCACGCACACACGCACACAGGCAATGGCTAGAGCACAGCCATGGAGATGGAAATCGAGACTGTTTGTATGAGAGAGAAACACAGAGTGAGTGTGTGTGTGTGTGTGTGTGTGTGTGTGTGTGTGTGTGTGTGTGTGTGTGCGTGCGTGCGTGCGCGTGTGTGTGTGTAAGAGAGAGAGAGAGTGAGAGTGAAACTGAGGGAGGTGGGTGTCAATGTGAATCGAGACCGCTTGTGTGAGAGAGAAACACAATGTGTGTGTGTGTGTGTGTGTGTGTGTGTGTGTGTGTGTGTGTGTGTGTGTGTGTGTGTGTGTGTGTGTGTGTTAACTCAACTCAACTCAACTCAAACTTTATTTATATAGCAATGTATCACAACGACCAATAGTCGACCAAAGTGCTGTACAGGTTAAAAAAATAGAAAAGACAGATCAATACATGCAAATAAAATGCATATAGACAAAATAAGAATAAATAGAAGGAGCTAAAGGCATTATACAATTTACATAATCAGGCATTGTCGAAGGCCACAGAGAAGTGAGGGACTTAAAAACCTCTAATGAGGTAGCAGAGCGAATATGGAAGGCTAGGCTGTTCCAGAGTCTAGGGCCAGCCGCTGCAAAGGCCCGGCCACCCGGTGTGTGTATGTGCGTGTGTGCGTGCGTGCGTGCGTGCGTGCGTACACATCTATGACGTGATGTGCATGGGAAAGAATGAGGGAGAAAGTGACACAAAACAAGCTTTTAAGTGAGTGAGTTTAAGTGCAATTTGAAATATATTTTGTAAAACCATCTGTCACGTGTTCATTCCTCATGTGCTAGCTGTCACATTGAACTCTTGCTTTGGTTTCCCAACATATGTCTGATGTACCACCAAGATAGAGGGATGGTATGATTAAAAAATAAACTTCTGTTTTAGTAATAACATGCACATACTGCGATCACCTTACCTTCCAAAACACATTTTTCTACCATCTGTTATTATCTAAAATATTATCTAAAAGTATATAAAACAGCTTTTATTTTTATTTTGTTATTCAAAATATATATTATGCACAATAAAGAACAAAAAGCAGCACCTTTCCCACCTATGCTGAGACAGAGAGAAAAGGATGCCTGAGGGCAGAGCCACGTGAGTATAATCAAGAGGGGAAAGGTCAAGTAGACCTAATCATGGTTAAACATCGGTCTCAAGACAGTCAGACACAACAATGCTATGGGCATCTTCACAGGAACACTCACTGAGCGTGAGACATAGCTTGTCATTGCTGACGAGGCTGAATAATTGCATTATTAGTAGGTGAAGAACTAGTAGTAAAAACATTGAGATGAAGTATCATTCAAGGAGAGACAGATAACAGAGACGGACAACAGAAGTGGAGGAGGGTTGGAGATTATTATTTTTTAATCTCTGTATCCCCTGCCCTGTGTGAACCTGTGTATTGATCTAGGAATGTCAATTGGATGTTTGTGAAAGGTAATGATTAATCCTAAATCTCTTTTCTTCTCTCTGTGTATATATCAGTGTCAGAGTGAGGATATGCCCTTATCTGCTATCCCACTGCCTTTTTAGTGGACGGTTATGTCTATCCATAACCACCTCATTCCCCATCCCCTATTTCACTCCAAAACGAATGTTTTCTAGATACAAGCAAACAGAGAGAAATGGCTTCACAGACAGAGAAGACATTGTTGGTTTTATTCCCTCTTTCATGTTTGGATGGTTTCAATAGCCTAGTGTTCCTTATTCATGTGCTTTGCCCACATAAATGATCCAAACCATGAACAGCACATGGAAATTACACAGCAAACTTTCTGTAAAGTTATGATGTCTTTGTCTGGAGTGTTTTGTGCTCAAATTCAATGCTCTTTACTTACTGTATATCAGAATCAGAATATCAGAATCAGAATCAGAATCAGAATATCTTTATTGTCATTGTACGAGACAACGAAATTGAATTGCAAACCATGAATTGCATACAATTATGCACATTCATACCTGGGTGCTGCCCGGCCAGTGCAAATCCAAATCCCATGTTCTTTCATATGTTGGCCAGTGGGCAGGTCTGACAGCACGGTTTCAAGGGCAATTGGGAAGAGCCCTGTCTTTATATTCAGACTGGTGATCAAAACAGTCACAAACACACTGACTAACCATTCCCATTTACCATAACCGAGTATCTCTCTAGTAATCCTGTCCTTATCATTATAGCATCAATTCATTTAGCCAATCCATATAAATAATATGGGCTGCCTGAAATTAAGACAACAATCCAGCTTCTCAGTTCTCACTATAGACTCAAAGTGAATGTGGTATCATTTCCCATAAAAAAGGAAAAAAGGATTTCCCATGGAGTCATTACAGAATCAGCAAGGCAGCACTTAATGTTGTTTTGACTGAATTGTAGTTATCAGTAGGCCAACGTGATGAGGCTCAATTAGAGCAGCATGCCATGAGATAAGTGGAGGTAATCACAGGGCGGAGGAAGGAGTTATGCTGTGGCATGCGTCTTCACTCTGGGCAAAAAGAGAGCGATTCACAATAGCTCCTGGAGCCGCGGAGTGTGGCTAATGAGCCTACCAAAACCCTTAATGGTAATTTAACTCTCAGAGTTAGTTACATTTAACTCTCAGAGTTAAATTACCACTCAGCATCTTGCAGTGTACAACATTCACACTTGCTTGTAGATCGCTTAATAAGACAAGTAAGACGCCTGAGGGCGAGAAGCGACCTCGCCCTAAAGGGCAAGGTGGAATGAATTCTTTACTGGCCATATATGGAGCATGTCTTGAGTGTACAGGGTTTTATCAGATCAACAATGTATGTCAGAACAGGTCAGCTCCATATATGGAGATCTAATGGTAGGGCAAGGTCACGTGCACGCATCCGCCTAGGTGACAGCAGACTGCTCGGCGAGCGCTGGTGCTTTGGCATGGAGGTTCAGATCAACATAGGGAATGAATTCTGTACTGGCCATATATGGAGCGTGTCTTGCGTGTAGGGTTTGATGAGGTCAGATCAACATATGGAATGTCAGAACAGGTCAGCTCCATGTATGGAGATCTACGGGTAGCAGCGGGGAAGGTGTCTTGAGTGTACAGGGTTTGATGAGGGCCCAGGTAGGTTGAAAACTGTAGTTGCTGGCCAATATTGATCCATGGATGAGGCAAAAGTTGCACGTTTTTGTTCCATCACATATCCCATGATACATCCAGTCAAAGTTATAGGGTGGGGTTATTATTAAAATGGAGCACGCTGACTCAGGCGTATTGGTTTGTATTGGCACCAGTGCATGCCACACCCCTTGTCATAACCTGAGGCAATAAAAATTGTACTTTCAAGAGTTCTTATACAAGAGCTGTTGGCCAAGTGCAAGTGTCCTTGATTACTAGATAGGCTGGTTTCACTCAGAGCTGCACTGTTGCACATACACCTGTTCAGATGAAGAACCACTTCAGTCTATTCTAAAGTACCATATATCAGTCAGATTCATGTGTTACTGTTCATGCTTTCGGGTGATGTAATGTGCATTGTGCATACATTAGGCTAATCAGGGATTTGAATTGTCTTACAATTACAGTACAAGTGAATTGGCTGCAAAAATGTATATGCCTGGCCTATATGAAGTGAAACTATTTTGGGGGCTTTTCTGCCTTTATTGATAGGACACAGTGAGACACAGGAAACAGGGAGAGAGAGAATGACATGCAGCAAAGGTTCCCCGGGATCTGGATTCGAACCCGCAACACCCTGCCAGGCATGCGCCTACAGTATGACTATGTGGTATGGCCCTATGAAGTGAGTTGATTAGGACTGGTGCTCTCCAGACAAATCATTGATTAGATTATTTAGTTTATCGTAGACCTATATCTTTTTTATATAATTTGCATTGAGCAGAGAAAGGAGACCATTATGCTGTACCAATGTAGGCCTACCATTATTGCTTGTTTTGTTAATTAATTAATTTCATTCGGTAATTAGACTGATGATAAGACATGATGAATAAGAGGTCTGCTAGTATTATAAACAAACACCTGCAATACACCCTCGCCTCGAACACGGGCTCGACTACACTAACACGACTACTGCATTCGGTCATCTGGATGGGCTTTCTTATGCCAGCCTGTCTGACTGCTGCTGATAAGTCTCGCGCTAGCCTTGTCCTAAGATGAACTTCCCTCTCTTCCAAACTTGAAGAGCTTGCTGTGCTGCTGCTATGCAATGCAACACCTGGCTCACGCACGCGACCGACCAACAACAGCATTGATGTGCCTTCTCCGCCACCTCCACCACGGACAAGTTGTCCGTATCATCACCCTTCTCAGTTTTCGTTTATGACACGGCCGTCTGCCAAAGCAAGTCTATTTCGGTAGATATTATTTCGCAAAAAAATAAATAATAATAAAATATCCAACGAGACTTTTAAACCGAGGCACGCGGTGATTGGGCGTCTCGCAGTCACGCGGTGGAGTGCAGTCGCTGCTGTGCCCTGCCTCGACTCAGCGCTACGAGCTTGTCTGCCACAGCTCGAGCAGAGCAGCAGCAGCGGCTGTATTCTGGATCCTCCGCGCACACGCACATACACACAACAATTACTGACAATTACAGGAGAAGCCCCCCGAATTTGCTTCGTTCGAAAGATAATTCTTCACCATGGGCGACAAGAAGAGCCCTACCAGGTAATCCACCGCGTCGCCGAGCCTCCCCGCGGTCCATTTAGACTCGTTTTAGCGAGAATCCGGCGGCGTTTTGCGGGTTGATATTCGGACGCGTTCTCAAGGAGTGTTTCTCCCTTTTTCAGTTAGTGTGCCCACAGTGCTAAGCTAGAATAGTGCAGTCACTATGGCGGACTCTCTCTCTCTCTCTCTCACTCCTCTATACAGTCACAGACAAAGGGATTTTTTTCAGAGGGAGACGCCTGGCATTCCTTTAAAACGCTCTTCCGCCTAAATAGAGACGGTTCGAAGGTCAATGTTGACGAGACATTATTTCTCTATCGGGTTTTGTTAGCAGACATGCTAAAGGGTCGAGCTGATTTTTTTTTAGCAGCGCTCGCGCCTGCCTGCTAGCTTTAGCAGGAGATAACGTAGAGTCGGACGGTCTCCGTGTGTGTGGATCCAGTTGGGTCGATCTGTTATAGAGCTCTGCAAGTCGGGACTGGAATCGAATATTTATGACAGCTCCCCAGATATTTTGGGCCATACTGAACGAGCTTGGATATGACATGTTGTTGTTTTTTATCGCGTGACATCATACTTTTAATTATTGTCAAATATGAAATAATGTAATTATACACAAACAACTGACATGACTCTTTTGCGCTCGTGTCTTGTTTGCCAGGCCAAAAAGACAAGCAAAACCGACCGCGGATGACTGCTACTGGGACTGTAGCGTCTGTACCTTCAGGAACACTGCCGAGGCTTTCAAATGCAGCATCTGCGAAGTGAGGAAGGGCACAACCACAAGGTAACGTTGGCTCTCTGTTTTTTTTCCTCCCCCCTCCTCCTCCTCCTCCTCCTCCCATGGCTGGCTGCAGCATTGCATCGCAATTTATGGGAATGACAACTTTGATCGACAGCCTATTTGTCTGCGTCAGCGACAGGGAATTTGGACGTGTTTGATAGACAATCTCGCGAACATCTTCCTGCATGTCCTTGTTTGTTATCACCCTGGACCCTTAGCTGGACCCTTATCGATACAACAAGACACAACAGTGCTTTGATGCATTCGTCTAGGTACGCTGCCTCTCCAGCTTCCTTGGGGGTGTACTGCTACAGTGCATCAATTCAACACAGAGCGGGTACGATGAAAATAATGCGGGGAAGCACATTTTAGCTACCTGTAGGATTACCAATATTAGTTTTACTGCAAAACTGTGATTTACAGTAGGCCTGCATGAGATGGGTTTCCAGTCATGATGGCAGGAGGTATTATTTTCGAGTGTGCCAGGGTGGTGACTGAGTAGTGGGCCTAGTCAGAATCAGAATTTGATGTGGAGTCTGGATAATCCTTTTCATGGGAAGGCAGTTGGCATTTTTGTCGTTTGGGTAGATTAATGCCCATGCTGCTGTTGAATCACAAGAGGGTTCCAATGGGTGTCCAAATTAGTATTTTCGGCAGACTGCAGTAATAATCAGTTCCCTGAATTGAATATGGACATGCATATTCATATCATATTCATAAGCCTCCTTTTTTGTCACAAGTGGCTTTTTAACTTGCCAGTGACTTTTCAAGGGAGTTGAACATTGACAATCATACATGTAAGATAATCTGCCCAGCACCTGTTCTCTCGACCAAAGTTAGACGTACATTTTCACATGTGAAAGGGTGGCTATAACTTCTAGGACTGTAGGACATCACAATGAGGTCATAGTGGTACGTAGGTCTTGTCAGGTTTGCCTTTGATATGATGACGGGATTCCCTTTCAGTTTTGTGTTTACCACCTTATTACCACCTACATCTTCTGGGGAATGTTTTTTGTTAAGTCATATGTAGTCTGTGACCGAGTGTGGGTATTCACCTCTCGGCTGCACGGTGATATGCAGTTAAGAGTCATGTTGTCTGTCTGTCTGTTGATGAGTCCCCTATGCTTTAACCTTCCCTGCTGGGGTTTTACTATGAGTGGGTCGGTTGTCACTCTTGGTCTGCCACAGACAGGGGAACCACATCGACGACACTGGTTTACCGAGAATCCCAAATAGACTGCCGCTCTACAGATTTCATTCTCACGTGTTCATCTCCCCTCCCCCTACAATCTTTTCCCAGCAGCATGTAGCTTAAAGCCCCACAGCTGATAATGCAGGCTGCACATGCTGCACAAAGCAGGAAGCAGAGAGCATGTCATAGCCCTCCTACCACTGTGTGTGTTTTTTTTGGCAATGGCCCAGTTGCCTCTATTTGGTAAATGGAAATGTATGACATCACTGGAGTGGTTGTCACATGTCCTTGTTTGATCTGAATATTTAACCTTTGATTGATGTGATTGTTTACTGTTGCCGGGCTGCCTCTTATTCTAATGAGAACTAATTAGCCATCTTTACTCCCCCTCTTTGATGTGTCCCACCAGAGCATGGGATGGAGTAGTGCTCTCGGCCAAATTAATGTTCCACACAGTGCTTGTTTGTCCTATTCCTTGGTTCTTGTTTGAATGGTCCCTTTGGGAAAATGTAACTTGTGTGCTACTAACTAATTCTTCACTCGACTTTGCACTTTGATACTTTGATTCAGAATCGGAACAGTAAGAGTTGTTTCTGTTGTCTATAATTTGACTCACACAGAAACTGGGGTAAAGTAAGTGACCTGATCGACATGGCTTTAAGGAAAAAGTTACAGTAAATGAGTACACTTTAATTTGGGCAACATGGCTTCACAATTACCAGTTGTGCTATTGTTGAAATGCAGTCAATGTGGCATCTTGCTGTGACCTTGTTCAAGCTGTTTGTCCAACAATAGCATGGTGGTGTGGTTGCTGGCGATTTGAACATCGAGTTGGTCTGCTGGTCTCCATTGTACTTAATGATCAAATGATCAAATCAATATTTAAGTGCCCCCAAGAATATTACCAGCTCTATTTTGAGTGTACCCCGACCCAAGTCACTAGCATTGCAGCCGTTTCCAGTTCCACAGGTGTTATTGAACACGGAATGGTGGGTTATCCCTGTCACAGGTGGTGGAATTTCAACGGTAGGTAGATCAGTTAACCGAGTCTTGCAGCTCTGGTGTGCTAACGGGGGTAAGAATGTGTGTTAATGAGGGCGAAAGCATCAGCATGTAGAGAGGGAGAGGCCCCCTGTGCTCTCCAGCTGAGTGCAACCTAACGAACCTGTTGACCCCATCCAGCCCAGTGATGTAACTCAACACTGGTTAGGCTAAATCTAGCCTCTACTATGCTGACTCTTAAAATAAGAAGGAATTATGCGTTTTTCCTGTCTGACCTCTGGCTATTCTACAAGTCGAAGTAGCCAAAGTGCGAGGCGTCTTTTTGCGCTTGGTACCCTCTCTGTGGTAATTGGAGAAGGGTTTGCTATTAGCACCCCTCTGTTGAGGACCTGCATGCGATCATATTCAAATGTATCCCGTCACCTGAACCTGAGCACTGTGTGAATGTGACACCGCATTGCCATACATCGGTTTTCAGTGCGCTGGTGTTTGGTATGCACCTCGAGCAGCCCCGCGGCCCAGGGAGAAGCCATTAGGAGCCCTCTAAAGTTGATGGATGACTCGGATCACAGGAAGTCTTGAGGGTACCTCAGTCTTTGAATGCTGTGGCGTTATCTGTTCTTTTGCAAACTGTTGTCTAGTGTCTACATACGGTATATGGAAGTGGGTTGTCATTTTTTATTCAAGCTTAAACATTTCTTTTACAAGATCAGATAAACAACTGTGATCCCTAATTAATCTGACATGCATGGCTTGACTTTAATTAATTGGAACAAAAGCATAAGAGCGCAAATAATAAATATAGTGCAACATTTAGGCATTGAGTGATACTGGAAATGGTATTTGGGCCAACATAAGCATCTGATACCATTGTAAACTAAAAATCTAAGCAAAGTAATTTTCACTTTCTCCACTCGTAGTACAGTTATTAATCTCTATTGGAGGAAAACGGAATGCATTTAATCCAGTGTTCATCTCATAACTCGTAACAACATGCAGTTCAGGTCTCTATTGTTCAATAAAATAAAAGGACTAGATGGACTGGCAGTCTACGTCAGTATTGGAAGAAAATAAAAATAACAGCTGAGGCTCCATTTTCTGTTCATAAAATGTTAATTTTGGCCAATGTTTGGCATTAAAATAAATACTATTCATCTCAAGTCGAATGTATTGTCACATCATATCGTATGTATACAGGTGTAAAAAGGTGGGTTGTACAAGCTCCATCATTCCAGTTTCAAGAAAGGTGGAAAGAGACGAAAGAGGTCATTAGGTCAACAATTCAGTCACAGGACTGAAGAGTGAAGGGATAGAGTTTCATGTTATGTTTTTGGGATTTTTACACTTTGCTTGAGCACTATTGACTGCCAAGTTGTTTTTCACTGTTTTGTTAAAGTAGCTGTGTCTGTGGTTGGAATACTATATTTTTGTATGCTTACTTCATTGTAAGCTTGTTTTCTTCATTTGTGGATCAGTACTAAATTCTGTTGTGAAATGCGCTCCTGGTTGTTTCTTTCTCCCTCGCGATGTTTGTGTTTGTAGCCAGGCTACATTCTGTCTAATGCTATGATTGGATGTGGTTGGAATACTATATTTTTGTATGCTTACTTCATTGTAAGCTTGTTTTCTTCATTTGTGGATCAGTACTAAATTCTGTTGTGAAATGCGCTCCTGGTTGTTTCTTTCTCCCTCGCGATGTTTGTGTTTGTAGCCAGGCTACATTCTGTCTAATGCTATGATTGGATTAAGGCTGCATAATGTGTTCTTTTTGGCGTCATACCTCTAGTTCAGTTCAATCAAATATTACTCTCCCTTCCCTCCCCGTTGCCTATGTTTGTTTTTTACTTCGTCAAACTCCATTTTCACCGGTGCCAATTGCCTAAACTGTAATCCTGCGTACCCTTCCTCTGCCAACCTGGGGAGAGCCTATAACTGAGCTCATGCTTCCTTTAATGCATGAGGAGTGAGCACACCGCTGACTCCACACCAAGCAAACTAGTCAGAGACTAGCCTGGGCACCATTTCATTTCGGTATATGATCCGGGCTGGAGCCGGATGATATGCTTACGTCAAGTTGTAGGCAATGGTTTGCCTACAACAAACAGGAAGCTGTTTGTTGCTTCCTGTTTGATTACAGAGACTACTTAAAACTGCCAGATTGCAACAGACTAGCATTTTGTTTATCAGCCCCCCATGTTTATCCCCCCCCATGCAAATTGCATTTAAGCAGTTTGCAGTGTTGCCAGTTCCCCTTATTATAAACAACTTTGGGCTAGTTTTCATGTAACAGCTTAATTATTCATAGTTGCCCGTTGCTTTAGTTTGGGCTTATTTCTGAAGTGTAGTTGCTTATTTGGGCTTGCTTTCATGATTCTTTTTGAAAATAGCGGATGTAATAGGGCTCAGGTGAAACTGGTTGCTTCTTTTGGGCTTGTTTTCATAGACCTGGTTGCTTATTTCCCTCACAGCCAAGCTAGCGTGTCACCAAACGGGAGCCTCTGCAATGCATCCCGCAACAAAACAAAACCCAAATTATTTTTCGCTAGCTATGCTTTGGAGTTGATTCATTGGTATATGAATTGAGAGTTGACATTGAGAATAATTATGGTATCTAGTTCACACTGTACGAGTGGTCAGCACTGAAACATGACGAGTCAGACAATACAGTAGAGAACCACTCTACAGTGGAGTATTAACCCCCTTATCAGTACAACACGGCCGACCGAACATTAGTCAAAAAAGCAAACTGTCTTAAGTAATGAAGTAATTCTCTTGCACACAGACAAATAGCGTACTTCGTCAAAAAGTGAAATATTACATGACTGGGGCTGCATAATTAATGGCCAGTCAAAATAATTTTAACTCTTAGTTAAAATGTACTATATTAAGTTTTTGTACAAGAGCGCACTGACACCATTCTTGCTGTTAAAGTGATGGAGTTGAGTCATTATAATCTGTGCATTCTAACTGCTGTCACATTAAGGCATATTGTCTAGGATAATGGGATTACGTAAGAGCTGGCACTTGCCATTTGCATCTGTATTTATTTGCCCACCCTCAAACACACATGCACATGAAATGCACACGCAGGAAACTGCTTTTGTTTATCCAGCATTATCAGCCTCTGCGCTAAAACCATGTGGGAGCATGTGGGTGTAGCCCACTAATCATTAGGTGTTAATTGGCGGATTTAAAAGTTCTTAATTACTTCATAGGATTTGACAGAGTGGTGCGTAATTAAATTCAATGACCAATTTGTCAATCCGACAAAACGGAGAGAAATGTTGAGCTATGGAATAGTGTTTGGGTGGGGACGGGAGTGAGTGAGTGTGTGAGACGGAGAGGAGTGTGCACAGAGAATACGACACAGAACGGCAGGGTAAAAAGAGGACGAGGGGAGAGGGAGGGAGGGAGGGAGTGAAAGAGTTGATGCGCAGAGTCTGAGCTAGCTGAAGAGTAAGGGAGGAGGGCAGAAGAGGACAATAGAGACGGCAGCAACGCGACGGGAGGGGAGAGTCTGGGTGTTGCTGTGTCTGTGCACGTGCCGTGAGCAAGGGGTAGGGGACAGTTGCGATTGTGGGGTGTGTGTTCACTCAGCCGTGAATCTCCAGGGACCCAGGAGACAGAACAGAACCCATCATTACCCAAGGAAGGAGTTTGTGGCATCTGGGGCAGACCGTTCCACTGGAGACACTTGTTCATGAGTGAGGGGAGGACGGAGAAAGAGATCAGCCGGAGAATCTGAACGGCAAGGGGCGGTATTGCAGTCGCTGTATCGCACTGTTGAGACGAAAAGAGAGCTGAGACAGAAGGCAAAGCTCTGTCTACCGTGCCGTCTTCGTTCCTACCTATGGTCATGGGGGTCATGACCGAAAGAATAAGGTCACGACTCGCGATTACAAGCGGCCAAAGTGATGTAGCTGGCATCTCCCTTGGAGAGGGTGAGAAGTTCAGACACAGGGTGAGAAGTTCAGTTACACGAGAGATTCAGAGTAAAGTTGCTGCTTCTTTGCCTGGAAATAAGCCAGCTTGGGTGGTTCGGGCATCTGTATCATTATGTGTTAACATCTGAGTGGATCCGAGGACCCATGGACCCAGATTAGTGCTGATCAGGAGAAGAAAGTTCTATTTAACGTGCGTGATGATTAAGCTGACCCAGCGCCATATAGACAGAGTTGCGACATAGAGGGCAGGAAACAGCCCGGTCACGTGGTTCATGTACTCTCACTAGCCCATAGACTCCAATGCATTCCGTAAGCGTCCGGTGTACCTATTAGCCAATAGAAGTCTATGTAGAAGACTGGCCCCATGAAGTGAACGGAGTTGTTGTAACTCTGTCTCACTCTATGGCTCTGCGCTGACCTAAGCTCCAAATAAAAACAAGTGTTGCTAGGCTACACCCCGGGCACGAACCCACAAGATGCGCACCTGATGCGCATCCACACACGCTTTATTATTGCATGTGATTGTTCTCAGTTATCACCTGCACAATTTTCTTCTCGCAGAAAGCAGCTGGTGTGAAACGTTGTCATATAACGGTATTTTCTCTATAGGCTCTGTGCATAATTGTAGTCCAAGTTTCCTGAAGGTGGAATGTGCATTTCCCTTTTCTAACTTTCCCATAGCTTATATTAGTTTGATGGGCTCCTTTATGCGTTCAAATCTACTGCCAGTACTAAAAGACAATAAAAAACTAAAGAGTCATTCACACATAGACTGTAACATGGAAGTTTCCCAGACTTTACACATTAGGGCTGCATGTATGAACACAAATGTCCGACAAAGTAGACCGGACCTGACATGCAACAGGACGGTGGCAGCTCCCTTGACCTAAAGAGACACTATGTAGTAATGGTTAATGGTTATCAGCGCCCACTTTGGACACGCATAAATTGCAGGCAACGTCTTTGACTTCATTATACCAGTGATGTGAGACTTTTGCCTGAATGGGCATTGTTTTGCAGGAACTAGCAGTGAATGCCGCTTCAATGAGCTCCATGCCTGTGCCTGTCTGCTCAAAGTGCTCATGGGACATTCATGAATTTACACACGTGGCTCACGTTCATTCATGATAGAAGGAGAGTTTGTTTTGGTTGTTTCAAGGGCGCAGATGGCTTATTTGTTTCAAGCCCCCATAGACACAGTCATAGTCTGTTTGGTGAATTGCATTGAGCGAGTGCCTATGTTGATGACACTTCTATTGTCAAGGAGAGAAATGCATATCTTGAAACAAAGTAACAGAACCAGCCATTTAAAAGGCTTTTGGATTTTTTCGTGAGGAGCAATGCAGATATTCCATCTTTCTCTCTCTCTCACACACACACACACACACGCATGCACGCACACATCAAGCCTGTGTGTGCGCTTCTCTCCCACACACACAGCTGCTAGAGAGCGATTGAGTCTCGCCTCTCACCAACAAGAAGTGTCTGCCTTCTCTTCCCTTTCCAGTTATTTTTAACAGATTGCGCAGTTGTAAAGTTGCTGCCAAAGGTTTTTTTTAGTAGCCTGTTTAGTGTTGATGTCTCGTCCTTGCAATCAATGCAAATGTATACTCTGTATGAAACGGTAATCCACTTCATCCACTCGGCTGACCTTGCAGATGCACGGTGCAAATCTAGACTCGAGTTCTGGCTGTTCTCACCATGTTTCTGTTGTCTGGCATGAATGCATGTTGAAATTCTAATCTCCTTATTTGTGCACGTGGTTTTAAGTTGGGTTATAACATCAGTGCATGTCCATCTCTATGATGCCCACTTTGTTGTGCATGACAACATCAGTGCATGTTGAGAGATCTCTTTATATTTGCATTTGACCAGACATCAATGCACGTTCATGCACAATATGGAAATCTCTGTGCTTTTGATGGCATATACAGTATGTGCATCTGATGTTTACTTTGACGGTGGGACTCGTGTTGCCTTCGGTGTTACACTGTACACACCAATTACGTTATTTGCCCACTGATAAGTATTTCAAATAAAAACTATTTAGCCATAGTAAATACCCCCCCCCCTGTTTTTATGTCATTCTTGGGCAGCAATGGCTCAGTGGTAGAGTTGCCGGATTCAGTTCCTAGTTCGATCCTGGGCTCTCCCTGAGTTTGTGTTCATCTGTTGTGTCCAAGTGTCCTTGAGCAAGACTCTGAACCCCTAATTGCTCCTGATGAGCAGGTTGGTGCCTTGCATGGTTTCCTCCACCATCGGTGTATGTGTGTGTGTGTGTGTGTGTGTGTGTGTGTGTGTGTGTGAATGGGTGAATGTAATGCACAATCTATGTACATTTACCATTTATACTAAAGCATATTATCAGTACTTTAGAGTCTTTAGTCGTATGACGGGGTGGTGCATTATGAAGTGAAAGTGACTCGGCGCAAGTCATGGTGTGGTCATTTCACTTACGTTACATGAGTAGAGGGAGATGAAAGGCTCCAAGTTTACTTGACAACAGAATAGTTTATTTTAACTCTGTACAAACTCCCTGAGTGTGAGTGTTTATTTAATTCACAACAGCATGTAGACGATGTTCTCTTAAGTGATCATGCTACTTATTTCCTGTTTGTGTCTGAATCAATGCCAGGCTTGTCGGGTAGGACACCTTCTGGTTAGCCTCGGTACCCAGGCTTTTATTTTTGTTCGCATTCAGCTAAAAAAGAAAAGTCCTGTTTTCAGTGATTACGCTAGAGGGCATTCTTCGTCAACGTATGAATGATGCTAGTTTAATTGATATATTTATTGTTTATTAGCTGGTTGAAAAATCTCCACCACAACAGCACTAACATAAATGCACACACATACACTTGCGTTCTCTCTCTCTCTCTCTCTCTCTCTCTCTCTCTCTCTCTCTCTCTCTCTCTCTCTCTCTCTCTCTCTCTCTCTCTCTCTCTCTCTCTCTCTCTCTCTCTCTCATGAAAGTGTATAATTCCCCCCTATTTGGGGGTGGCGGTTTTGTCGTTAGGGACTTTTGTCCTGAACCACTCAGCATTGGGTTACCTTGACTGTTTTGTTTGTTGGTTGTCATTGTCACTTTTCTTCTGCCTGCCGTGCCTATAGTGCCTACCTAAACTAACACTGCCCTCCATTCTAAAGCTTCAAGATAGAGTATATATGCACCGGAGTGTGGGACATAGTGGAGCTCATGCAAGACTACAACTGGGGATGCTCATTACGGTGCGTAATGCATGTGAGGCAGAGCAGCATAACATCCCACAGATGTCATGTCTATCTCCAGCAGGAGATGGTAGGCACAACAATGTGACTTACGTCATTGATTCTCTCAGTCTGCCTCCTTCCCTGCGCCCACCAATAGTCCGTTTTGTTGCAGATCTTTTCTATTAAAACAGTTTAAGGGCCCATGACGTAGATGTCCGTCATGGTACTTAGTACGGCCATGTGCCCGAGACGGAGATTGATTAATCCCCGTCAAATTAGTGATATCAAAACCGTTCCCATCGGAGGCGCTTGTTGCACAATCCTCGGTGTTGCGCAACAGTGACACGTCATTGAAAATGTCCCCTGTCTGTTTAGCCGACGACAACGAAAATCGTAATGTTGACTCGCGGTCTAAATCATCCCGTCTAATTATGAAAAAACATCCTTTGTTTGACGGGCCCCCACTGTCCAGTCGCTAGTCTCGTTTGATTTTTTCTTACCTTCCCTTTGCCGATTGCATCGATAGTGTTGTGTGCTACACACACATTCACAACAACATCCGGTCCTTTGGTAAAAGTGGTCCGGGCACTATAAACGATGGCCACATTTTATTAATGGATTAAATAACCCCGGGCCCTTAAGGTGTTTTAATATGTTGAATTCATTTTAATGTGGATTTTTTTATGGATTTAACCACTCAATACTTGATAAACATAACCTTTGGTTTTGTACTTTCGGCTCTTCCCCCCCCCCCCCGAGAGAGCCCTGCTGTACATAGAAAAAACCCAGAGAAACTGGAATGAGGTGGTGAGACTGAATACACATGGGCAGAGGGAGCAAGGTGGATCCCTGAGGGTAGAAGACGGGCCTGTCCGCAAAACCCTGTGTCTGGAGGGTATGGTTGAGAAGATTGAATGTTTAATTGCCACCTTTTGGCAGTGAGGGAATGTATGCAGCAGCTCCCCTGCTCTGGGCTGCTCTCCACAGACGCCAAGCACATCGCCCCAACACACACACACACACACACACACACACACACACACACACACACGCACACGCACACGCACACGCACACACACCATTTACTGCTTTACCCATGGATGGGTGCTAGAGGTAACAACGTGCTCCTGTCACCTTGCAAACTCGTGGTCAGAATTGGCACACTGAAAAAGAGAAAAAAAGGCATCCAACTTGCCTTGTTTAACATATTCCACACAGGCAAGACCTTTCTGCTGCGGCTTCGCTCCGTCACCCCCTTGTACAGTGGGGATTGGGGGGTGGGGGGCACGGCATGTTTCTACATAATGATCAAGGTGCCGGGCGGCAGATGTTGACATGGATGAGCGCGTGTAGATGTTACGTCAATGCTAACACGGCATAAGGGAGACGCTGTGATCAAACTGATGCCCCGTGGCATGTTGGCATGTGGGAGCCAGGCTGAGGCAGTGATAGGCCTATACAACCACATGGAAAACTGGTCACTGCTAAATAAAGCAAAAAATGAGATAGGATTCACGGTGCTGATGTTTATTACATCGAATGCGAACAACTTAACAAGGAAACCTGGGCGCTATTGGACTGAGTTGTGTTATTTCCAAAGTCAAGTCAGTTGCGTGGGTGATGTTAAGTACTAGTGAGGCATTGGCTCTCCAGTACACACTGACCCATAGATGATGGAATCTCTTGTCTGTCTGGTAACATTCTCAGTTCTCTCCTTCTGGCTCAGCTGTCTGCCACTGCATTCAACAAGTCTGGCAGGAAATAATTGCTTGTCCTCCACATAGCACTTCAAATAAGAGAGGCGTGTTAATTAGGGCTTTCCTGCACTTCTCTCTTCTCTGTCGCATTATCCATCGCTCGCTCACTTTCTCTTTGTCACTCTGTTCTGGGGTCTCTCGTGAAGTGCACATGTCTCTTCTTTGTCTCTGGTGTCTAGAAACAAATCTATCAGCTGTGGCTCCATCCTTCAGCTCTGTCTAGTGACATTAGCATAAGCCCAAGCTCCAGGGGGGAGGTGAGTCGGTGTGTCTCTGTCACTGGGGTGGATCAGTGGACGTATCCGAGTAACTATAGGTGTTGCTCTGCCAGAATTAGAAGTGCTTAAGCCTGATGACAGTTATTTAAGGGCATCCCGCGAAGGGAGTCTCCACCCCCACCCCCACCCCCCCTATACTGTGGAATTTAAGAGGCAGGCAGAGGAGGCATTGTCAATCATGGTAGTTTGAAGAGGTAGCACTCGTAGTCAGGAGTGGTTGGACGCACGCGCGCACAGCCACACACACACACACACACACACACACACACACACACACACTCAGTACGGATTCATTCATCATTCAACAGCATCTATGGTTACATAGATGGCTTTTATTGGGGGTGAGACCACTTCCCATGGTGGTACATGGACTCTCTGCTGGTCTCAGTATTGTTTTAGTATTCTATTATGTCTCTCTCTCTCTCTCTCTCTCTCTCTCATTCATATATATATATTATGTGTGTGTGTGTGTAGTATGCTTGTTTTTTGGTAAACAATAAGGCCAGATAAATAGGCCTTTATGTACTTACTTTTGTCTCTCCCCAGCAAATCCCTCTGCCCCGCCACCCTATAACAGGTCACAACACAGTCGTACCCTCTGCGCTCCCTCTATGCACTTTTCAAGTCTTATCAAAAAATTGTTATAGAGACAGCCTTGACCAATGGAACTTCATCACCCGCTCATGAACACAGGGCATGCTTTGTGTACACACACACACACACACACACACACACACACACACACACACACACACACAGAGATGACGGACAGGGTCCCAGGCCATGTTAATCGGCCACAGAGCGGCGTTGTGTGAATACAGTGACGTGTGGTCGGTAAATAAATAAGGGACCACGGAGAGCGGTGGCCCTATCATGCCAGCAACAACTCATGGCTGACTTACAGCTGGCACTGAATCACCGGTTAACTACCGGGGGCTGCTTCTGTCACAGCGAGCTAAGCTGCTACCGCTAGCTGCTGCTGCTGCCGCCGCCGCTGCTACTGACACACAAATCTCAGGCCCTGTCCTGGACTCGGGCGACAGGCAGAAGAGGCATGGAGCTTATCAATAAATCAATCAATCAATCATGCTCACTCCGCAGTCCGCACCTCAACCACTTCACTAAACGGCTTCCCCCTGCCAGCCAGAGTGATTTCGTGTTCTGCCGGACGCCGTCCGTGCCCAGGAGCGTGTTGGTTTTTTTCTTCTGCCCAACACTGCCATATTACTTGATGGATAAGTGAACATATGGGTTTACTGCCGCCACACTTTAGAGAGACAAATGGCTTGTGTGTGTGTGTGTGTGTGTGTGTGTGTGTGTGTGTGTGTGTGTGTGTGTGTGTGTGTGTGTGTGTGTGTGTGTGTGTGTGTGTGCAGTGTGCAATGCGTGTGAGCTGAGAGCTCACGTTACAATTGTATTGTTCTAAACTTTTGGCTCTTTGATGGTAGCCTGGAAGCATTCACTTTATTTTTACGATGTGACTGAAGTAGGCTAGCCCTCTATAGTGTCTGACTCAGGGCTCCAGACTAACTTTTTTCACCACCGTCCCGGAACCGTCCCAAAATACAATTTGAGCCGTCCCGAAGTAAATGTATACCGTCCCGGGAAATAAATGTACAAAAAGCACCACTCAAATTGTGAAATTAATAACTGTATTCCTATTGTAATAGAAATACAATTAAGCCAAACAAATAATGTACTGCATGTATTGAATACATGCAGTACATTAATTGTCTGGCTTCATGTTTCTTCTGTAGATACACTGATTTAGTCAAAATGCTCCCAGATGAAAAATAGGGCTTGGTTAAAAATGTTAATCGAATTAATCAGAGGCTTTGTAATTAATTCATCTAAATTAATCACATTTTAATCGCATATCAATATTCGACCTGAGAACAGTGATTTTTATTTTCAAATGGATTGTTATTTTGGTGTAGGCTGATCAAGACCAACAGATAACGTGCAGCAATGCAGGTATATTAATACTCAAATGTCTATTACATGGTTGGCATGAGAAAACAAATAAAAACAACTTTATTAGGGGGAATACTAAGACGAAGGATCAATAAATAATAATAATAATAAATACAATCAATGTGGAATGAGAGCGTTTTGGTTTTGGGGTGTGCATTCCACAGTGTTGGGGCAGCAATTCCAGAACAATCTGAGCATTAGAAAACATCTGTTGCTTCAGAATATTATATACCAACATATTATTTAATGTCGACGGCAGCTAGCAAGCCTAGCATGGAAGCTAACGTTAAACGTTGGTGTAGTGTAGCCCCATGTCCATATGGAACCTTTCTGTGGCACACAACCATGGTCTTATCCACGCTTCCAACCGATAGTTTTTCAATCTAAATGTCTCATCCACGGGGCAAAAGCAATATAATTCCTATGATTCCGTTGGGTGAATGTAGTGTGTGCGTTGTTGTTGTCAACGGGAGGCATACTAGTTTGGTCCGACAGAGCATTGGTTGACGGCACGGCAAATTCTCATGCTGCTCATCGCTGCACACGAAATGCGCATTTTCAGTGTAAAAACTCCTCTCGTCCCGAAACCGTCCCGGATGAGATACATTTACGTCTGACTGTCTGTTTGTCTGGACCTAGTTCGCAAACAGCTGGACCAATCTTGTGCACACTGCCAGTAGGCCAACTTAGTACAGTACCTTGACACATTTTATTTCTTCACCTATGCTTTATACTGTTTGAAAGAATAGTGTAAAAAATCCTGTGGATAACATGGATAGATATTATTGAATGGACTTCCCTATAATCATGAAAAGCTGCCCATGTTTCGAGTAAACTTTAAAGCATACAGTCCCATGTAATGCTACGTAGTACTAACTTACTTATACACAACTAGAACATGGGCACAGACCTACATTCATTGTAGTGTGGACTCTACCATCCACGAGAAGCAAGCATGCTATGCTGGGAGAGCTGTGGACAGTTTAAAGCCACAAGTCCATTTGAAGTTTTACTATGCTTGCAAATGCGCCTGCCTCTCAGACATAATGTGGCAGCTGTGGCTGGTGGATCGCCAGCCAAAGGCATCAGGCTCATCAACATTCGCCACAGCAGGCTTATTGATTGGAGCATGGTGTGAGCGTTGCGACATGATGCCCTATTATGAGGGATTGATGGCCCCATGATCAGCTGTTCTGCCCCTTTAGGGGGCTGGGGAGATGGGGTTTGGTGTTGGCAATCTCTGTCTTTAATAGGGCAAATGAGCCTGATGAGTGACAAAATAATTAGACTGAGAGATATGGGGAGGACAAGGAGAGTGCATGAGGGGAGGCTGATGGAGGAGCAGAGGACGAAGATGAGTAACTGAGTCGTCTCTGTGGTGCAGTGTCTGTCAAACCCTAACACCTCTCTGCACAGCTGAGACACTGACATCAACAGGGTCTCTCTGACACAGTCCACTAGAGGTGTTCCCAATCCCATCAGGTTTCTTGGGAACATCATCTGAAGCCTGATTGGCCGATACCGCTGGCGATCACTGATTCAATCATGTGGGAGGGCATTTCTCTTTTTTTTCTTATTTTTTGGCATGTAGAAGACAAATTAACATTTGCTTGCAGTTGTTCCACATATGCAATTTTTTTAAACCGTGCTTTAATGATCGGATCAGTGAATTCTTCGCTAGTACCAGTACCATATGTGATCGATCAGATGCCTCAATGCATTTGCTCACAGAACCTCTTCACTGTAGCTTGTTGCCACGTAATTTGTGTTCAGTAGGAGAGCTTCATTCTCCAGTAGCAACATTAGTTTGTGTCCACACTGCCACTCTTTCTGATGCCTTTCTGACCGCTCCATGAATCTGGGCCCTCCTCTACACATCTCGGATATCGCAACCCACCACCTCCTGCCAAGGGTAGAAAAACTATTGGAAAGGCTGGTTGTATCCTATTGAGTGGCCAGGGACCTGTGCCAGGTTGCTTGGTTGAGCGCTGGGCTTTTGAAGTGTGCGAGTGTGTGTGCTTGCGGTTTATTCCTCAGCATGCCTGCCCAGTTCTGGCCTGTGATTATCCATGTTGCTGGCTGCAGTCTGGTCTTGGCCTGGCTCGCTCATCTGCCAGTCTGCGGTTGTGTGTGTCCCACCCCCCTACCACCAGCCCCTCCCCCTCCTGAGGTCCTCTGTTTCCCCTCAGATGCCACCAGCTGGTGTCCATTATGCTGCAGGTGTGTGAGCTGGCTCAGGCAATAGGGCCACGAGTTTAGTATTCGGCCCTCATAACTTTCAGTGCTTCCTAAATCAGCAGAACTGAGACGTCACGGCAACAGACTGATCTTAGATGGGAAAGTAATATTTAGCACAAGAGTTCTGTGAGAGTCTTATGAACATCTTTCATTGAATGTACCATATAGCAGACAATAGCACGTGTTGTGGAGATTATTTTCCTGTCATCAAGGGAAGTAATGTGAGCTTACTGACATGCTGTTTTTTTTTTTAAAGAAAGTGTGTGTGTGTGTGTGTGTGTGTGTGTGGTGAGGGGGGGTGGGGGGGGTGGGTGGTAGCTCATCATCCATGAGCCAGCTCATCAGTGTAGGGCGGCTGCAACCATCCCCACTGAGGCCCAGCCTGTGACAAATGGAGCCAGTCCTACAGTAATCAGATTAGAAGGCCTAAGTGACGTGCTGCAAATGTCCCACCTTGTGATCCCTCGCATTCATTTTATTACATCCGCGGGCTAATGAGATTACCCTTGAAAACAGTGCAGCTCCACCAGGAACTGTCACTTAAACCTACCTCCACACGCCAGCTGGGAACATCGGCCCCTTTCACTCCCTGACTTCCAGGTCCACTCACCTCTCTTTATGAGCCCATTGTGCGCACGCACGGCTGGAACACGCACACGCGTGTGTGGTTCCTTAGCGCCACTACCAGGCTAATCCATATTTGTTACTCTTCACTCACAGGAAACCCAGGATCAATTCTCAGCTGGTAGCCCAGCAGGTGGCTCAGCAGTACTCCAGTCCTCCCCCGCCCAAGAAAGAGCGCAGAGAGAGGAGCGAGCGCTCGGACAAGGATCGCCCCGATGGGGACGGAGAGCGTCCCGAAGGCGAGGGGCATGCCGAAGGTGAGGGGCATCCCGACGGTGAGGGGCGCCCAGACGGCGAGGAGCGCCCCGACGTCGAGGGGCACACCGAAGGTGAGGGGCGCCCCCAAGATCGGCATCCTCCTGAGAGAGTGAGGCCGGAGGGGGAGACCCCAGAGAAGGAGCAGGCTGAGAAGGAGCAGCCAATCAAAGACAAGCCTGACAGAGAGGACATTAAGAAGGACATTAGCCCAGCCATAACCAAGAAACCCAACAGCAAAAAGACAAGGTCAGTCTGTGAGGTAGTCCTGCTTTACTAGTGCAGCTAGAAGCGAGCCATGTAGAGTTCTGATGTCTCATGCATATGTTTGTGTGTCTCCAGACCCAAGACAGACAGCCATCAGAGCCCTCCCAATGAAAAACACAGCATACGGTCTGGAAAGTTGGCATCCAAGACGACAAAGACCAAGACCGCTCACATCTCCAGGTGCGTAGCATAATTAATAATGTCAACGGGTTAGCCTTTCATGAATAAATATAAAAAGATGCAACAATGTTATTTGGTTAAACACACTTGGGGAGCTGCAATAGAGTAGTGTCAGATTTCAGACTTCAATATATGAAAAAATATCGCGTAACCCACGCTATTACTAGCATGATCTCGCTATTACTACGTCTAATATGCGTCTCCGTGTCTAGGATTCCGTCAGTAAAAAGGTTCCCCCTCGTTGACTTGAACGATAGTCTTAACACCCTTTTATCTCGGATTCTAATCCCAGATTCCGATTCTAAACAAAACACGCTTTATTTATGGCCGATTAAACATGTATGGATGATAATGATGTGTTGTGAGTTGAGCAGTGTTTAATGTCCAGGTGGCATATGTTTTTTCCCCCTGTTATTCAGCTATGATTATTAATATGTACTTTAGTGTTCAAAGTGGCAAAAAGCAATGTGAACAGAAAAACGGAGGTGTTTGGGTCAGAACACAAGGAAAATATGTTTTGCCCAATTTGAGGCAAAACAATTTGCCAAATCTATTATTATTATTAGAGAGCAAGAGCAGAGTTAGATCTGTTTTGAACCTTTTCACAAAGAAGGATGTGACCGTTTTGGATCTACAAATCAAATGAACAATTTGGTATCAAGTCGCCATGTCTGACTTGTACAATCACTTCACTGTCTCGCTTTGTGTTTCTTGTTTATTCCTCCCCTTTAACCCTCCTCCGTGGACCTACACAGGCCCAAACTGAAGAATGTCGACCGAAGCACGGCCCAGCAGCTGGCCATCACTGTGGGTAACGTGACGGTGATAATTACAGACTTTAAGGAGAAGAACCGTTCCTCATCCACGTCCTCTTCCACCGTCACGTCCAGCGCAGGCTCTGAACAGCAGCACCAGAGCTCTGGTTCAGAGAGCATGGACAAGGGCTCATCCCGCGCCTCCACCCCTAAAGGGGACCTCTCCATGGGGCATGACGAGTCGTTCTGAGACTCTCCCTACATGCAAGCACCCGCTTGCCCCGGCCCCCACCCCATCCTCCACTTCTCTCTCCTCACTCCCCGACTCCAATGTTTCTGGACACTATGGATCCCTTTGGGGGAGAGATTTCACCTTTCTTATTGCTGCCCTGCCTCCGTTCTGTAAACACCCCTGGATTCTGAGAGGAGCAGCACGGTGCACCTGTTGGAGAGATTGATTGATTCCCCACTCTCTTGAGTCGAGGGTGGGGGGATCTCCTAGTGCTTACACAACCATGGTACAGGCCAGGACAGCAGGCCTAATACCAACAGGGCCCCCTCCCCTTCACGGTAGCATCCAGACATTTGTATGTATTGTTTTATATTTGTACATGGATCGTGGATGTGAGGCCGATTCAATATTTTTTTTCTTTTAATTATTTTCTTTGTAAAGAAGAATTCTCCGCTGTGCACAATAACCACCCTCATTTTAATAACTTATTTATTACCCGTTGCACCTGTATACTTTGATATTATTGTTTTGGGGTTTGATTTGTTATTTTGTGTCGAAGCTTCGCTGTATAATTCAGCAGATCGATCGTTCGTTCCTTCAGTTCAGTGTTTTTGCAGTTTGAAACAATAGGACTAGAAGACTCGTGAGACATGAAACGCATCATACACAAATGCACACACTGGTGCTAGATACACTGTGACACGCTTTTTTTTCCAGATCTGGGATTGCCATTCACTCAAGGTGACAAAGACCTGTTGACTCAGACATTCTCATTCTACAACACTGTTCCAACTCTGAACACTGTCGGGACCTCCAGCCAGGTCCGTCTCATTGATATGTACAGGTCAACCTGCATCAGAAGAAGAAAGGAGAGAGAAACATATACAGAACAAAGGCCACCGGAAGTCCAAACACCTAACCTTTTCAATTAGATGTTTTGTTTTTGTTTTGTTTTAAGCACTGCTTTAGCAGATGTCTTATAGAGTCTCTCGTGTCCATAACTGTATAATTGTGTAGGCTATTGTGTAAAACACTAAATAAAACTGTCTGGCTGTTATATTCTCTGCATTCCATGGAATTCTCCTTATTGTTCTCTGGAAACCTGCATCTTTTCTGTTGTAACTGAAGGATGAATTTGTGCAGTTCCACTTGGTAAAACCATATTGAACTGTAATCTGTCCTTTACCTGTCGTTACCAAGCTGTTGTGAACTGTTTTTTTCTTTTTCTTTTTGGTTTTCTTTTTGGTTTTCTTTTTTTCTTTTCGTTTATTTGCTTCTGTATTTTATTATGTATTTTGGTCCTCATGGCGTTATTTTATTTAATGAACATTTGATGGAAGATTCAAAGCTTCAATTGACATGATTATGATTCATAAGACATGATTATGATTCATAAGACTCCAAAGCTGTCATTGAAGGCAAAACAAACAGAATCTAGTTGTTGATGGAACTTAATGGCTCTTTCAATTTGCAAGCCAGTGAGGCTTCTAAGGCTTTTAATTCACTTTCACCTTAGCTGGCACTAGACCAACATAATTTCCTTTTAACTGTATGAAATTGTATAAAGAATAAATGTGTATATGATATCTTAGTTTTATTTATTGAAGGACCAAAGGAATTTCATAATGACATGATAAATAGACAGAATAACAATTTGAAAATGCAATTATGAAATGAAAATGTGTGACTTGAAATAGACCTTGTCGGTGGAATTGCATTGCTAGGGAACAGCTTGGGTCCACGTTTATTTCCTGTCTGCTACTGATATATTCACAAACACTGCAACGGGAAATAAATGTGTACCCATTTTAGAATGTTTATGTTGTCAAGTGTGAAAAGGTCTATACAGTTTAAATAAAGACTAATATAATCCATTTAAACTGTGTTCTTATTGTCCCCTCCTCAATGCGTACGGCTAAATTCAGAGCAGAGAATGACTTACTGAGTCAAGAGCCGCTAAAGGCCAACATCGTATCAATAATTTGGTGAAACGGTAGGCGTTGTGGGTGGGTCAGCTGATTTTAAGTGGTGATTCCGCGTGTTAAATTTGAAGACGTAGCCCTTTGGTGAACAACCCCCCCCCCCCCCCTCCCCTGCCCCCACTTTGCTGGACTACCATAATTTACATGTAGCCTTCAGGGGCCCAGCTAGCCTAAATACACCTTCTGTCCCTCAGAGAGCAACTCATGTCAGATTAGATGCGGTGCACATGTCCCTCAAATGCATGTGCTGTTTCCAGGGACATGGTTTGGGTCTTAGGCTTTGCTGTTACACATGTAGGGATGATAATCATGTGTTGTGAGTTGAGCAGTGTTTGATGTCCAGGTGGCATATGTTCATAACTTTTTTTCCCCTGCTATTCAGCTATGATTATTAATATGTACTTTATATGAAATATGGAGTCAGTGTTCAAAGTGGCAAAAAGCAATGTGAACAGAAATACTGAGGTGTTTGGGTCAGAACACAAGGAAAAAATGTTTTGTCCAATTTGAGAATATTACCCTGCTTTGTAATGCAATCTATTATCAATGGGCCTGAAAAGCCATCTCTTTTACCTGCCTTATCCGCAACCACATTCACTTGACTGAATAGTCTGACAGAACGGATTCATTATGTTAAATTATTGAAAAATGGCCATTTGCTGAGTATATGAAATATTGCTTGTATATAGAATTTGAAATGGTGCAAATAGCCAACACTATGAAAATGGCATTGGAGCTGAATGGTTTTTTGTTTGTTTTCCTGTTTCCTTTCCGCGCAAGCAGTTCTGTTCTTGTGTGCGACCAGTAACCTTAATTTACTGTGTAAAGATGGTTACATTTTTTTAGCTTTGTTTGTCAGAAACCCAAATATAGAATGCTTGTTACTGACTGTATAACCTTAACCGTGAATTTCCAAGTAAGTGTATTATACAAACTTCTCATTTTCCTGCTATAACAATGTCTTGTACAATGCTTTTAAAGTTATTGCTCGGTAAAAAAAAGAAAAAGTATGTAGGGACGGTATACTAATCCATTCTGTTTAATCCAGTTTTAGTTTGTTTCTTTTTCTAACTAGCTAATGTGTCATTGTTTCCCCTGTGAAATGGTCACATTATGTTTCTGGTGTGGAAATGTATGAAGCATTTCAGCTGATCATGGCTCCTTGTCTAGCTTATAATGTTGAAATACTACATGTTTCTGGCATGTGCACGACTTTGCGCTTATAGGCTAACCGTATCATTTTCCTCCGCTTCAAATAGAAAATGTCTATTTATGAATTTTGCTTGTAGTTTTTCACAAATAAAATTGTTAAAGTTATCTATCTTTCTGAGTGATCCCTGTGCTTTATTACATTACATTACATATTTATACAGGCACAGTATGCATTAAACGTGCACTTGCTCTTGTAATGGGTTCATGTATCTATTAGTATTTACCTCCGAGGTGATATGGCAGCCACCAGATATTTTGATTGAGACATCCTGGGGAGTGTGTTTATGTAGTGGAAGAGGCCTCCTGTGGGGGACTCCCCCGTATTGACAGGCACCTTAAATCACCCCCCAAGATTCTTATTTGTGGCACCATAAAATTACAGAGTGTTAGGATATTGTGCTCTGGGGCAGCAGAGGGTTTCACATATATATATACATCAGTCATATCATTCCACCTCATGCACACATGGTTTGTTTATTTGTTTTATTATGTTGGCACCGCCTCTACGTCACAACATTGGAGGCCGGCCACTGGAAGTACGACGTCATAAAATAGACGTCATCGCAACGGGACGGGAGACGGAGGAAATGTTTGGACAGCATGGTGTTTAGGGAGTGAGGCAACTGTTAGGGGGACGCGATTCAGTGTTACCGACCTGCACATACGAAGGCCACCGACCAGCCGCACTGGACTAGAGGCCTACCTACGCGGGTTGTTATCCCCGCACCTGAACGACTACCGATCCAGCACCTCGCTTCGGCTGTGGGCCAACGACAGAGCTGGCCGTAGCCAACGGGTGAGTGGACCTGGGTTGTTGTTGATACGGGGGCCGGTGCCGTTTTTGATTTAGTTTGACACATGCACGCTCACACGCACACACGACCATCCACGTCTTTTAGGTCAGGGTAGCTCCTAGTTTGTTGTTAATTATCGAGCCCTGGGAGCAACCCGTGACAAGAGCCATACTGTGTCATTCCAGAAACTTAGAGCAATGTACAGCAGAGGAATGCTGTCACTGCCAAATGTTCAATATTTGTTTTAAACTGCGATGAGAGGTGAGATTTCTTGACCTATGTGGTATTTATTTTTGTTCACTGCAGAAGTGTCCAAAGGCCACATGTATGGTCAGTGGTGGACAATACTCAACCGATGTCCTTGAGTCAAAGTACAGATGAGTGAAAGGGGGAAAAAATACTTACGTTGACTTCATATAATTGGTCCTCAGTCACTAATGCTCATTATAATATGGTACCATTTTTGTATACTTTTATTTTTTCCTTTTATGCAAGAACAACAATGGCTTCTATTATAGCATGCTACCTTTCCAGGGATAGAAAGTCTGCAGTTTCTATTAGCTTGGATTCCCCATCGATGATGGCGCAAATGTTTGAATATATATTCTTTCAGAGCGAACGTTTTTAACTCAAACCCTAAATGGGTTTCAAAGTGCCTGATATGTACAGTATGTGACAGTGACAGGCAGGCAGAGGATGCAGGGCCTCTGCACAGTACAGGTCCGAACAGATGGGTTCTTCTCTTCTCTTCCACTAGAGTAGAGCACATGCCAGGCAGCATCGCCATACTATGAAAGCATACATATGGTGAGGAAGAGCTGAACATCTGCACATTAGAAACTGGCTTTTATGTGTATAGGAGAGAAAAAACCCACAGACAATGTGTGTAGCAGAGCATGGAACCAGCAGCCTAAGGCCTGACTCACACCTTCGCAACAGATTGATGTATGCTTGTTGTATGAGATGTATATAGCTGTTGCAAGCTCGCAATGCATTTCCAATGGGAGTCACATGGTTTGACACAACATTTGTGTTGTATGAGGGGGTGGGGGGCAGTCGAAACACAGCCGAAAGCCGTACAACACAAATGTTGTGTCAAACCATGTGACTTCCATTGGAAATGCATTGGGGCATTCAATGCATCAATGTTGTATGCTAGATCGGAAGGTGTGAGTCGGGCCTTACAGTATTTTCTCTACGATCACATTCACAAGTGCTTTTTGCTTAAGTAGAATTAGCAATATCACAATGTAGAAATACTCTGTTACAAGTAAAAGTCCGGTATGTATGACATATATTGTGAGCTTGTAGCTGCTAATTTCAAATATCTGAAGTATATAAGGCTGAAGTGGTTACGGTATGTTTTATAATAAGCAAAAACACAATATTTTCCTCTGAGATGTAGTGGAGTAAAAGTAAAAGTATTGATTAAAAATTCAAAATTAGTACTTACCCCCTTTATTCTTGTTTACTATAGTTATTTTTTATTGTGTAGTAAGTATCGACTACAGTACAGTGTAAATCCGGGGGCATTAGGATAAGACAGAGGGCTTAGGTAGCGCTTTAGTAAACTGGTTCTAATCCACATAATGATTCATCATCATGATCCTCAGATCGCTTTCCTTTAATATCAAGTAATATTTTAATCACAGTAATGTGTATTCTACATTAGCGCGTGTGTGTACAGTGTGTGAGTGTAGGCCTGCTGCACAGGCTTGAAATATTCTGTATGATGAAGGGAGTTTCAAAGGATGACTGAAAGCACCCTACGTCTTTCCAGTTCAGACTCGATCTGCTCAAAGGGGCTCCATGTTTTTTTTTCCCCCCCTTAGAAATCCACCCTGCGTTTTTATAGTAATCTACTCCACCCACAAAGAAACAACGTGTCAAAGTGCACTTCTTAATAACAAAACCTAAATGTCCCATACCCAAGAATCCTTTTATACAAGAAAGTTCTCTGCGGATTCATTGAGGTGAATTAAAAGCAGCAACGAGGCACTTCTCTCGGGACCTTCATTTATGCCCTTTGAACTTCAGCTGTAATAGGGATCCCGCACGTACATTGAATGAGTATCTTATATTGTAAGAGCACGTGAGAAGTCAACGTGCCGCTGTAATCAATAGAGAAGACACGTTTTCGTCCAAAAACAAGGCAAACCCCTTGAACCCCCTTTAGTCTTGTTATTTTGCATTTAATGGTTGTTGCTACATATTTTTGTTTACTATAGTTAAGCATTTGTAACGCACTTTGAGACTCAAAAGATGAGAAGCAATATACAGTATACAGCTCAGGGCCCTCAGGGGGGAAGATAAATCATTAAAAAAATGATTTGTCTGGAAAAAATAATTTTGTGTTTAAAATATTGTGAAATCGTATCGCGAACCTCATATCGTATCGTGAGTTGAGTGTATCGTTACATGCCTAGTATAAACTTAATGTATTAGTAGTATGAGTAGTCACCCTGGCCCTGGAAAACAAATGAAGAAATCTCAGGCCCACTGCACTTGCTATCCACAGCAAACCGTCCAGGCTCCAGCATGAGATATGGAAGCCACAGTGCCACTGCCTACAGGAGACTTAAAGTCTCAGACAGTATGACTCACCACACAAGTGAGTTGCTCAGCCACGGGCGTCACTGTGCTGACATGATCGATGGATGTATCTAGTTAACAGCTTCACTGCTGTTGAAAGTCGCTGTCTGCTCAAGCAGCACAAAATCTCAGTCAAGTCAGACCGATTTTTAACACGACCCTCCCCCTCACCCAGAGTCTCTCCCTCACCCCCCCCCCCCCCCCACCCTCCCCCCATCTGTCTGACGAGATCAGATCTCCAAATAAAAAGTGCAATGATAAAGGATTTATTGGGCAGCAGCCTCGGTGCTCATAAAGTGGAACAGTAAATCTCTGTTGAAGAACTTTACCTCTTTTTTCCAGGATGTCTGTGGGAGGATTTCTTTCTCTTTTTTCCACACTTTTCTTCTTTCACAGGCCCTGCACATTTCTTCCCATTTGTGCCAAGAACCGAACTGAAATGGAATAAAAACACTGGTTTCAAGACACTAACCTATTGCATCTTGGGATACTTGACATTAAATCCCCTTTGTTGTAAACAGACCATATTGCTCAAGATATTGCCCCGTCTGTTATTGCTCGAAGCTTGTCAACATGATACAGGGTAATGAAGATCATTTTATAACCTCCATACACTACTGTGTGTGTGTGTGTGTGTGTGTGTGTGTGTGTGTGTGTGCCCGTCTGTGCATGTGCAAGTCTGTGTGAGTATGTTCAGCAAGCTTTCCCATAGGGGTTAGTAATTCATAATGACTGTGCTTAAGGATAGTGTTAACATGACCGGTGGCAGTGTAAATTATTGATGAACCGTTGGCTCCTCCAGAGGCTTGTAAAGCAGTCTCACCTGCGGGTCAGAAATCCAGCCTCTGATAGCTGGCACGTTTTCTTCTGTCATGGCTGGCCCTCCAGGGTGCCCTCTCAAACCATTTAGTCCACTGTTTCTCAACCTGTGGCCCAGTCGGGGACCCACATGGGCCGTTACCCGTGAGGATATATTGCAAGTGGGCCCTCAGATAATAGACAAAACTAAGAATAGGCCTTTAACACCTTGAAAGGTGAGTTTCATTATGATGCGGATAAATAGTGTTAGTAGATCTGAGCCGAAACACCGTCCATTGATTGCGGGTGCGGCCCACCCATCTGACCACTTAACACGGCATACTTTTGAGGAAGTGGGCCCTGATGCAGAAGAGGTTGACAACCACTGATTTAGTCAACACATCTACAGGAGTAGTAATAATACAAACATACATTGAACATCCCCCACTAGCCTACTGTATTTGGTTTTTGTTGTGTTGTTGGGAGGGGAGCAGATGTTTCGCTTAAATCATGTTGTGCCTCTCGCCTCGCAGCAGCATTGGAGTGTGATTTTCTGTTTCAGCCTCAAGAGTAAACACAGGATTGAAGAGATTATGTTCAAATTTGTCCTCGTACAAATAAGTCCTTTATCTGCAGCTCAGTGCTGTTGCCTGTTGTCGTTCATCACAGTGTGTAGCGGGTGTTAAAGTCTCCTCCACAAAACTGTCTCCCCTTCCTTAATGGGGTACATTACTTTATCATTTACACTAATTACCGCTGAACAAATGGTTCCTCACTGCCTGTCAGCATGCAGTGTGTAATCATTCTTGACCCTACTCACTGAACTCCCTGTTTGTAAACTGCATAATATTCTCACAGTTTAATTATTAATGGGACAAAGTTGTACTGGATGCACCATCCATTCAATCTAGATCTACAATATCTGGGACAGTGAGAAGAAAAGAGAGAATTTAATATATGTCTGTAAACCCTAAATAAAAACAAAAAAGCTCACAACGTTTCAGCTTGCAGATCTGCTTTTTTCGGCTAATGTTCCCCTCAGAATAGGGATAATACTGTTGTATATAAAAAAATAAGTCCCTATCACACAAAGATTTGGTGTATCCCTGAGGACAACCTGGGGTTCCCGGACCCCCTCTTGAACTTGAAGACCCTGATTTAGCCTGTTCTGCTGCTGTTGTCGATGATCTCAGCCTGAAGTTGACTCACTTTTGATTGATTGAGTTATGAGTTTGAAAGTGTTCCGACTTAAGTGATTAGTGTTTTGCTTATTTGGAGCACACCCTTCCAAACGAGCAGCCATTATTCACATTGCAAATCATGTATGAAGTTGACAGCTTGGCACAGCTCCGAGTCCAAACGCGTGTTTCCATTTGGGAGCGTTCCAAACAAAACCTGGAGGGTCCGGACAGGCTCCTAATGAGCGATCCAGGAGCCTGGGATGGGGGTGGGGGATACAGGATAACGTGAACGTATTCACTTGTTACACCCTGGAGCATAAAGAAGAATTTTCCCTGGAATCAAAAAAGGGAGTCGACTCAGAGGTTGAACGGCTCCAGTGGGATCTGCTCTGTCACATCAACAGTTACTTAACTGTAAAGAACGCAAGTCGCAGGGCTTAACCTCTCTGTGTTGTTAATATTGACAAAGTAATGAAGTGCTTAAAGCACCTCTTGCCCTCTTTCTTCCACCACTTCCACTTCCATCTGTGGAAAGTTGCGCTAACAGTGTGCATTTGCAGATCTATTTCTTCTTCCCAGTGGCCCTGAACAATGGTGCTTCACAGCACTCCCGCCCCTGATTAAATAGTCTTCTAACTTCTAAGCCTCGCTGACGAATCTTTGGTGCTCGGCCATTGATGTAATTCTTTCCTACAATGGACCTCTTATTCATTCACCAAGACTGAATAATGGAAGAGACCGTGCACATTATCTCTCTCAGGAGAGAGACCGTCTATTTCATCAACATGTGCCAACTGGGAGCCACGCGTGGAGGACCATGAGTGATAGAGATGTACAAGGACAGAGAGGTGTGTGTGTGTGTGTGTGTGTGTGTGTGTGTGTGTGTGTGTGTGTGTGTGTGTGTGTGGGGGGGGGGGGGGGGGGGGGGATGTGTGGGTGGAACCAACAACAGTCAGTTGTACACATCAGTATTGTACTGTATATGTTACAGAGGAGAGATGCTGATACATAGCCTACAGACAGAAATTATACTGCCTTTGTTGCTCCATCTCCATCAACTAACGGTCAGTGATGCTTCCAGCTGTGCCTGATGATGAAGACTATGATGAGGAGTTGGAGGAGGATTAGTCGTTTTTTTTAGGAAGGAGTGAGTCGTATCAGCATTGACATTTCATTCACATGGGACTGGCTGTTATGCACCGCAGTGTCAGTCAGTGATTGGAAAGTGCACTTTAGTGTCTCCACTGGATTACGTATAATTGAATATGCTCCATTGCACAACGGTGTTGCATGCCTTAAAATTGCAGGTCTACAAGCTCACAACGCGTTGCGGATGTAATGCATTGTGAGCTTGTAGACCCGCTATTTTCAGTGATACGATGAAGTAAAAAGAAACAAGCCTTTATTCTCCTTGGGGAGTCAAAAGAGCCCCCGTCTCTTCTCTGCTCTGCAGCGGAGAGCATAATGAGACGCTGAGAGGAGCTACAAGCGCAGTCTATGTATGAGCCGCCCTCCAGTCTTATTTCAGGCTCCGGTGAGGATGATTTCCCCTCCCGTTCAACACAGGGGAGCTGGATGTGGGGAAGGTTGGGAGGGGGGGGGGTGTTCTACAATTCTCTCGAAGATGTCACAACCTACAAGCGTTGTGAACGGTGCCAACCGGCGGCGCCTTGCTGCCAACTGGCACGACAGGCATATTGAGCATCTCTCATGCTGTGCCACAAAGCACCACATGCCAACCACCACCCCCCCCCTTGGTGGGCCAGTAAATCATTTATGCACTTTCTTTTTTTACTTTTCTTTTTTTACTTGAATGCTCTTGCTTTGTATGACACACACACACACACACACACACACACACACACACACACACACACATACGCACAATTGGTGGAGGCGGATGTCGACGAGACATGACATTTTTTAAATGCTATATCATATGTTTGCAGAAGATGTGCGCAGCAGGTTAATATATATCACAGCCCACCAACCTCTACCTCCTCCTCCAGCACCTAAGCTGTTTTTCTCTCTGATTGATTGAGATGCAGGGGCTAAACGTCAAAAAAACAAGTTACTCAGCCCCCTCCCACACACACGCACACGCACACGCACACGCACACGCACACACACAGTATTAAGTGAAGGGGGTTGGTGGTTGTCTGTTGGCTTAAAGATAGAAATTGCCTCTGCCCCTCTCATATATTTCATCAGCGTTGGAACTTACCTCCGTTCTTGGGAATTAATGGCCAGAATCTCTATGAATGTGAAAGCAGGCTGCTGTGCTGTGCTGCCTGTGATGCTCTTCTCTGCTGCCGTGGAAACAGGGAGTCAGCCAGTCACGGCAGACAGGCAGGCCAACACAGTCTATTGATAAGCAGTTAGCATATACTGTACTGCAGGCCCAGACTGCATGGTGCTCAACATTGGGGTTGCAGCACATGCCAAATTAAATATATAAATATATAAATTTAAATAATTGACACTGGGTGAAAAATGGGTTGCAAAATCGTGGAATAAAAATGTAAGTAAAATGGGGGAAAAAATGATCTGACCTCAAATCCTTAGATCTCCATATATGGAGCTGACCTGTTCTGACATTCCATGTTGATCCTCCCCACCTGTCCTTCCTCTTCAGCACGAGGAGATGACTTGTGTAACGGGGTTGAGTGCCACTGGGGGACAGAGACAGAGCTAGGCGATGCTATTTTAATGATTAATCATCAATTTATTAAAAAACACACAAACTAAACCAGCAATAAAGCACAGATTTAAATCATATTCCATAGGCTTCCTTACATAGCCTGCATAGCCTTCCCAGCAGCAGATGGGCAGCTTTCAATGATTTCCCATTTAAATCTTATGCTCCATCATCATAACTCATAAGGGTTCATTCACCATTGATTGATTGATTGAACATTTTATTCACAGTTGGGTGGTACTACCTGTCAGTGGGAGTGTTGGCTGATGAATGAATATCAACATCCTAATACATCCTAATACAGGGGGGTCACTCATGCTTTCCAAGGTGTGATTTGGGGTCCTAAGGATGAATACAAAATGAATATCAACATCTTAAAACCAAAATGTTGAATTGTGGGTTTGAGTTCACATGCCCTTTTGATGTGGGTAATTAATTACCTGTCAGCGGGGAGTGTTGGCTGGGAGGAGGAGTAGGACTAAGGCCCTATACGTCATCTCATGTGCTAGCTAGTAGCTAGTTGCTTCTTTTGGGCTTGTTTTCAGACCTGGTTGCTTATTTCTCTCGCAGAATCTGGCAACAACACTGATCAGCCAGAGCAGGACGGCCGCAGACAAAGCTCCAAAGACCCCACACCCACAGACGGTAGACCCCCACGCCACTGTTCCACTGACCACTGCCAAGTGCCAACCAGTCACACAGCGGGAGCCGGGCCGGGAGCCATACCTCTACCGGTAGGCTATGTGAGTGTGTCGACCTCACACGCGAAGGTGACCTATTTTTGCACCTGACTTATAATGACCAGTTTTGTCAATGTCCAGTGTGTGGATTTGTGATTGATATTTATTTTCACAAAAAATTCAAAAGATGCAGTGGAGTGGAGTGGACCACTTCAATTTGATAAATGAACCAATTCATCAGTTAGCAGCACTGGCACTCAACCATCACAAGCCAGATGGACGATGAGACTGAGATCTGTGATGAAAAGCAATTGTTATTTAACAGCTGAGCCTGGAGTTCATGATCCAAAATGTAGTAGACTCTGATGGCTGGGAAATCTTGAAGAATTCTTCAAAACACAATGTGCCATTGCGTTTGTTGAAGAGACATCATTTAGGAGTATTAGTCAAGAATCAAGAGATATGCTTCTTTGTTTTGTTTTTAAGTCAAAATGGGAAGCCCACTCTCAATTATGTTGTGCACGTCTTTATTGAGACATACCAGGGCCGTGCAGAGAGCACAGTTCAGCTGCGCTACTTTTCTTCAAGCATCATGGTCGATGATTATTAGCCCAAACATTTAGACAGTCGATGATAGTAAACTTTTCAGATGCGAGTTTTGCCTGACTGACATGCTAAGACTCAACAAAGGGGGGGTGGGGACACATCCCTATTAAGAAAAGAGTAGACATTAATTTGCTTTTCATGGTCCAACTGTGCCATCTTGTGGTGACAGTTCAAGCAGAAGTTGAACCTCACCGAAACCTACTCCTGATCACCTGGGCTATAAAAACCACCACTCAGGCACTCACTAATTATCCTATGCATAATCAGCGTTGTGGTCTAGTTTTATAAGTTATAATGTCTCTTTTCCACTACAAGAATCAAGTGAACCGTGCCATGGAACATATATTTCATGCCCAGGGTTTTCTTTTTGTTTCTATACGCTGCTACGGCTTGGTTTCAGATAAGGTAAGAAACTAATTTGGGCGTTGCTCAGGAGGTGGTACTATATTATTTATAACCCTGTGTTCTGGGAACCTAGAACTTCACAGGTTCTGGGTTTAAGAGCCACATATTCCCCTGAGCCCTGGTTGTTAACTTGTTTGTTGTGAATGTGGCCGCACTGAGTCCCAGTCAATTAGGTCATTGATTGAGTTGTCAGAGTGGGAGGATCGAGGTTGAGGGGTGTGATGGTATGATGTGATCAGCGGTCACACCCTGTGGTAATACATAGTTCGTGGAGAATAAAGCTTCATCCAGTTAATTTGGCCCAGTACATCTCCCTTTTTATTAGTAACCACACACAGCATCTCGCCTGCTACAACCACAGCTCCCCCGCTGAGCCATGCTCATTTGGGCTCTACATTTAATTGTGAGCACATCACTCTCAAGACAGCATTGGGAACACAGCAGATGTCTAATTGGCATGTTAATTATCATTATGTACCACTTATGAGGCAACGGCAGCTCCCTGCCACTAAACTAAAACTGCTGTCAGATGATGGTGCTGGTTTTATTTTTTATTTTCGTTACAGCATTTATTTTTACACACACACACACACGCACACACACACACACACACACACACACACACACACACACCACTGTCATAGAGTCATCTGTTATAAATGTAAGATCCCTTATCCTTGTGGGCCACTCTGTTTGAAACACTTCATCCATTGACTCTCTACTTGTTGAGTCCTGGATGAATTCTGTATTTACATTGATATTTTTGGCCAAGTCGTTTTCCTTTCGATTGGACCTTTTGGGTCTTCAGCCATGTGCAATGTGCATGCCAGGTTTCAGTCTGCAAGTGGCGCTCTATGGACTTATTGTATACTGCCTTTCCTTACTTTACCAGCTAGAAGAGGTGTGTGTGTGTGTGTGTGTGTGTGTGTGTGTGTGTGTGTGCAAATATTGAAATCATAATATTTAGTTTGGCAGCAACATTTGCACTGTAAACACATTAGTAAAGTAAATGCACTTAAAATGTGGAATGGCTTTTGCTATTTTTAACCAGATTTCATAATGTAGGTGTATTCATTTTTAATAGGAGTTTTCAAAAACCCATGCATTCAGAGCTCTGCTCTGCCATGCAACACAAGTTACACAACATGACTTTTCTGGACAGAGACAAAAATGTTTTACTGGGGCGGGGTCTAAGTTTAGTACACAGTCACTCAAGACCTGGATCTCGTCCTTTCAGTTGGATGATATTTATAGGATTTATAGGAACCATCTGAATAATAGATCTAAAGGTTGAAGTACGTCATGAAGGCACAATGAGAAACACGTCTTAGATGTACCTACTGGACTAAGCCTCTGATGAAGAGGGATATGGAGTGCAGCAAGTGCAGCCAATGCTTCTCTTCTCTTCTCTTCTCTTCTCTCAGACCTTGGTCTTGTGCACCTGGAACCAAGTGCCATGTGATAGTATGTGAAAAAATCGGACCTGTCTGAAGTAACCTGTCTGTCCGTGCAAACCTTTGTCGTGTTTGCGGTTGAAGCCAGTACAATTCCAATGCCAGTCAGGATGCTCTCGGTGGTGCCTCTGTAGTGCCGGGACTTTTTTCCCCACCCTAAAACATGATCATCAGGTATTAGTGTCAAGGTTTCAGCTTCCAGGAAGAAACCCTAAATACAAAGGGAATACATCATTGCACATAACAACCACACCAAGGCGTCTAATGAAGTACTGTCACCTCATAAACACATGAAAAACTGGCAAAAAATACAAAAATCCAGCACTCTATCTTTAATATTCATGCGGTGACAGTATCGGTTTTGAAAGCAGTGTAGGTTTTTTTTAGTGGCCATTCTCATTGCTGTTCTAGCAACTACCTTGCATTTAGAAGTCTGCAGACATATCCGTAGGCGGAGGTCTCCGATCATCTGGCAACACGATACTACAAGGTCATGTAATTAGTTAGTACAGCGTAATGTTATAAGTATCAAGAAATATAATAATAATCATATGAATATGAATATTCAGCCAGTCTCTTCTGTTGTGTCACTGCCTGAGACGGACAACAACAGCTGCGCCTTTACATCTTCATCTTTCCACACATCGCAATTATGGGGATATGTTAATTGGGCATCTGTTGCCTGGAGAGGCTGGAGTCAGATTTGTCTTTTTTCCCCCCTCTCTTCAGCTCTGCTCTCAACCCTGGCCTCTGTATCTGACTGACCGAGCTCTGTCTGTAGCAAAAGGAACGGTTCCTATTATATGTATTAGGTCATGAACCCACATCTGAAAAGATTTGGGGCAAGGGGCCCCCGTAAGACAAGATTTGCGTAAACATCTTCAAATGTATTTCACAATTTTCCCCAGTTTTATATTAGTTACAATTTTCTAAAATAAATAGCAAATCTACAAGCTCACAACGCGTGCGTGATTGATTTGGATTCATCAATTCTTCCCAACGTAATGCAACTTACAGTCTGTGCTCTGTAGTAGTCTGGACAGCAAAGTATAGTGTGTAGCCCGCTTTAATTACACCAACATTTTTACTATGTTGATGTGTGTCATTCCATCATTGGTCAAGTTTATAATGATCATACAGTAGGCGTGGCTACTGTATGATCAAAAGTGCTGTACTTATGCTCACTGGGACGCAGCTGGCGGCTGCAGAAAGCTAGTGGCTGCCAGGCGCTGCTTGTGCACTGCACCGACGGCATAGTCCCAAGCATCAGTGGAGATGACGATGGGAGCCTCGGGCAACAGGTGCACCAGCATGGTGGCATTAGCTAGAGCAGCCCTGAAAGCACTGTTCCTCTCCGGGGACCATTCCAAAGCGTGCTTGGGGGCTGTGTGTGTACTGTGTAGGAGGGCTGTGTGTGTGTAGGAGGGCTGTGTGTGTACAAAAAAAAAGTAATCCGCCCAGGTGACCACGGTCATGAAAGTCCTGACATATTCGGCAATCATTAGAAGGGCAATACTCAAGGAAAGGAATGGAAATTGTATCTATTATATGCTCTTAGCTGTGTGTGGGGTTGGTCACTTATGTGACTCCCACGTGACAGAGGGAGTCCTTGAGAAATTTCCGTTTTCAGAGTATTTCAATCACAGTATTTCTATAGAGTTCCTTTATCAAGGACAAGGTCAGAGTTTAGCACAATGACATTTTGGGAACATTGTAAATGTAATGTTCAATCATAACATACAGAAGATGTATTCACCTGAGAAGGGGGGGGGGGGGGGCATTTATTGGGAAATAGACTTGACCTCTGTAGCAGTGCTGCAATTCTAATATCTTATATTAAATGAGCAAACTGAGGTTAGCAAACAACTCAATTCAATAACTAGGGATCGAAATAGTGTTACACACTAGATTGCCCAGGAGCCAGGACCTGTATTTCACTGTGTCAGCTTCAAGCATTGATATTGTGTGACAATAATAATATACTGTATTCTTTAGTAGTTGTTTATTAATGACACAACCTCATCTTGGGTCTTACATCTTCTCTGGAGAGTACATAAACTATTCATAGGTGATGTTTTGCAATACTCAGAAGCTTGATAACATGGAAAAAGAAACTAACAATGTATTATATTGAGCTGGAGAAGCTTGGTTGTGCTGTAACTGGACTGTACTGTATACAGCCCATAACAGAGGGTTGTTTCCTTCATCCCAGTTACACACCCATATCATCATATGATATCATGAGACGTTCCATGTAAAGAACACAGTCTGCTTCTTGGATGAGATTATTAAATTATTTTGAGCGTTGAGCTCACTCTTGAAGTGGTCATTAAGCATTCCTTTGACTCGGGGAGGGAGTCATCACTGTGCTGCCTCTGCTACTTGCATGCCTCTGTGGCTTCGTAGAATCTCCTTTCTGGATGGGGAGCAAATTGTGTTGATCGTGCCTCCCCAGGCAACACAATTGCCTGCATCCTTTGAATATCAGAATTTATATGTAGGCGCTGTATGACGGGATGAGTTGCAGTTTATAGAACGGGTTCCTATAAAAAAAAAAAATCTGCGTATTTTCTTTTATGAGCGACACCTACTCTTCACTTTTTAATGAAAGTCCATCCATAACCCTCCCAACCGTGTTGCTTATCCTCCAGAGCGCTCATCTGTGTTCCCTATTTTGGGAGAAGCACTCTGGCAATTTAGCTGAACAATTAGCGCGCACACACACACACACACACACACACACACACACACACACACACACACACACACAAATTCTGATGCTTCTGTAGTATGGCTCATGCTCTGATGAAGGCTCAATGTTTATTGTGCAACCTCCTTATTGTGCAGAAATAAGAGAATAATAGAAAACTGTCGTTCCCTGATGTCATCGCTAGGGACACATGCATCAGTAAGCAGGAACTGGGGGTGGCCGGGAAGTCTGACGTAGCATTGTGAAATCCATGATCTCGACCGCGGTCGAAAAATTATGATGATGTATGGCTTGAATAGTGTTTCATGTCATTCACATTAAATGGAAAGGTTAAATCATTTTGGAGAAAAGATAAAGTCTTAGTTCTCTCTTAGACTATAGTACAGGTGCAGCAGTAATTACATTTTTATGGGCACCTAGGCTGCAAGACAATGTGTTGAGGGTTTGAATCCTGATCCCGACAACGTTTGCTGCGTGTCACTCCCCTCCCTCTCTCTCCGTATTTTCTGTCAGTCTACTCTACTGTCTACCTATAAAAAAAGGTACCGGTATATATAAAAAAAGATTTTTCTTTTGTATTTCAGTATATACCATACCCTCCACTATTTCAAATTCACACATACCTTCAAGACTTGGGAGCACATGCACACACCCTAAACAATAAACCAAGGAACATAATGGGCCTTCTATGAGCAGGTCATCCATTATTGTGAAACATTTAATTGCTACATGAATAGCCCAGCCAGGTAAATTAAAATACAGCCCTGTCCCATAATTCAATAGAATCGAAGCCAAATTAACTGCCTAATTGGAAACGGAGCTAGCACGAAACATGAATTCACCTTGGTATCCCAAACGATGTATTGATTGATAGATCTGTGATATAATTAAAAGTTATACTGAATGAAAGTGAGCCGTCAGAGAGAGGGATAAACACTGATCACCGGCTGTTGTTTGTGCAGGAATATAATTAACAAATATCGTTGGCCTTGCTTGTTGTTCCAGCCAATTACGACCTTTGATTACCGTGTAAGTATTCTCATTATCTGAGTGAGAGGCCTTAACATTTCAATCGATGCACTTAACTGTCCTTGACACTGTGTTCTCAGCAATATGACGGACTTCAGCACTATTGTGTGTACCAATAAATGACATCAATATATGAGGGACAGTGAGATCATATTTCTATGGACGACGAGGTCGGGACGTGCGGGCTGTTTGTCGCGTCGTGCGGGCCGCCCCTTGCTAATATAAATGACAAAGCACTTTTCCGTGAAATATGAAAGAAAATGGAGTCTGGGAAGTCTATGTTGCTAATAGCTTTTCCCATGCGGCTGGTGAAATATAGAGGTATACTGTATGGGTGGAGCAAACGTCCATCATCGGGTTGGTGAGATGTGATTTGGGCTTCTGGAGTCAATTGGGGACAATTTCCACCTATACTGACATGACATGCCCAAACTAGGGACGCCATAGTGAAAGTGGTTAATACAATATTCCTTTATTCAGAACATTCTATGGCATAATCTCAGTTGACTTAATTTTAAATGTATCATCAAAGAAACGCATTTCAAGTCAACTTCAGACTCCTTTTAAGAGCACTTTCATCTTTGCTTCTGCACTGGTTGACTATAATATTTTTGTTATTTACTGTATACTGTAGTGTATTTTCACTTTTTCACAGAAGTTAGTTTAAAGGAGTATTGTTTATTTTCTACAGATGCTAGGTTTGATGTCTAGTTGCTATCCTTCTTACTTTGTAGCACGTTTGTTTAATTAGCACCCTGTTGTTGTGACTTGTGAGTTGATTACAGTTGCCAATGTTGGAAATTGCAAAGTTAGGGATCATTGAAGGTCATTGGAAATGTAGGCATGCATGGCAAGCAATCTTATTGTTGTGTGTGTGTGTGTGTGTGTGTGTGTGTGCGTCAGACCCCCAGGATGACTGTCAGAAAAGATATAGTGCTGTTCTGACTTATCCCATTTCAAACCAAAAAGCATTAAGTGCAATTTCACCTTCAAGCACTTCAAGACTTGACAATGATAATACAAGAAATACAGAACCCATAAATAACAGTCACAAGTTTCCTTACTGTCAGAATGTCACCTGTCTCTGTCCATATTCCTGACTGTTAGATTGACACATCTGCCATGAAGTCCTGAGAACCAGAACAAATCTGTACCCCTGTGCATGCCCAATAACTGTCACTATACGTATATATATTTGGCACACATATACATACTGTATGTATAAATAAATATACATAGTCAGTTGATACACCGGGTAATCAAATGTTACTTCTCGAAGAGGCTATAATGAATGGCATAGCGATTTAAATTTAAAACTGATAGCGGCTACTTTAAGGAGACACTCAAAATCTTTTCAGGGGGCTAGATTTACCTTTTAGAAAAATCTATTCATTACTGAGTGTGTGTGAGTGTTCCATTATGTGTGTAGCACATTAATACTTTCCTGAGACATGATGCATCTGAATACAAGTTGACAACGTGAATAAATACTGTACTGTCACCCTTAAATAGATTCAAATGAAAGGATAATCAAAATTGGCTACGATGAAGAGAGGTGAAAGGCAATGTACTATTCCACTGCTTACTGAATAATGCATGTGATGCCCTTGTACAGGCAGGAAATCGTCTTTCTAAAAATGTTACAGGAATAAAAATGAAATGCGTTTCGATGAGCAGGGGGTACATGGTTGTCTGCATGTCCTTGATGCCCTGAATATAATAAAATAGAAGCCACTTTCTGTCAACAATGTGGTTGAACAATACAGTAAAACATTGATATACTAGTATTAACAAACCAAAAAAATCCCATAATTGACACTGTGTTCTCTCAAGTCTGTTGAACAGCACCTATAATATAATATAATGTAGTCACTATGAATGGAAACGTTATTGTACCGATCCATTCATCGCGATAGGTGTTGGATACTAAAAATTACACTATTCATTCTCCGAATATGTATGTCAAGATTTCTGCAACTACATTTGACAGAATTAATTTGTATTGCGTGGCCTGGGCCGGTGCTCAGCGTTCCAGGCACCTTGGCTGGTAATCCAGTCTGGCAGTGTGCCGCGGGTTCGACTCCCGATCCTGACGGCCTTTTAATGCATGTCACCCCCCAATCTCTCTCCCCATTTCCTGTCAGCCTACTGTCTATCGATCCATAACAACATAAAATAAAGGCGATAGCCACAAAAAAATCTTTCTGGCTTCAGTAACTAACACATAGGTTGCAGTATTCTATTGTTTACTTACCCGGTGATGTCTTTCCGCAACGTATAGTTTTCCGAATCAAAAAACATGATGAATGGAATTTCATCAGAGACTTAATTTAACAGCAAAACGATATGAAATCTGTCCATAAACTTCAAAACACCGCACATAGTGTGTCCCAAATGTCTTCTACCATTTTGTATAAAGCTCCGGTAAAAAAAACATATTCTTCGTCTTGATGAAAATAAACTTTTAAAACACGCTAAACGTCTCCTGCACGAAAAACGCACACGCATGCGTCCGATTGAGCTCCGGTTGAACCCCATGGGTACGCCCATGCACGTTCTTTGTTCGTGCATGGTTTGATATTTTGTTTGTTTTGAATGTTTGTTTTGTTGACCACAGGACTAACAGTGTTAATAAATTAGTATTCATAAATTACTGAATTGGAGTGGTTCCTTTATAAGCCAAGCTATCACCAAATGTGATACTGTTATCTACAGTAAAGAGCTTTCGATATTTATGCATCGTTAACAACTGTTTGACATGCAGGAGCTTTTGTGGTTGTGTTGTAAACAATTTGTGCTCTGAGTGGCCAATCCCTTTACAACAGACTACCAAAGGATAACAAGACAGGGTCTTATAACCACGTGGCCTCCAAGCGGGTCTCGGATGTCATATTGATGACATTAGTCTGGCCCGAGGGATGGCGGGAAGGTCGGATCTGGGATTATGAATTCAATTTGACTTCCTTGGCCTACCGGCAGTGAGTGTGCACAAGAAATGTGTCTCTGATCGGCCCAGTGGTCTACAAGATTAGCCATGGATACTCAGACTCACAAACGCTCTTCTAGATGGCTTGCCCCCTAGGTGCCACACCATAAAAGGAGTAAACCTGTCCAAGCTTTGCCTAGTGATATTGAGCCATAGGAATATTTCACCCAGTCCCAGATCACATATTCTCTACCATACATAGCCCTTGAGCCTCAAGGGAAGAAGAGAGGAGGTAGATGGAAGGTTTCTGCCAGCTCTTGTCTTTAATGAGGAGAGCACCTTGTTATCCAGGCCTTATGCTGTGCATCTCCTTCCTCAGGGCTCCTGGGTAAGCAGGCTGAGAATGGGGGAGGTGAGAGCGAGGACACAGTTCAGCAAAATGTGTAATATATATATATAGTTAGAAATGTCCAAATACTGAAAATTGATTTGTATTTCCTGTGAGGAACACATTGTTAAAACATATTATTTAATGAGCAAGAAGCAAAGAGAACCCACTTTGAAACCACAATATTTAACCAATAAACAAAAGTCAGACCATTGCTTCTTTCAGTAAAAAATTAATTGTATATAGATTATGTCAGCTGCAAGGTCGTTAATCATCTCAGCACATATGGGTTATGCAATTTAAAAGCAGAATGTTTGTGTGAAATAAATACTGTACATTCTTCACATTTGTTCTTATAAATTCAGGAAGTGCATTGTCATTAATTATTTTAGGCGTTTAATTCATGGTTATGGGTTGGTATAGGCTGGTTGTTAGCATCAATATTATCACTCTTTGATACATTATAAAGGCATTTGAGTGGTGTGATTGGATGTAAAGAAAAGAGCTTAGGAAACGAGAGTTTGAAGAGGAAATCTCATCTTCCTCAATTCCTCAACTATTCATAATGAGCATACTGTATATAAATCAATGATGTTATTATTTGACGTCTTGAAGCTTAAAAAGTGCAAATAACTTGTGCATTGTCAATGCTACCCACCAGCGTAGAAAGGCACTGTTCCGTCTTAGCCACATAATAAGAGAGAGAGTGAGAGAGAGCTTGCAGATTAAGAGCTGGACCCCTGCATTCTTGGAGAATGGCAGGCTTTTAAAGGAGCGATTGCCTCCTCCTCACTCCGTGCTTTCAAATCACTCTCTTGTTTGCCCCTGGGGACATGGTTCACGTGGACCGCATCCTCAAATACTCTCTCTGTGCTCATCCACTGCTTCAGCTCTCGCAACCTCCTTTGATGTGAGACGACGAGACACAGACACACAGTCACATAGTTTTGTGTCTCAAGCGATTCTCTGATTGGTTTAAGTTTTTAATTATGTAGAAAGTCAAAGTCGACCTAAATTGATCCCATGGAAGAGCCTGAGCTGAGTAATGGTTCCATCTTGTTATAGTTGCCATATGTTTGCTGTTTGAATAATAATTTGCCTGGCTCCAATTATCCTCAATTAACCTACGTTTGGCTGTCACTGTGTGTGTATAGTGCCAGTAAGATCCTTTACTAAATCACGACATTGCCTGGTTCACCTCCGTGTTTACATCGACAATAATGTATGAAGCAGGGAATACAGTCTCGGTCGATTCGCCATGACACGCCACTTACTCAGGCCCTCACATGACCTGCTCCATGTGACAGGGTGTCAGGTCCCCGGGGGCCAGCTGAGCTTCCTGTGTCGCTCTGCGTTAGTGTCACGCAGCAGCAACCCAGCAGCATGCCATGCAGCCACAAATCTCAGAGCCTGTCAGTGGTGGAAAAAGTACTCAATAGTTTTACTTAAGTAAAAGCATCAATACTGCAATGTATAACGACAAGTTACAAGTAAGTAAAAGGCGACTAGTTTTATATAATATAAAGTTATTTGTGCGCGATTCCATTTCCATTTGCGGTATTCGCTTCATACCGTTCCGTAGAGAAGGTCTATACACCAAATGAAATGATTTCAGCGAGTTGTGACTCAATGAAAAGACGAGTGTTCTTGGCGCTGTGCGTGTGAACGGCACGAGGGGGAGTTGCAGCAGTGAGACTTCAGGGCAGCGGCTATGAAGCAATATAGCACTAACGGGCAACGGTTAAGGGATCTCTTAAAGGGATCTCTTAAAGCCAAGACTGGTGATTGGTTCAATTTGGTTTAATTATTGTAACGCCCAAACCACACCTATAAATAATATAACGGAGGTAACGGAGGTGTTTAAGGGATTTATTAGACAGGTAACCAAAATACCAACTTTAGTGGGGGAACACCCTTTCCCCACTCCTAAATCCCCAAATAGTGGCTTTAGAAAGATGATACGAAAATGGAGCCCCTTGTATGTTGGGGTACTGAAAAACTATACTGGAGCACTGCAGAGAAGACAGGAAGTGTGTGTGGTCAGTGCAGCCTTTTTATTTTCATTTTCTCAAAAGGAGAAACATCTAAGACTAAAACACATAAACACTTCTCAGGGACCGCAAGTGCTTGACATTTAGATATAAAGCCTTTGTGGAGAAAGCAAGGACGATTTACACTATAGAAACCCCACACATAATGACCTTGTGGGGTCAGGGGTGAACTAGCAGTTTCACTTTTCTTTCCCCTATTATCCTGGATGTTGGCAATGCCATTCTAATACTGTTGCTGTCAAGACATCCCACAAGGCCTTCCCAGACAATGCACAAGGTGTGTGTGTGTGTGTGTGTGTGTGTGTGTGTGTGTGTGTGTGTGTGTGTGTGTGTGTGTGTGTGTGTGTGTGTGTGTGTGTGTGTGTGTGTGTGTGTGTGTGTGTGTGTGTGTGTGTGTGTGTGTGTGTGTGTGTGTGTGTGTGTGTGTGTGTGTGTGTGTGTGTGTGTGTGTGTGTGTGTGTGTGTGTGTGTGTGTGTGTGTGTGTGTGTGTGTGCTATACTGGAAAAAGAAGACTACACATTTCTTTGTTTCGTCACTGATGTTATATCCTACTGACTCACCTGCCAGTGAGGAGCCCCCACCACCCCAGCCCGTAAGAATTCACAGAGTACATGCAGTGACAAATATCACCTTCCTCGCCCGGTTCCCCTCCCCCGAACACAGGCCAATTCTGCTTGTAGATGCTCGACAAAGCCGGAGGCATCGTGGAGGATTCATTTCAAACCGCTAGACTCTGCAGTGGGGGGTGTACTTTCCCACTGCGCCACCTGAGAGCTAGAACAGAGTGTTTATCAAGTTGAAAATGGTTTCATTTATTCAGAACATGGAGTATTTTTTAGCAGCTATCCAATGATTACTGTATACAATCTCTTATGCAATATAAAACTGTCTGGAAAAAGATGCAAAGCTACAATTTACAATTTAGGCATTTTGTAGACACTCTTAATCCAGAGCGATTTAGACAGGAAGCTACACAGCATGTCTTGTCACTGTTGCTCGTTGACGTCAAGTTTGCGCCTGACGTCAGTGAGGAAAAGATATAAAGGAAAATATACAGCCTGTGGTCAAAAAGAACAGGGAAATTGTGTGAAGACTGAAGACATACTGTATGGTTGGTGAGTGAAGGGGGGCTGCCCTAAGGTTCGACCAGATGGTTAAACAACTTTTGTTTCGTTTTGCAGCTTTATCTGCAGTTGAAGCCAGCTCAACTTCTTTGGATATTTTGTAACCGCTACAAACGTCAGCATTACTTTGTATCTTCATGTCACTGGCTTCCATTGAAAATGAACTGTAGCCTGTAGCTAGCTGCCCGTGTGAATGCAGAATGATTTTTAACTACATTTCCTGAATAACTATTTCCTGAATAACTTTAGCTAAGTGAACTATATTTCTCTTGAGAGTATAGCTTTGCTGTAATTCATATTCTTTCAGTGTGAAGTAAATGTTAGGGTAGCTTTGTAATACTTTTAGGTAGTTTCCAGAACACTGCTTACACATGCCTGTAACTGTTAATGCATACATTTAGTCTGACTGGCTCTGTTAGGAGCCTGAGAGCATCTGGCTTGTCTAATATCAGACTGATATAAGGGCAAGATCATAGGCATCCCCGAGATATCAAAGATTCGGATTTTTTATTTTTCATTTTCTTTGCAACTTTTGGGACTGTGACAGATTTAATATTATATATTTTTAGGCAAAAAGTACATTTGCACACCTACTTCAATGGACAACGGAGCAGGCAGTCAAACCTTCAAAGATATTTGAAGGTCTGAGCGACCAAAACGTTTTTTGCCCTTCTCATATTATATTTTAGAAAATTAAGTTATCATTGGACCATGACACCTTGCATGAATGGTCACAGCCGCTCTCATGTGCTATATGTTCTGTACATTCTGTTCTCAAGTTGTGACGACATACGAGCTCACATGTCACATGTTGTGGCGATGCTCACAATGCCATACAACACACGTACACACAACAAACAACTCTGCCCTACTACTAAACCAATTTCAGGACATAAAACTTTCACCAAGCCCCATGAAATATGCAAAACATAAAGTAAAATAACCATTCATTCTATCTCCGGGGAAACAGTGGATCTCAGTGCTGCGTTAAAGTTTTATGTCAGACTGTTACTGTTAAGTAAGTAATTTGAGGTAATGAAAAATCTGATTTTTGTGACTGCAGCATCACTGCGCACTATTTACCAAACAGAAAGGTACATCTTGTTAGAATATGCTTTTCTTTCTAAGCCCCTTAGCTCTGACTAAGGCAGCTAGACCAGAGAGCTTTTAAACGTGAAAAATGTCATCCCAGCCGCTTCACTCATGGATATGAAGAATGAAATTACTGAGAGAAAACACTATTGTTACTGCTACTGAATTAGTTACATTTTCGCTAGAAACAGACTGTATCATAGATGAGTGACTGACTGTCGCAAACGATACAGAGACACCTCCCTGACAATAACGCAGAGACAGCTTGTTTATTTTTGGACTACAATGCTTATATGAAATGATTTTAAGATGGCCCCATGTTATTCTCCATAGAGAAATGACTTCCGTGAACCGGGCAGAACCAGGGGATGAGCGAGTGACGTCAGGACTTCGGCGCTCTATTGCACAACCTAAATAGAATATCCATTTGAGCCATTTGAGTAATTGATGTTTAATAGAAGACAGAGAATCATGCAGTATATATTTAAATGTAATGGCATCAAACAACTCTGCCCTACTACTAAACCAATTTCAGGACATAAAACTTTCACCAAGCCCCGTGAAATATGCAAAACAAAAAGTAGAATAACCATTCATTCTATCTCCGGGGAAACAGTGGAAGAGTTGCACTATCTCAGTGCTGCGTTAAAGTTTTATGTCAGACATCATTTTAAGTAAGTCATTTGAGGTAATGAAAAATCAGATTTTTGTGACAGTGCAGCATCACTGCACACTATTTACCAAACAGAAAGGTACATCTTGTTAGAATATGCTTTTCTTTCTAAGCCCCTTAGCTCTGACCCATGTTTATTGACTTCTTGGATTTTTTAAATTTATACTCGGCTGTACGACGGTGTCGCACATAAACAATATATAGCACATCTCCACGTACAGGCTCTCAGGCTCTCATTCACAACAAAGTATAAATGGAGCTTCAGAGTGGTGGTCCCCCTCCAGGTCAGTCCTGGGATGGAGCAGTCGGGACGCAAGTAGCAGGGCAGCTGAGAGGCTCCCACAACACCTGACTCTGAGTGACATGTTTTCGTTAGCCTGGGTTCCAGCCTGATTCGATGCGTTTCGTGAATTTGTATTGTGACGAGTAACAAAACAAATGCACAGAACCCAGCGAATCAGGCTGGAACCCAGGCTGTGTTTTCGTAACTTGTTTTTTTGGGACCTTTATGGTATGGTGTCTAGGTATGGATATACGGTATTCTTCCATGCCGTTTCTTTTTAATCCTTTCTTAAACCTATTCCCAAAATTAACCATACGATGGAGAAGATAGCAGAAAACATAACTCTTTGAGTAAACAACATACAGAGACCAATGAACAGATTCTTCTATATAAATTGGACCCAAGGAATACATTGAAGTGGTTATTATTAATATTCAAGCACACCTTGACTCTTATTTCAGGACAGAAACAGCAAAGAACTAGCATAAAACGAATAACATAAAACAAGTGGCTTAGGAGGTAGAGCGCCGTCTTGGAATCCGAAGGTTCCAGGTTCGATTCCCAACTCCTCCTGGCAAAGTATTGAAGGGTCCTTGAGCAAGAGACTGAAACCCTAACTGCTCCCGATGAGTATAGGTTGGTGCCTTGCATGGTTTCCTCCGCCATCGGTGTGATACTGTGGTATGCTTACCTTGCAAATCCCCCATCCATTTGGTCATAAATCCATAATTCAAAAGCTGCATTCACACCTTTTGGCCTTGAAACATGAAAAGCGATAGAAAAGAGGAAGAAATGTAGCTATATGTTGTGCTGCATACTGATCAAGACTACGATCACATGACATGACACAGTGGAACATTTTAAATATATAATATTAATAACAACGAGAATAATGCTATTACTAATCAAAATAATAATTGTAATAAATTATTATTATAAATGTCCATAGACCACTTTTCAAAACATTTAAAATGTGCTTAGAAATTCTGCCAGAAGATACTCACACAAGATACAGAAACTAAACAGTAATCAATAAACAATAAACTAAATAATTTTGTATGCCTTACATAAAGTTGCTGTACAAATAAACTATACAAAAGTATTACTCAGCTCTTAAGATATCAACGCTTATCTTTTCCGGTTATTTTTCTTTCTGCGTTTTCTACACGTTACAGTGCGACATGAATGAGTCACTGAAATTTTGAATGGCAGGCTGAAGGCTTATAAACCTCTGCCACCCCTCGAGACATGAGTTTGGAGAGCACTTCTTAGCGTTCACATGCACACACAGATTGGTCTGACAAACTGCAGAGCATTTACTGGAGGACACAGGAGCCAATTAAACTCTTCACCATGAGGTCCCTTTTGTCATGGCTCTTTTGCCTGTTGTTGGTGTCACATGGATCATCAGCAATCATCACAGGGGTAAGTGGACGTCAATATTTTTGCCATCTGATACGCTGTGTGTGTGTGTGTGTGTGTGTGTGTGTGTGTGTGTGTGTGTGTGTGTGTGTGTGTGTGTGTGTGTGTGTGTGTGTGTGTGTGTGTGTGTGTGTGTGTGTGTGTGTGTGTGTGGGGGGGCCTGGGCAATGTTTTACCTCTAGAAAAATACAATAAAACAAAGGAGGGAAAACAGACAATCTAAAATGCGTTGTAGATCTGCTGTTTTTGAAAAACAATTGACTTTTACGTTAATCAAAAAAAGTTAAACGTTTTTTGACTAACAATGATGTCACTGGTAGGCGGGGTTCTGAACTGTCCACAGCCCTGAAGTTGTCTTTAGAACACACATCCTATTAACCCATTTTGGGGCGGGAACCACTTTTGGTTCCCGCCCAAAAGAAGTGCTTATGGGAATTTAATGACAATTATAGTAGCCTATATTAAAATGCTATCACAAAAAGGCCACCAGAATAAACAAGATATAGTTAATTAAATGGCAAACCAATTCTAAATGCGCTTTATCATTTTTTTTAAACAGTCAAATTTTGAATCTACTCAAATCCGCAGGCTTAACTAATTGCCGTAAAAAGACCTAACAGTGTCATTCACAACATTCCAATAGTGTTTCTAATATGAATTGAAGGTGTACATACTGTACAACCACGACGGGGACTGGTGATCCAAGTCTGTCACGTCCTTCATTTTATGCACAGTGATGAACACTCATCTTGATCAACTTAAATCAGTGTTTGTAAATACCTCAATATTTTACATAAGCCTCAAGGGTTGCTCAACATAATTTGATTATATATATATATATATATATATATAATCTTTATATATATTTTTGTTTTACTTCACCTTCATTTAAATTGCATTGAATTGAGAGAGAGGATAGTTGTTTAGAGTTAAAACTAGAGAGAAAAAAAGTTTAAACACCAAAGTATCGAAACAATGTAATTCATTAGTAGACAGTATCCTGAAATGGTAGGCCTACCCTAACGACATTTTTATTCCAACCAACACTAATGACCTCGTCTCCCACTTTAACAATCTTTGTTCATCTGCCCTAGATTTAGTTGCTCCGCTTAGGGTACTATAGAGGTACTGTATGCCATACAGTACCTCTATACTACCCTCCTTCACATTCAGTAGATCCTGTGATCTTTTGTGGCCAGATGTAATTCCCTGGGGTCTAGTTAACTTGGTAAACTGGCGAGTTCTCCAGTATCCTTACTGTGTGTGTGTGTGTGTGTGTGTGTGTGTGTGTGTGTGTGTGTGTGTGTGTGTGTGTGTGTGTGTGTGTGTGTGTGTGTGTGTGTGTGTGTGTGTGTGTGTGTGTGTGTGTGTGTGTGTGTGTGTGTGTGTGTGTGTGTGTGTGTGTGTGTGTGTGTGTGTGTGTGTGTGTGCATGCATGCGTGCGCTTGCACACATCTAGGTATGTGAAAAGGATTCTCAGTGTGGCGGAGGCATGTGCTGTGCGGTCAGCCTTTGGATCCGGAATCTGCGCATGTGTACCCCCATGGGACAAGAGGAAGATGACTGTCACCCAATGAGTCAAAAGGTGAGCTACACATCTGTATGTGGCAAGGGTGTTGGCTGATTTAAGAAGTCACACCTGGCCTGAGTCCAAACTAATTGGACCCTGAGCTGGGTGGGACAGCATACCTGTTGTGCATCAATGCACACCGATAAATAAGTCATCCCACACACACACTCGGGTATAGCCTCAGTCTTGACAGCATGTCCATCTGCTCCGGCTCGTGACATCTTGCCAAATTGTGTGTTTATTTATACCCATCTACCTAACCGTGTGTCCCTGTGTCGGAGACACCTACAGAGGTGGTGGGTGGCAAGACTGATAATGACATGTCCATCTGCTCTGGGCTCTATTGCCGCTGTGTTTGAACCAGACTACCTTTGTCCCTGACTCCTTGAGTGTCAGAGGAAACACAGTTTGTGCTGGTGCTGCTACCGCTATCGCTGCTGCTGCAAATTTCACTTCAGCATATGTATTTGGCATTAATTTAACCAGGTATGATTCTCACCCTGAAAGGGTATCCTTACCTCTCTCTTTCTCCTCATTTCCAGGTTCCATTTTATGGCAGAAGACGGCATCATACATGTCCTTGTCTGCCCAATTTGGCCTGCATTACCATAGCTGAGGGAACATCTAAATGTCTTTCACCATTTAAGTATAAAGAAGACTATTATCTATGAAGAAATGAACTTCTACACAAACACGTTTTGCTACATGTAAGCTATATTTAATAACTATTTATTTACAGTATACATATTTCTATTCATTAAGAAACCAGTGATGACTAGGTCGCTACTTTGATGACTAGGTCGATAACATTTCATGAGCTTTCCATAGTCAGGTTTCACCTGACAAAAAATAATATTTGACGATGAATTATTCTGTCTGTAATTGCATCGTTTTAAAACCTTGGTGAACATACACTAGACCCCCACAATGTGTAACTGTTTTTTACTGTATTGTATTCTTTGTTTTTATATTCCTGATCTATTGATGTATTGTGATGTTTTTCTATGTGATTGTATTACTCGACGACACTGAAAATGAGTTTGATTACTCAGTGTAATTTCGAGAATAAATAAATAAAGAAATTCAAAACCAGTTAAAGCAAGGTGACACTTTAAAGTCTGGGCTCAAAATAAATTGTATGTTAAAGTAAATAATAAAAAACAATTACAAATATTACTAAATAAGTCAAATATAAATATCCCATGGCATAGCGATTTGGATTGTATCCATATCAATTTCGTCAATTAAAAACATCCATCGATCAATCGGTCAATCAATCAATCTCAATCGAGTAGGCTAACATATCAGTCACCAACTCAAATCCAGTGATTAACCGTGCATCCTATATGTCTATATGTTCCAACTTCCTACTATTGTGTCTAACTTCATTTTAAGTAGATAACACAAGTATAGCAAGACAGACATGGATGGTGCTGCGATTCACCAGCGCCATCTGCAGCCAGTGTCATGCAATATCTTTACATTATTGTAGGCTAAACAGCATTTATACACAGGCTGCAGCAGCACAACTATCATATTTCTCTAATCATATTTTTAAAGCCTGATAGTGCGATTCTGTTTCTTTCCCATAAATAGTCAGCCGTTACTTTAAGCGGCAAGTATGGTAACATGATGTAACATCAATCTGGACATCTGGGCTGCTGGCCACGGTGAGCACCTCGATGTAAAATTGGTTAATTTCTTCAAAATGTAATTAGAATAGATTTAGAACATTCAAGAGTTAAGGTAGCCTATAATATTATAATAATAATAATAATAATAATAATAATAATAGCCTATTACTAATATTTCTACAACTGCTAAGACGAAGTCCACACCCACAACAATAGAGGGAGCTCAACAAACCATGTGCTTTTGATTCATTTGATTGATTATTTGATTGATTGAAATATTTATTAACAGTTTGCAGAATTACAGTACATTTCAAGCACAAAGTCAATACAAAGACTGTTAAAGTTAAATCTGTTAAATCTGCAACCCAGATTTGGCACAAACAAGGAACTAAATTAATTTATTACTTTATGATGTCCTGTTTTTTTTGGCTAACGTATATAGAAGTGTATATTTGTGTGTCTCTAAATGTTATGATGAATTGAACATGGTGGACCCTCTTGTAAACAAGCATAGTGCTTTATTGGTCGTCACATTTGACAGTTTTTGTACTGAGTTGTGCTTGAAATGTACTGTAATTCTGCAAACTGTTAATACATATTTCAATCAATCAATCAATCAATCAATCAATCAAAAATAAAATAAAAGTCTTATTCTGAAGACCTTAAATCGCAACCAGGAAGTAAACAGGAAGTGTTATATTTTCTATATTCAATATTTTTTTTCTATTCTTTTCTCCCCGACTGTGACGTCACATTAGTATACGTCCTCGTACGAAGGTGTGGCGCGGCGAATGTCGCCGATCTACAAGCTCACAATGCGTCGCATCGCAGCGCGCTGTGAGTTTGTAGAGCAGATGTTTCCAGGCGTCATCATCCGCTGGTGGGCGGAAAAGCGGCACGGCAGTTTTCTGTGCCAAGTATGCTGACCGACTCGGCCGGGCTATTTTATAAGAAGGTTCAGACACAGGCCACAACAATCGGTAATTTTGCGCACAGAAATGGCCGTTCCTGTAGGTAAAACCCTGCAGATGGAGAGTGATGCACGCGACGAAACGACATTTACAGCTGAAAATAACATTGACATCGACGAGAAAGAATTGGAAAATATCACAAAGAAGCAACACGAAGAAGACGCCACAGCGTTGCCTCTCCACTCCCCCTGGACCTTCTGGCTTGACAGGTATTATTACAAGAAAAAGTCATTATTAATCTACTTTTCACCATGTCCAGTCCACAGTTAAATAAATAAATAAATGACAAACACAGACCATACATAGAAAAACGCCTATAAAGCGACAAGCCGGGGATTCCGTAGGCCCCAAGCCAAAAGGATAGCTTGGTTAATATTTCACTACCAAACGTTGGCAGATAAAATATTAAACTGAAGTTAGAACATCGACAAAAAACAGCAGCGAAAGTTTCACTGAAACAAATGCCCGTGTCGAGTGCAAACTTGGGCTGCGAGCCTGCGACATTTAAAGCCTACCAAACACCTAACTGTGAGATGTTTCTGGTCTAATTTGGCTTTTTGGGGTGTGTGTATATGTATCCATAGGGCTGGCTATACCACTAATGTAAGCAAATATAGCGTCGTGAAGAATGAAGATGGGCCAGTCATGAGCCAGAAGGATGTCTTCTTGGAAAGACAATACATGACCTAAATTCAAATGTAGCCTAGATTTCCTACTAGTGGAACAGGCAGCTACAATTTTATGAAACGTTCATTAACGTACACACAGCACAGGCAAATCACACATGAAAAATTAAGAATCTAGGCTTGCCCATTATATTGGGCTATGCATAACACCGGCTTGCCAATAAGTGAAGTCTGTAGTGTATAAAGTTACCATGTTTACCCAGGGTAACTGGACTAAGCTCAAGAACTTGTTTACAGCCAGGCCCTGCTCATAGAACATTTCATGGTAGGGGTTCAATGCCTTGCTCAAGGGCAATGGTAATTTTAACGTGCCGGTCCGGGGATACGAACTAGCGACCTTCCGATATCCAGACCGCTCCGCAAACTGTATAGACACTACTGTTTAATAAACTACTGTTTAAGTGATTTATTATACATTCAGATAATTGGAAATCATTGCTATACAATATACATGGTTTGTTCAATAACAGTATTTTATAATCAGAAAATACATTTTAAGTCTGTTGCCAATTTCATCCAATCAGGTGGTTTGTTTATCTGCTTTTAGTGTTATAAGTTAGTGTTCCAGTTGTCATCTTATCTAACTATAAATGCACCAAGTCTCTGTGTGTACGTCTGAAATCCATGTAACTCGAGAAACTTCGTCCCACCGACTTATGACATCATTGTGACATCTGTATAAATTCGATGCAGGCGTTCCGCCCCACCACAGGGCGTGCAGTGCCAGGTGTCGAGTCGGTCGGACACACGGTTGTCCAGAACCTCATCACAACACTCCATATTAAGGAATGCCTTACGCAGAACTGCGTATATAGTAATAAAGGGAGACAGATACAGAAATCTCCATATTGCACAGACAGATTGGTGGACACTGGAACGGGTACTCTGAGGGCCGATTCATACTCCTATTTTAGAGACGAATAAAAGTCGGTTCGGCTCTGTAGAGCCTACCATGTGACGTAATTTGAGGTTCGGGGGGGCGGGTACTGTCCTAAAGTCGCTCTTCGGTGCTACTGAAAATTTCGGCATGCCTAACGCAGAACTCTATAATTAGGAATAAAGGTAAGGGACACAGAGAGACAGAAATCTCCATATATGGGCATAAAAGGGACACAGACAGATGGGTCGAATGGTTACTCTGACTCGGGTACAATTGGTATTACATAGCCGGGAGGGGCATGCATCTCCAACTTCCATAGTTACCGACTCAGGTCTTATCCTCCTTTATCTTCTGTATGAGTTTTCTCTTCTGATTGGGTAAAATTGGTATAAGGACCTGTCATTCAAGGAGACTCCTGAAAAAAAGAGCACAGTACACTACAATACAGTACAGACTACACCGCACAGTACAGTAAAGTCTGGATTTTCGCTGGTGAGGTGAGCACCGGAGTTGAAATAATGTTGAGCGGTGGTGAGTAAAAACAGAGGGAAGGCCTGGGGCGTCATGTTGTAGTTCGGTGGTCACCTCACCACCGAAAATCCAGACTATGAATGAGCCTTAACTATAACGATAAATGTATAATTGCACTGCTCAGTTCACACAGGTGTGATTTTGTTTTTGTTTTAGGTCATTGCCAGGGACAACTGCTGCAGAGTGTGAATCCAATCTGAAGAAGATCTACACTGTTAAAACTGTCCAGGTGGAGAATATTTTGTTTAATAAAATTGATAACTGCAGATATAGGTTTTAGTAAGATCTGAGGGTAAAGCGGAGGCAAGCATTTCCAGTTTTCTGGCCGACGTAGAGCTTAACCCATTCTGACCTGAGATCAGATTCATACGAGGTTTCCACTGGACACACACTGGTCTGATTAACCTATTCTGACCTGAGATCAGATTCTATAAAAATGTCAGTCGTTCTTCGATTTTTCAAAAATAGCAGACCTACAAGCTCGTAGCGCGCCACTCGGTGGCGCGCTATGAGCTTGTAGATCTGCTATTTTTCAATAGATAAAGCATAACATGATGCTAATACCAAAATGGGTTCCCGTTCAGAATGGGTTAATTGCCATCCATCCACCAGCTGCTTAAAAACCAGGTAGAGACTCCTGCCGCTCGCGGCTTGCATCTTCGTGACGCAACAGTGTCGATGCAGTCGGACTGAGCCATAATGTACTGCTTCCAATTCTTACTGGCAGCCAATCAAATTATTGTTCTATAACAATAATTACCTCGTCACCGAGGTATATCCTACAACCTTTGATTTAGAATTACTGTACACTGCAGCAACAAGTTGTAACCAACAGAACATGGCAGCGGGCACCCCCACTGGAAAAGAAAAGTGTGTGTGCACATGCCTCAGAATGTTCTTGAAAGTGATCTTGACAAATGGCCATGCCTCTGCAAATCAAGACTTTCCCTTCCCCACCATGTGTTTTTCATATTTCACATGAACCAATATATGATAATGATATGGCCACATAAAATCTCTTGGGGAAATTGTTTATTGAAAAGAGTGGGAACCCATTTAACTTATTGAAAATCCTTAATTGTAAAAAAAAAAAAAAAAAAAAAGAAGAGAACAAATAAAATAGTGCGAACCCTTTATTCGAAATTCTATTCGACTAAACAAATGCAGTTGAATTTTTGTTACCGGCACTGCGGCACATCAAGCCATTGATCAGCTTACATTTGTGAAACTAGATATTTTGTGGCAGTTTTCCACAAAAAGGCCTACAACATGTTTTGTGATTAATCATTAGGTGGTAAATGAGTTTGTCAAAGCATTTGCCTTCACTGTTATTGTGTGTTCACACGGGCAGACGCAAACACGCAGTCTACAATTCATTGTCAATGGAAGCCAGAGACATGACGATGCTCCAAAACTGCATCACATGTCTTTGCGTCTGCCCATGTGAACACAACATTAGCCTTTATAAAATAATAATCTAATGTAGATTGTCTTTTGTTTTCTGTCCTCTTCATAGATGTTCTGGAGTGTGTACAACAACATTCCTCCAGTGACTAACTTGCCCATGAGATGTAGCTATCACTTAATGCGTGGAGAGAGGAGACCACTATGGTATGGCTTGCACCAATGATGTTAACTTTTTTGATTTGTCCTATATTCTCCTTAGCACTGGTTCAAATGTAAATGTGGCCCTTCACCCTTATTCCAAAGAGTATATGGCATTACAATCTGATCTGATGCAGTTCTTTATCCAACATAGGGAAGAAGAGAGCAATGCAAAAGGAGGTGTATGGAAGATGAAAATACCAAAAGATAGCACTGTAGGTGTTTGTCCACTTCAACAGTTTTTATTCACTTCAAATAAATCACAGCATTGTTAATGGGTCCTTATGTTCTTATTTTAGGCGCCAGTTTGGAAAGAATTGTTACTTGCCACTATTGGGGAGCAGTTTGCAGATTACTGTGCTTCAGGTGAGTGTCAAGTCTGTACTTGATAATGTATGCACTGCTGTCGGGGGTGGATAAAGTCTTTTTGCTATTGCAAAAAGTAATTACTATACTTTACCTGACTCTTGCAACTAACTCACATTGTTGCTGTTGTCATATCAGCTGACATGCATTGTTACTATAGTGGGGTCGTATCTGATACTTCTGTGACTGCGGAGAGCAAAGGTCCGTTCCTCAGTAGATTTATCATCTATAAAGGTTAAAAAACAAATTGAGCCCCCGGCCCCCCATGTAAATCGCAAAAATGCGGGGAAAATTCATGAGAGCCCCAAATCCATATGGCCAAACGTTTTTAGCCCAAGGAGTGTTTTTTTTGTGCAAAACTAATGCTTGGAATGGATTCAGAATAATGGAAACCCCCTAGGTGACACGTCACATGCTACTGAAAGCAAAAAGGTAATTTTTCCTCATTGTGCCTTAACAGGTTGTTGATGGTGGCCATATGGATTTGGGGCTCTCATGAATTTTCCCTGCATTTTTGCGATTTACATTGGGTCTCAATTTGTTTTTTAACCTTCATAGATGATAAATCCACTGAAAAACTGACCTTTGCTCTCTGTGGTCACGGAAGTATACTACTAGTTGTATGATCAAACTCTGGTGTCTCTGTTTTACAGATGATGAGGTTGTAGGTGTCAGTGTAAGCGTTCGTGATCGAGAAGATGTTGTTCAAGTCTGGAACGGTGATGCGTCTCTCGCCACTGAAGCTAATATCTTGGGAAAAGTCTATGAGCTGCTCCCTCACATATCTTTTAAAGCTGTTTTTTATAAATGTAAGTATGACCTCCCATATTTTTCAAATCACATGTACCACAAAAACTAGAGTTGTTCAGCATCAGGACTATGCAATGTTATCGAACTGCACCGTGATCTGCATAATTTTAAACATTCCAATTCAAGTCAGTGTGTGTCAGAAGGTTTTAAGGATCGTCTATAGTTTTGTCTGGGCTGATATTATATAAATATACTACTTGATATTTCTTTATCTTGTGCTGTGAACAAACCTTTTAGACTATGTTCACCCTGCTCCAAATAGTGTGACATACTGTACAATTGTTGTGAAGTCGGTGTTGAAACCACCAGATTCAGCCAGGAGTTCTATTTTGAAGAACCCAAAATGACCGCAAGCAAAATCAACCAAAGCTGATTTGGCTACCGTCTTTTTATTAGTCATCTGAACTGTGAAGCGTTAATATTGTAACCGCAAGGTAGTGTCAATTTGGTAATGAGCCACTAATCATTTAATTGACAGACTGACCACTTCCTGTTTATCTCCTAGCAACAGAGACGCTGATAGGCGGTAGTATACACAGCGGAGGCAGACTGTCGCGCACGTTTTCGGCTGCGCACAGCAGCTGCGCACAGTTTTTAGACAGCTGGTGGATGGAAAAGAAGCTCCACCTCCGCGTCCGACTAACGCGACGGACAGCTTCCCGGACGCGCTCTCCTCCGCGTCAGTCGGGCGCGGAGGTGGAGCTTCTTTTCCATCCACCAGCTGTCTAAAAACTGTGCGCAGCCGAAAACGTGCGCAGCCGAAAACGTGCGCAACCACGCGCGACAGTCTGCCTACACCCAGAGCGATCTCAAACTGAATCAATAGAAATCAATAAATGACAAGCTTCTCGTCATTGGCACAGATGGCTAATGTACCTAATGAGTTAACATCACGGTTAAGATACAGTACAAGATTCAAGATTATTTGTCATTTCCAGTTTTTAAATGGCTCCTCAACATGCAAGACGTTTTTTGTAATTATTATATCCCTATAGGCACTGTTTTTATCATTTTAATTGTATTGTATTTTAATTGTATTTCATGACATCAAATGCAGCCCAAAGTGTTTTACATAAAAAAATTACGTATTAATCAAGATTAAAAACAATAAGATCATAAACGTGATAAAAGAACAAATTAAAAAGAAGCAAGAACAAAACCTCACTACATCACTTTTGGATTATGACAGATTCTAATCTAGACCTATTCAAAAATGTATTAATAGGCCTATCTACATTTACATGGAACCACACAACCTACCTGACACCTATATATATGAACACACTGCTAAATCTGGAGTGATATGTTCAACTTCGTTTTTGTTAAAACTGTGTAGTCTGTCAATGATTTTCTTAGGAAGGCCAGAAAAAAGTACATAAGCCGTAAGAAGACAAAAGCGTGGATTCACATTTTTGCATCCTCCACTAACTGAGATGAATGATGAATGAAATCTTAACCACAGTGCAAAAGATACCAACTCTTAGTTGTCAAGTCAATGTGCTTTCTTTTCTTTTTTTTTTACCAAGAGCGCTTTTAAAAGTGTTTAGTGTTTATGATATGGGGTGTTTTCATGTCCAAGCTGATAAACAAAGATCCATGGCCCCCCGCCCCCATTTTCAGCAGAAAGGTGCTCTAGCCAGCACCCTAATGACACCCTAACATTTTCTCAAATTAAGTCAATTTCCTTGACAAATGACTTGACTGTGGTTAACCCATTCTGGGCGGGATCCCCTTTTGGTTTTTTACCCCTTCAGGCCAGGAACCCATTTTGGGGATCTGTACAGTATGTACAATATTCAAAAATGTAAAATAATTGTTGTAGTATTGTTTTGTAGTCATCAATCTTCCGGAACTTCCTTTTCCCTCAAACCGGTTTTTCTCAATAAAAGCCATAGGTTACGAGAGCTTTTATTGTTATTCTTCCGGTTTGAGGGAAAATGAAGTTCCGATTGATTGTACCTGCCTGATGACTACAAAACAATACTGAGGTTAGCCTAAATAGGTATAAACAACCAGTTAAATTAGCCAGACAATGCTATTTAGTGCATTAAGAAATATACTGTTTAACCACTTAAACCCTATATACTTCATTGACTGGAGTCCCCCAGGGGTCTACTTGGCCCTATAATTTGTGACTTATTGTGAGCTTATATCTTCTATTTTGCATATATAGATGCATGTTAGGATCTATACTGATTATGACATTTTAAATTTCAGCTCATAAGGAACATCATGCCTTCGAAGGAGGACGTTCAAGACATTAGGTTGTGGGTCACCTTATTTTCTTCAATTTGAACTCTGCCTGAGGATCGGGCGCTTTCATAAACATAATCAAGAGTAATATTTTGGATTCAAGGAAATCTTCAATATATTTTTTATATATTTTAATAACTAATGCCTAACTTTCTTCTATTCTAAGATTCAGAATTGTCTGATATTTTGAATTCTTCAGTATGTTCAGAGTAGGATTTGTAATTTTTATCATTTTAATTTTGTCTACATCTTTTTAGTTCATGTTAATTGGTTCCTTTTATTGAACTGCACTGTTCTCTGCACCACTTATGGACCTCAGGCAATTTATTCCTGTTCTAAAGGTAGCTGTAATATATTCTCACCGTGTTAAACCGTTAGATGTGTCATATTTGTTAACATTTATTTAGACACATTATTCCATTGACACATTTTAGTGCCAAAGCACTTTATGCATAGGTGGGGCCTACAGGAGTTTGTTCCACTTATGAGGGTGCAGTACATGCCCAAAGCTGTCAAAGATTTATTCCATAAACATTTACCTTCAATTTTGAAAGTATTGCAGAAATAATGATACATTCACAGTTATTGTACGAAACATGCCATATGATGTGATTTATGAAAGTTCAGTAGAGCTTTGAGCACAGAATGGAGCCTTCTAGAAAGCTCAACACACCCACATTTAGCGGTTGCCTATGATTACATTATGTGGAAAGTAAACGCGTTACATGAGTGACATGAATTAATTCAGTCATGTACAGTAGGCTATTCTGCATACTACTCTTAAGAGAGATGCTATACTTTGTCTCTGCTATACAAGTAGGATTGAGCGCTAGATAGTTTATCACACTGAGATACAAGCAAAACATTAGTAGAAAATGTTGGATTCTTAATTTGTTTGTTTTAATGGAGCATTATGCCAATATATTTCCATGTTAAATGTCTGTTTTGTCAGGGTTTGTGATTAAACTTGAGCCAAATAGTGTCAGGTTTCAATAAATGCACAGTGGCTTATTTTTGTGTTTTTATGAAATGCAGAAAATGGCTTCAAGTTAATTAATTCAAGCTAGATGGGAGAATGACCTTGTGTATGATCCAGTTCAGTTAATTGGAAATACAAATGAATTTGTAGGCCACATTAAAGCATGTTCTCCATTTTTTAAAATCAGGGCCATTATTTCCAGACCTTTTTCTGTGTTTGGAAAATGGTTAGCAAGCTGTGGTTGTTTTATTCTATATGTGACAATCACACCACTTATGTTGTTTCAAGTTCTCCACTAACTAGATACTATAATGGATTATATGGGATTGTTAATTAAAACGAAAGTAGACTTTTTTTTTTTAGTTTTTTTTATAGGGTCCCCCTCAATCCTAACCATTTGCTGGGTAAGGGGAGTGACACATTTTCTGTCATTCTCTGCATTAGGATCAGGTTGGCGGTTCAGGTTCAGCATCTTTCTGTGTTTATAATACTAGTGCAGTACCCGTTATCAGAGTACTTGTAAGGCCAGTCAACATCAAGTCCATCTATGTTGCATTTGGGAGAGTTGTCGCCCAGTGGTGAATTCTTGTTTGAGCTCTTGTTTGACTGCCTTTTTTTTCTTTTTACAAACTTGTATACTCACTATACTGTATTTGTACATATCTGTCAAAAGGATAATACAAACGGCTCTAGTCTAGAGCTTATTTGTTTTAGTGCAAATGTGTCTAAACTGACAAATCATGTGTTTTTTTTGTGGGAGGGTGAGCAGAGACGTACAGGAAAAAAAATGTATACAATTACAATCTACTGTACTGTAAAAGGAACAACATTCTGAAATGCCTCTTACCAAAACATGAGTTTCTTAACTCTCAGCAAAGACTTTTGTGTTTGATTGGTTTCTCTGTCTGAATAGACTATTTGCTCATCCAGGGTTTCAACTCATGTTAATTTTGACATGGTACCTTAAAAAACAAATATGTATACCGGTATGTGAGAACTGTATGAAGTTGGGTTTTCATTGTATTATAATTTCCGAGATGTGTTCAAGAGAGTTTGGGGATTCATGATAATGAAAGATTATTTCCACTCGGCAAGCAATGCCATACTTTGTCACTGCCCAAACGTCTGCAAACTTGGTTACTGCAATATGAAAGATCCAATATGTACTATAGATTATGTGGAAATGATAAAAGGGATCACTTGAGTTAAGTGGTGCATACATGTTACTGTGGGAAGCTTTGCTTTGTGCTGCTGGAAACACCAAAGCTTGAGTTAAAGGTTCGAGTCCTTTTGATTTCCACAGCTTCTACTAAAGTGAGTTATACCTTTCCATTTCTAGAATTGTGCCTTGTCTAGGTTGTCATCACTTTAAGAACTTTATTTTAAATGTATGCAATTTAAAATGTCATCCCTGTTATGTTATATTTGAAATAAAATGCTTCATTAGAGCGGGACAGTGTTTCTAACTATGAATACAGGGAGCAAATATTTCTTCCTTCACACTTAGAACATTTTGTACAGAAACATACAATCCAATGCATCCGATCTGTTCCTGCTGTCTGTGGAAGGCCTGTAGTCACAGTACAGTACCAGCAAGGCATACTGCACATACTAATTACACTACAGACTAGTGTGTGATACATTAAAATGCACATGCATTCACATTATGTACACATTCACACACGCTCATGATGTCCACATACTACGTATACTCTAAATCGGAAATAAACAAAACAAATCTGCGTACGCATGGACACCCACCCACATGCATGCATTTGGAAAAAGAACCCTGGGCTACCCTCAAAGAGTAATTATTTCCCTTCATACTAGATTCATTGTTTATATTTTCAGTATTATCGGGTGCAACCGTGTAATTTACACGTGTTTGTGTGTCTGACTAACTAGCTGAAGCACCTCCATATGGAAATGGAGGAATTAGACAAATGTAAAATGTAAAGTTTAGAAATGTGACTATTGCAATATGACCGTACTGTTGTTTGTGGTTATCTGGCAGTGCCAGTGAATCAGAATTGGCTGTAACGTAACTACTTTTAGTGTGGTACTACTGTACAGTATGTTGGTCTCAGGTGGCCATCTGCTCTAATTCTAACTTGAGGCCATCACAGTAGTGAAGGTGACTGCCAATTATCTTGATAGAGGTTTATTCTAACCTTAACACCTAATCTATTCTGAATTCCCACTGTCTCTACCAAACGTATAGTCTTTTGTTTTGTAGTACTTGATATATTTAGCACTTATTCAGTAGGCCTTAGGCCTGATGTCTAATGATAAGTCTACCTACAGGCCATGCCGCCATGCTATGGTCTCCATTTACGACGCAGAACCTTTGCTGCATTTATGCTTTAGTGTCCACACTACTCTAAAACTACTAAAAACAGAGACTTTTGAAAACCTTGAATTTTAATCTGAACCGCCTTTGTCTGAACCTAGGTCTGAACACGGAAATGGATACCTTTTAAAGTATTATGACACAGTTTGGGTCTTATCGGTCACAATGTGTCCTTCCATGATTTGTCACGGCATTATAATGTGACCCCATACTGAAGAAAACAAAAGACACCATTGACTACCAGTGGTTAATTTGCTATGGTTAAATAATTACTATGATCATATGTAATAAGTATGGCTAAAGAACAGTAACATGGTTGTTTGTTGAATGTTTTATTCATGTTATGCCAATAGCAGCCTATTGGTGGTAGTACTGATGCATGTTTTTAGTTAGTGCCAGTATAAAGGTCACAGGCATGTTGAGTACACCAACCTTTTATGTTTGAAATGTTGAGTATGGGTCCCCAGCATGGAGAAACTGCTGGATGCTAAATTGCATATGTTGAGAAATTTTCATAAATTCATACTCCTTGGGCTAAATGGCCACTTGTCATCAAGTGGCTATGGCCGTTTTTAGCCCAATTACTAATTAGTGTTAAACTAATGCTTGGAATTGATTCAGCATCATGAAAACCCCCTAGATTGACATGTCACATGCTACATAAAGCATGATGAAATTTTGCCTTTTTTGCCTTCGGTCAAAAAAGCCAATTATGAAAATTGCTCAATATATGCAAGTTAGCATCCGGTAGTTTCTACATGCTGGGGACCCATACTCATTCTTTAGTGCTGGATTTGTGATGATTGATGAACTGTGCCATACATTTCATAATTTATGCTGGTATTATTTTTGAAATGTTATTGGCATAAAGCTAGGACATCACTACAAAAGCCTGCTCTTAAAATTAAAAACTGGCACCATAGGGCCAGTTTTGTTTCATTCCTAAACATAAATATACTGTCCAATAAATTCCAGGAGTCTCCAATTGTCCATGGGGAACAGGGGAAGTAATGGATGAGACATATGCTTGAGGGTATACTGTTTGTGAAAAGATTGGAAATATTTAACTGATTTAAATGATCTGTAAAAGAAGTACCGGTAAATAAAATGACTAAAAATAATGTTGCTTGTGGAATATTTTGCAATCAATATATCAGTTCATCTTCTTTCTTGTGCTTTCAGTCATCTGAAATCAGTGCACACAGATGGGTGAGTCTCCTTAGAAGTAATTATCTAAACCTCATTCAGAAGTGCTCATTCTTGTAGAATGCTAGTCCCCCATTGTTCCTCCACCGTTCACTATGCCCCCAGTTGCAGGGGAGTATGAAAGCCACCCCTTCGGAAGTCGAGAGGAGCTTCTTTTCATTTGCTTAATTACCTAATTAACAGAAAGCTAATTACTTTGTTGTGTGCTGAGTACGCTTAGAGAGGCTGTTACGTAAGTGATAGCGATCCTCAATTAATTTGTAACTGCACCCTATCAAGTCGAGGCCTAATCCACAGCACATCACCAGAATGAAACCAACAAAAATGTGATAACAATTTCATACTCATACATGGCTGTTAGTTGTTATTGATGCAGTAGGCCTATTCAAATGCAAATAAAGTCGCTGAGGAATTAAAATTAGATCTGCTAGATTGGCTTTATAATGTAAGATGGGTGCCTATTTAAAAATGTGTTATGCTTGTAAATCACATTAAAATAAAATAAAAGCATAAATCAATTGTATAACTTAATTTTGTTAATGCTTGATCTACTCCTGTATCCCTATTGTTAAAAACAACTACATTTTGTGTCACTGTCATGCCAATGATTTCCATTATTTCAGTGGATTGTATCTTGAATAGATGAAACTACTGTTGGTGTACAGTAGGTGTGTTTTTGTGCATGCTGCATGTGTCTACATATTTTCAAAGCCAGCTCTGTAGTCTATCAAGTGAATGGTCCAGTTGACATCTGCATGTGTTTCTGTGGGTTCCTTGGTCCAGGCCTGAGTGAAGGTCATTACACAATATGTGGTTGGAGGCTGCACAGTGACTGATGTTTCTCCCTATGCCTCTAGGCAACTTGTTTCCTCATTACCTCTTTACAGTGGGAAAACAAGCCATCCCCAGCTGTCACCTCAACACCAAAGACTTTTTAGCGTTGTATTTATTGGCTATAAACAAAAATAATTATTATACTTGTTTGGTTGTTAAAAGTCAAATATTCTTAACACTTATATACTATAGTTTTGCTTTGGGATGTGATGGTGATTGGGAGTATGTGTGACCAGGGATGGTCAGAGGGTGGCGCTCTCTACTAAGAAACAGACTTCTCCAGGACAAGTTATCAGCAGCATTCCTCCTATAGATGCACTGCATTCATGATCAATTTAATGTCGTTTATAATTAAATGGGATTTGCTTTTCAGATCTTGATCAAGGACAAAATGACTTAAAATATCTTCTCTTGAGGTTAAATTAATGTTGCTTTTCAATGAATGTTAACTGGACTACTCTCCTCTGCAAGGGCAAATGAGGGCGATTTTAATAAGTCATAATGCTTGCCACAACCCACAACACATCTAGTGACCGCATTACCCCCCCCCCCCCCCCCCCACACACACACACACACACACACACACACACACTTTTTTGTGATTCAAATTTAAATTCATATCAACTTGACATGTCACAAATTGCACAGCAAGATTGTATAAACACCTGCATACTGACTTTCTATATGACATCATGAAGTTCAAGCAGGGCGGCTGGAATTTGATTCATGTTAGAATAAAAACATCTTTGATGTTCATGCCCAAGAATTTTATCTCCCTCCAATAAGGATTTAGTGCAATGATGACCACCCCCCCCCCCCCTGGTGCCCCCTACCAAATACAAGATATATTTTTTTGCAGAAGACTATAGAGCTTCTGTCTCCATTGCAATTAGTGGGCTTACACATTACCTTCACGACAGACCAAACCTCCTTTCCTGTTTTAATATTAGCTCAAACTAATGCCCAGCCACATGTCCCATATATAAAGAATGTGTGCCAACGTTAATTAACTATTTCTGACTTTATTTCTGTGAGGGATCTGCAACAGCGATTGTTGTTTACCCCAGCAGGTGGATGTGACGTCACGGACTTGGAACATCAGAAAATAACCACAATCCAAATCCGCGATTCTTCTTTTTTTTCCTCCTCATCTCCTCTCCTCTTTTCTTTCTTGGCGCGTTAAAATGTAACAACATTAGAAGCAGCTCGTGGCCGTATGAGACACAAGGTAGTGTGAAACTCCCCAACGTTCTTACGATACGACGCTCTTCGTGAATGCGACACGCAGTATTTCTCACCGCTGCTTTTTAAGTTAGTTCCCTCCGTGCGGAGTAATATGGCTTGTTAGTATTTACAGTGTGTGATTGTTGCATGTGTTTCTCGGTATACAAGCTCGCGTGCACTAGCAGTTGATTATACTCTATAAGCGAATCGTGTCCTCCGCGTGCGCCCCACCGTCGCACCGTTGTCGATTCATTCTGGTAAGTTTACAAACATGATAATGTTCTCGCTTGTTGTGCTGTCGCTGTCACTTACACACACACACACACACACACACACACATGGAGTTTGGCTTTGTTTGCTGCTGTTTTTCCTCTCTTTCTTTTCGCCCAAAGAAACATTTCAATGGCGAAATAAACAAATAAAATAACACCTGTAGTATTGGCGAGGACTGCTAGTACAGTGTAATTGTTCCCGTTTAGAGTGTGAGACTCAGCGGTGAGGGAAAGAGACATGATGGCATCATCTACTTTTTGTAAAGTTGCTCCTCTACTTTGTTACTCGCGACCCCCCCCCCCCCCCCCCCGGTTACAAATACCCTTTGATAAAAAACATTTCTCTGTTTATGTCAATTCACAAGGCACGGTTTGGGCATAGGCTACCGTTGGAAACTATGTCAATTGGAAGGTATAGAGTAGGATAGCACGCAAAACTTTCTAAGTACAGTATTATGGTGAAAGTTAGTTTGTGTGCCGTGATTTCTTTGGAACACAATCAGGGAAGGGGTTTCTCCCCCACGTGCTACCTACCTTCCAAACTATATAGTATATACTACACAAAGACAATTACAACGACCGTCTTCTATGATTAAGAGTAACTATAATTCAGTTTTACTTTTGTTACATGAAAGTAGTTATACGGTTATATGCTTATTTGACTGTCCGTTATTTGCTTTGACGTGAAGTTCTTAAACACATTTTGGTGTGATGGGCTATGTCTGTCTCTTTTATGACAACTCTGCTGAATTTAAAGTACATATTGGTTTCAGAATTAACTTACATGGTTATTTACTATCATACTGTGATTAAGATAATCTTCTTAAAAGTTGGAAGACCATGCTTTCATTCTATAGGAGAGCCTATTCAGTGGATTTCTGATTGAAGTTTGAATATGTGGCTTTATGTGGTCTTGCATGGTTGTGAAAAAAAAAGCAATTATTTTAATAGTTGGGACTTTGTTGGTAAATAGGATGAAGGTACAAAGCATATAATTAGGCTACTATTTGTAAAAAGCACAGCAGACTTGCATTTTTTGTTATTTTGAATTGATTACCTTGCAGTAATCAGAATGTGAAAATCTAACTAAACTCTAAGGCTATTATTTGTTTTAGGCTACTGTTCAGATGATTACAAAATGTGTAGGCTAATATTGCATAGAAAAAAACATTTAAAGTTATAACTCTTTAATATACTTTTTATGAACATCTTTTACATTTAGGCAGCATGTTTGACATTAAAAAGTATATACAATCAAACTAGACAACCATGACACATTAATTAGTAGTACGTTTGTGAGCGTGCAATTTCCAATTTTCAACATAGTTGAATTTTTTAAATGCAATGTTTTTATTATTAGTAGTAGTATTAGTATTAGTACTAGTATTATTATATAAATGATTGCCTATTCTGAAATGCTAAACTTATAAGGTGTTTTATTTTACATTTAGCACACTTTGTTTCAAACAAGAGGAATAGTGCACAAATAATGTATTTTTAGTGATAGAGTACACCTATGAGCAGACAGCTACGCTGAGTTCAGTGTTCATTTCTATACAAAAAAGAAGACCCAGTCAATCTTCAGATAGAAACAACATGGATAAAGACCATATGAAAATTAAATGAAAAGGCCAACTGCAGCTTTAACAGCTCTTGCCGTCATTGCCACCTTCTCCTTGGTCTTCTTAAGATTAGTCATTGTCTGCGGGGGAAAAAAAGAAAAAAACACTTTTTTGTAGGAGAAGTAAAGTAAACAGCCTCCAACAAGCGAACCTTGACAACCCAGATTAAGGAAAACATTGGAGATCAAACAGTGCTGCTGCTGGGCTGTTGTCATGAGCTGCCTGAGACAGAGAGAGAGAGCGGCAGACTATTTGAACAGGCACAGTGTTTTGTGTGCTCACTTATGCAGAAATGGACGTTCGCAAATGCTGACCCAGGTTTTAAAGCACAGGGTGAACTTTCTTTGCAACTTTTCCAGCCACAGTGTTTGACACAGCCTGTGTGTGTAGAGGTCCAGCCTTTTTATTCTCTTCCCCCTGCCGATTCTTCAACTTCTGACTTGTGAGCATGATGAGAACAAACTAACACTGTCCCGTCTGTCTGGTTTTAGACAAAAAAACTTGTGCCTTACTGACTAAATAAATCTAACCTTACATTTGAGGAAGAAGCAGTTGTATGCTGTGCTCGGGATGCATGCACACGCAGATCCGACACACCAAAGGAATCTCCTGGAGATTTATAATCTGCGATATGATGTTGTTTGGAAAGTTTCTTATACTTCTCAACGAGTTATGTCTACAGGCTTTTGTTAAGGCTCTACGTGGAGAGCTATGGCCAAATTGGGAAGAAACTAATCAGTCACTCATGCATTCAGTGAGTCTGAGGAGTCCCATCCCTGAGTGGAGCGGCCCCCTCTTTCATCTGATGGCTCGGTATTTGTGAACACATATTGAAAAGCCCAGTGCTGCGTATGGAGAGACTATAAACTGCCTCGCTACCAAGTGAATGATAAGAGGAGATATTTTTGTCCCAGTGTGGGAATGAGCTTCTGCGTCCGCACTTTATTATATTGTAGTTTTCAGATTCATTTGCTGGCTTGCCGCCTCCTCTTCGTGTTGTTTGTTCTTAATTTGACGCAAGATGCCTTTTAGTCCGGTTGTCTTTGTAATGTTTTCTTAGTTTTGCACAAAGCAAACTGACTTTCAGTGAATTTGTTTGCAGTTTGTCCGCACGACCCAAAGAGGATCAGTGCAGTGTAAATATGATTGCTGCATTGTTATTAATATGTGGTAGTACATGAATTGAAGTGATAACAAAAGAAAGGCACAACAATATTTGCAGGGTAAAGGTTAGTGTGTCCCGCCTCCTGTGGTGTGCCCAGGCAGCTGCTCTGCCTCTGTGCCATGCCCAGGCACACTGTGCGCTCCATGCCAGGGAGGAAGCCCATTGGCCAGAGAATGGACAGCCTCAGGTGAGCATTGTGCAGCTCCTTGGTCTCCATGGAGACCGCACATGCTCAGGACAACCATTTACTCATGCAGCCATTAATTACTGTCTTCCACTGTCATCTGTCCTTAATAAAGGCTGGGACACTGACAAAAATGTCATGTGTCTACAGGAGGAAGTGGGGTAGCATGCAATTACAATCAATTAAACTCTTCTCCAATATGCATTTGACTGCCACTGCGTTTTAGAAATACAGCACTGGGATACACATAATCTGCTCTCGTAAAATGTGTTTTCGTCAAGATTATGCATGCCTGCATATACAGTTTACAGTAGGCTTTGTATCTCTCTATTCTCTTCTTGCTTGTCTGTCTGTCTTTCTTTCTTTATTAGTGTAGGTTATATGTTTTCTTTTTAGTGGTTGATGTGTCTGGTGTACTTTAGATGTCTGATGGATAATTCATGCTCCTCTTAATGAAAATTAATTTACCTAATGAAACTGCAGGGTGTGTTATTCAGCAAAATATGTTTTACCACGGCACATACATCATCAATATGTAGCCCTTGGCAACAGTTCCTCTGCCCACGCCAAAATCGAATCCGTTCAAGTTTTCTTTGTGATGCCTATTTTCTAAACGTCAGTCTTTGGCTTTTGCGAATCAACCTCATTGTATTTCACCTTGGATTCTAGTGTGAGTTGAGTACACAGACAATAAAAATAGCTGATTTGTGTGAATGCTTGTTTGACACTTGAGAAACGGTGTAAGAAAATATCGCTTGCTCTCTTCGCTGATGACCTTTTAAAAAAATAGATTGCTAGAGTAGCAAAGAGAAACTAGGTAAAGTGCCCCTCGGGGCACAGGTCTCCACCAGTGCAGGTCAGGTTGTGGAACTTGTGGCCTCCTGGTGGCGCTATAATAGGCCAATGTGAAAAGGGTGGCTTTTCTACTTACGCCTTGGATGGCAATTGGATGATTTGAGGCATTTTGTTCCAAAAATGTGTTTTGCAAAAATCCACCTGTTGGTGGCGCTATAAAAGGCCAATGTGAAAAGGGTGAGATATATTCCTCAGCCTAGTAGGAAAGTCTGTGAAAGATTTCACGTAAATTGCATGCTGCGTTCATGATTTGAGGCTTTTGAAATCCAATGTTACCCAATTCGGAGGTAATATGAAATATCGGACAGATCCGTCTTGAACACATGACTATAGAGATAGTGTGTAACAATTTGTGGGATTTTTGGACAGAATCTGGATCAGAATCAAAAGTCGGCCTCCTGGTGGCGCTATAACAGGCCGTTCTGGAAACTTTGGGCCAGAGGTTCATCATTGGCATCCAGGGAGTGTGTGTGCAAAATGAACGCCGTGCCGGAGATTAGCTGGTAACAGACGGAGGGACGGACGCGCACACACACACACACACACACACGGACGGACGGACGGACGGACGGACGGACGGACGGACGGACGGAGTGCAAAACATTTCTCCCCATGCCTTCGGCCTGGTGGAGACAATAATCTGAAGGTACTAGTACTAAATGATGATTTCGTATACACGGTTTCTATAGCACTGAAGTCAGTAATTGCAGTAAGGAGTGGTTGGCTTGAAATGTACCTTGTTTAACACAGATTGAGATGTTGGCTTGTGTGTAGGGATGTTGAATGAGTGAATGGAACTCGTCTGGGCCTGGGGCATTTTCGACTCGAGTAAACGCTGGTGCAAGTTTCAAATCAATCCTACTCAGATATGATAACATATTGTTTAAATTCAATATTGCCTATAAGGTCAAGGTTAGAAATGTGAAATAAATAATTTGAAACAATAGGCATGTCATTGTCATACTATTAGTCAATGCAACTTACTTATCAAAATGGTTGAGATTGTTCAATCAGTCACTTCATGTTATCATATAACACATTTGTGAAGCTTTTATTTACTAATATGTTATAAATAATTAATTGATAATTATTTTGTTAGGGCTTATGGTTGTAATGTTAATGGCCATGTAGCCACAGTAAAGTTGCATATTTCAGTGCATGGGGTTGTGTATCATTTTCGTTGTGCTACAACTGGTAGGCGGCATGGTCTGTCTGATTGGATTAGGGCTCAGATTAGATGTTGAATTGAGTTGGTTGTCACAGATCCCACTTTACCGGCTGTGAGGTTGACAGCTGAGAGGGATCAGTCCGAAGGATAGAGGTTTTTTTTTTTTCTCCATCCAAGGGGTCCAAAGTTAGGAGTCACAAGGGGAACCCTACCTAGAATATCACTGCACTTTATCAGGGATAAGTCTCATACTGACAGTGTTGGGGAAGTTACTTTTAGAATGTAATGCTTTTACATATTACTTATTACTTTAAGTTAAAAACAACAAGTTACAGTTAGAATATTACTTGCTATGCATTACTTGTCTTGAAGCACAAAAGTACCAGGCATAATATTAAATAATAATAATAAAACTCTTGGTAATGGAAGCTGGCAGGCTAAATGGAATAGAGAAGATTGCCACAATAATTTAAAGGCGGTATTAAAATGCTATTTTACCAGCCCAAATAAATGTCATGATGAAACACAAACAACCCAGAAGCTGCAACAGCACCCTCTATTGGTGCATAGTTTATGTTTAGAAAAATCGAATAAAACTCCAAAAAGCGATGCATTGTCATTAGTAGTGTGCATGAATTCATTAGAACCATACATCAACATATTACAACATATTAAATGCAATAAAGTATTGCATTACTTTACGTACAACTGTTACCCAATTTGTAAGATTTATGCGTAAATACTTCATAACTCATGAAAGTAATATTTAGAATACATTACTCACAGAATGTGTTACTCAATCATGTAATAATCGCTTTGTATGTCAACTGGGAAAAAGGAAATTGACCAAACCAATAAAAACTAAACTGTAAAAGCATATTCATACAACTTCACAGTCCGCTAGTAACCGGACAATTGTATATTTTTTTCACGTTCAGATTAGCCTAAATGGCAATGAAACACATGTTTTATACTATTCACTGTCTGTTCACAAACAACTTATTATATATTTTCTATAAACCAAGTGCGTAATTAATAAAGTAATATTTTTTTAGTCAGTTAAAGAAAAAAATATGGGATATATTAGTAGAATCTTTGTGGTTGTTTTTTGCATTGTGTTTCACGTCTCTAAACATTATTAGTTTATTCACATATCAGAAGACAGGTCTGACAGGGCCCTACAACTTTCTTGGACTGTAGCCCTGGCATATGCGTAAACTACACCATTGTTTAATTTATTTTAATTTGACTTTGAGATTACCTGTTTATTATTTAGTTTGTTACAAACTATTTGCAGTTATATGTGATTCCCTACTCATTCTCTAGGGTTGTTGCGAGAGCCTCTCTTAGCATATAGCATAGCAACTTGAAATGTGAATTTCCTGAGCAGCACAGCTTGGCATCTCTTCAGCGTACGTTGAAGGTAAAGCTACAAACATTTTCAGGCTGACGTCTGAGGCCCAAACATATGCTCCAATCTGTGTTCAGCTGCCAGGCTAAACCTCTGCACCTGTTTTTATCAGCTGTTGTCCAGTCTTTTTATATATTCGGTCTGGGTTGGTTTGGTTATGACAAAACCTATACATACAGTGTATAGGTATTTATTGGAAAATAGTTTATTTTGTCTTTTTTGCCATTGCACTCAGATAGTTATGTTGTTATACTACAGTACACGCAGTACAATCCTGAGTGTTGAGTTAACTCTGAGATTATGGGTCTGTCTGTGTTTATACTGTTTTTGGTTTTTTACTGTGTAGGGAAATATAAAAACGGTTAAGTGTACTTAGTGGTAGTTCTGTGCTGTGGGAAGCAGCCAAGAGTTCACATAAAGAACAAGGAAGGCGTAGGCTCAGGATGCCCTGATATTTGCTACACCTGTTGTCTATAGCAACCTCTTCAGCTCAAGACCCAAAGGAGGAACATGGTGTCTCCCTGGGACCCACATTTAACCACTTCATCCCTATTTCAAGAACAGTGAAAATATTGTTTCTTGAATGTTTAAAAAAATGTTTAGTTATTAATAATTTATTATTGTAATTTCTGAAAACAAAAAAATTAAGGAACAATTTTCCTCTTTACATTTATCAAAAACGAGGGCAAGAATAGTAACCTGGATGCGTTTGGTGGTGACTGATGGCTTCCTGAGGTAGTAGCTACTAGCTAGTGTTGGAATTTGACTGTTCGGCCATGTTAGGTCTGCTGCACCGCTGTAAACTGAAACATTGGAGGATTTCACTTCTGAAAATCAGAAACCCTCCCGGGTCGTCGCCGACAGTATGAAGCCTGCTTTACCACGGTAACTCCAGGAGCCCCGTTTTTCTTTGCTTCTTTGCTGTTTTCAGTTGGCAGCACCACCCTGACAAGCAACGTCACATGGCAGGGCTTGCTCCTCCGTCATCGGTGCCGGGTGCAAATTTGGTGTGCTTTGATCACGTCTTTGGGGCGCATGGCTCCAGCTTAGCCCTGCTGCTCACTATGTGATAAGCCATCAGAGTGCTGAGATCTGAGCCGGGAGCGCTGTGGGCTCGAGGAAGAAACAGGAGAGAGCAATGGAGACCGGGAGAGAGCAGCAATGCAAATTTTGTTGACAGATTGCCTAATGCAACCATTCTTTCTGCCTTTGCAGTTAACCATGTTAACCCTGCTATCGCTATTTGGGTGTGTCATTATAGGCGCAAATGTTAAAAAGAGAAACTGAAGAATTTGCAAATACATAAAATGTGAGATATTAATAAAATAGTACATCTACAAGTTCACACCTCATTGTATCATGATTCGTGAAGCATTGTGAGCTTGTGGAAAGGCCATTTTCCGCTATTTGTCTATTAGTATCATATGATGCTCTTAAACTGTCACACTGTCCCTGTGTATGCCCATATCTGATGGAAAAGTCCTTATTTTGAAATAGTGCTTTATCAACATTATCTGTGTCTTGTTCTATTCACAATAAGAAAACTATAGGTGCTTCAAAAACACATGCAACGTAATTATTTTACAAATGTATGTGTTGAGGCACATTGTTACATTATTCTAAGCTATTATGAAGGCTGCACCTTGTTGCTTGTTTATTTGATATATATTGTCCAGCTGGGTGGTAATTGGGAAGCAGTAATTAATTATTACCCAAGATGCAATGCTCTAGGAGAGGAAACAAAAATACTAATGAGTGTGGAGTCACAGAATTTAATTAAAGTATTCATTCAGGTGATCGCAATCGCTACTTGGCTAAAACGTAACCAGGGGACGTCATTGATACCTAATTAGTTCAGTGCCCCCTACTGTAGGTGCATTAGGTTGTTTACCTGTATTAAGTCCAGACTCACGCAAGTAGAATAATAATGTTTCGAAATGTTTCAGATTGCATACGTTGCCGTGTTTAACTGTAGAAGACTAGTGGATGTGAAAGATGTGGAGTTGGACTCCCCCGTGACAGTGCACTAGTTCCTGCACTGATAATGGCCTTGTTAAGTGAGATTCATTACCTCTTTATTCAGAGTCCCCTGGACATTGAGGGTGAGTGTACTGAACATACCCACTCTGGTGCGGTGAAGTCACACCGATGTGGTTTTCTGCTGCCCATCGTGGGCGACGGCGGTGTCTTCCCTTTGCTCTCGATGATTCACTTGACCTGATGCTGGGGGAGTGGGTAGCATTCTTTTTGTCTTACTCAGTTTCAGCCTACACACACACACACACACACACACACGTTCGCACAGAAGCACTTGCCCTCTCTTTCTCTCGTTCTCTTGATTCACACACACACACACACACACACACACACACACACACACACACACACACACACACACACACTTTGTTTGTGTGAGAGCTGCTGTTGTCTGATAGCCTGGTCTCCCTGTAGAGCTTCAGATATTGTTGTTGTTTGCCTGTATTGGTTGGAGCGTGTGACTTGCATTTGCCCGTACTCCATAGAGAGAGTTTGTTTTTGTTCTCGGTGCTGTAAACAGGGTGGGGCTCCATTCCCAAACCACTCACTTGGAGATGGTTATTTTCACAGGTGTTAGTTTTTTGTTTAGCATTTTGGTAAATAGATTTGCCAGAGAATTATGTGTTGAAGCCAGAAACTATAGCCAACTATGCGCCATGATGGTGGCTTTAAAAAGGAAGACTTTTTGAAGTCATATACTTTTATTTTTGTTGACTCAAGATACAAAGATATTCCATGGTGACTTTTCCTCTATTAAACAAAAAGCCTTTATTAATAGGGCTACAAAGTAAAAATAATAGCAACAGACATGTACCTTTTTCGTTACTTTGAAACAGAGGTAATACTTGTGTGTCATCACTCTGCGAGAATATACAGTATTTCAACTTTTCTTTTCCTTTAATAAGCAAGCCCTCTATCTCAATCTATCTATTATTGCAGCATTTCTCTAAAATGTGAACCTGGCCTAAAAGTACTGACTGTGGAGTTTTAGTGTAATATAGTGACATTGACAAGTGACTTTAAAGCGCAAACTTGGCTGTTTGTGCATCATGTCACCCTGTTGCCTCACTACTGTTTACCATTTTACTATTCATGATTTACAGCCTTTTTGCTGGATATTTTACAACCCCTGTTGTTAAATACTATCAATATGGTGTGGTTTGAGCAATAAGCAGTTATGAGTTATTGGATATTTTTCTAAAAGCCTTTTCATGTTGCGCATAGGGGCGCATGATATACCAGCTTTTAATGTGTTGACTAATCAATTCTTCCCCGTGAAAACAACTCAGAGTGAGAAATGAGTAAATCAATCACTTCACTTCATATTATGGAGGAGAGTTGGATGAGGCTTCTGAGTGCATTTCTGTGTACTTTACACACAATTGTATGCAGTGATTGAAGGGCTAATTCAAAGAATTTTAATCACTCGGACTGGGCCTCTTGCAGTGTCATCTTTTTTGCAAATGCCTCATAAAATGAATAGATGAGCAGCCTCTTTTAGAACATAATGGCTGCATTAGAATATGAGATGGATGGTGGATGAGAATCCTGTATCCCCCATGCACTCTCTCTCTCTCTTACTCACTCACTCTGGTCTCTTCTATCTATAGTACCGCTGTGTAAAAAAGACCTCGCGGGGCACATTGAAGTGTTCAGCTGAAGCTCACACAGACAGGGGAATCGGAGGACAAAGTACAGGCAAGGACAATTTTTTTTAGTGTTAAAATTGCAGTGGAAGCGGTTAAAGGACCAGCCAGCCTGTAATGTCTGATTTCATACTCGCTCCTATAGCCAATAATAGTTTTGTTTTGTTTGTCCTTTAGGCTTTAAGTCTTCCCTTACCTTCACTGATTATGATGCCACACCCTCTTACCAGCTTGACAGTGACTGCTCTTTTTCCACTTTGTGAGATCATGCCAGTGGAAGTCATGTGTGTTGTGTTCTCATCAGGGCCGACCACACATTGCCAGTCAATATGTAAACAATGGCAGAGCCAGAGACGCTTTCTCATTGCAGAGCTGACATTTCACATCGCCTGGCCAGTGACTCATCAGAGAGATGTCATTCTCCAAATTACATTTTAGTGTGCAATGTACATTTACAATTGAGAAGAAAATACTCTTAATGGGATTTTAGTCCAACATAAGCTGTGGCCAGACAAGACTAGGGACGTAAATGTATACACCTTTTTATCCGGTGGTATGAAACAATCACAGTATATTGATTGATACTGTAATGCAGCTCCATTTAAAACAAACTAAATAAAACTATTCACATCAGTCTAAATGTATTCATTCAAGTAGAACAAAGCGGAGTCTCGCAACTCACTTTAAGATGCTCCAAAAAACTTTTATTTTGCGACACAGCAGGATAAATGAATATGACGTTTCGACCGTGTGGTCTTTGTCAGGTATATCAACTAAGTAGACTCATGACCTTTCCCCACAGCTAGTTCATGTTTGAACCAAAAAGCGTGCTACGGGGCTTGAGATGAACAGTATTTTGGGACGAAAATGACTGAATATCACTGTCACTGCGCAAACGGTGCGCAAACCTGCGGCATGAGACCATTGCACGAGACACACACACACAGGAAACATTTGTACAGAATGTTTAATAAAACATTACCACAGGTACAGGTTGCAGCTAGAAAAATGTGCTCCTCAGAGCACAGGTCTCCGCCATGCCAGGTAGTAGAATTCAATATTAGCCAATCAGGGTGGAATATGAAAAGTCACACCTGTGTGAAGTGAGTTGCGCTCTTATCATTATGTCATCATACATCATATCAATTTGAGTCCTCACTTTGTTGTTTACACACTGTTTGTGTTTACACAGACCCTCAAAGTTGGACATAGGAGGGGCTACAGGGCCAGGTGTAGCTACACCTGGCTACAAGGCCAGGTGTAGCTAATCACTTAATGCCAAGAAATGCCACTTTTTGGCGGCCCCTGTGGAACTCCTCACCCTGACATCATTGGTGTCATGCATTATTGAACCAGGCTCCTCTGTCCTGTCAAATATCTATGGGATATTCACCGTTCAGCACATTATACTCTTATATTCTTGAGATAAAAAACCCTCTCAGAATCATTCCGGTCAAGTGAAGCTGCGCTTGCTTTGGCGATTTCCCCCAGCTTTCATGTTGTGGGTGTGAAAACTGAGACATTTCTCTTCTCCCTGCACTTGTGCTAATGTAAATGATTTGCATGGAGTTTGTCCCCACTGATTTAGGTTGTTTGGACTGTTCGTCGCTGGAACCATGCCAATTGAATTTTCTGCCTTCTAACACGCTAGGAGTGCAGGGAATAACGTTCTCATTGGGCCTGAGGCTTGATCTCCACCCCCCCACACCCCCAATCCTTTCACATCACACTGACAGCGAGCTAGACCATCCCCACATGGCACACGTAATTAAAGAGTTGGCATTATAATTACAACGTGTTTATTGTCTGTTTATGGGTGATGTGCGGTACATGACACACTGAGAGAATTCTTTCGTGTAAATGGATTGAGGGCTGTTAATATACTTGGTAAATGCGATTTTGTGGGGCTAACCTCCCGATAGCTCCTTTATCAGCCCTTTGACAATTGCTCTGTTTGTTGCATGTACGATGCAATTTGGCTGACAGCGGTAACTGGCGGCCGAAATAACCAAATTATTTAGTCATGGATTTTTAACGGGCACAACGGCAAATGGATGTTAAGCAAATGATGCAATTTATTCCCTTCTCCTCATTGCCAGGCTGGCTGCCATAGGACTACTGCCAGCATTAAATAAGTGGTACCCAGATGGTATTCACATGATGCCCACTTGGTTACAGAATCGTCCCGGGAAATAACTCCTGGCTGCTACAACAACCAATAGGTCATTCTATCAAGAGAGCCTGTTGCTTGCTTCTACTCTGCATATGCAAATGGCATGGCTAATGTTGTGTCATCTTCGTAAAGTCTTGAGGGAAGGCTCTGTCTGTCTGTCTGTCTCTCTCCCTCTCTCTCTCTCTCTCTCTCTCTCTCTCTCTCTCTCTCTCTCTCTCTCTCTCAGGGGTACTAAATGAATTGGAAAGGAGCCCAGTTAATGAGGAGGGTGGGAGAGAGAGATAGAGGAGAGAAACCCTTCGCTACATCTCGTTTCCTTTTACGCTAACACTGCTTCCTGGTTCCTCTGTGTCCTCCTCCAAACAGAAGGGGGGGGGGTATCAGCAACACTCTGTAATGGGACATGTCCACCAAGCTATCGGATGAAATAATCTCTTCTCGTCTCTTCTCTTCTCTTCTCTTCTCTTCTCATCTCGCTATTCTTTTTTACACCCCATCTCATCATGTGCAGCTGTGCAGCTCAGTGTGTGTGTCTGTCTGTCTACTCCAGGAGAAGTGGTGAACTGTATCGTCTCTCCAGCCACTAACAGCCAGCAGCTGCAGGCGTCAGCCACCGCTACGCAGTGAGGACAATGTGGAACTGATTTTCTAACACAGAAATAAATAAACAAAGCACAGAGGGAAGAGGGGGGGGCAATACCACAAACAATACACAGCTTATGCAAATTGGGCGGGAAATGTGTTTGTGGATCGATAAGCAACACACGCGTATGAAGAGACTATAGGAGATGAGTGACCGTTTTATATTGAGATCGCTCATTAGCGCATTTGTTTTATCTGCAGGAGTTGGCCTCAAACATCTGTTTAGTTTTAGTGTTTAGTATATATTTTTCTTCCCCTTACACTGGAAGCTGAGCCCACACGTTATGAAAAAAATGCATAAACTATTTGTTGTTCACTTGTGACATGAATCTCCACGGATATCTGGAGTGTGTTTGTTGCTTTGTGCGGATAAGGTACCAGATGTTCCAAGCAAAGTTTTTTAGTCACTGTGGTGGGAGGGAGGGGGTGGGTCAGACTGTCAGTGGGTTAAAGGTTGGACAGTAAAAGTAAAAAAAGAAACGACAATGCAACAGTAGCACATCTACAGTAATTAGAGATGAGAGCTCAATGAACGAGTGAATATTTATATTGCTTGCTGTCTTGGGTTTCACAGTGCCTGATGGAGTCCTTGTGTCCTGTGGTTATTGAGATGAATCCTTTGTTTTGTTCTTTGTAATGCTATTTTGGTTTCAACACAGCAAGTTACATTGAAAATAGGAGATTTCCATAAAAGGCTGCAGCAGGAGGACCCGATTTTTTTTTTGTGTTGGTCATTCAAGAATGAGAAATGAAATCTTCACAGCACTTGTCATTGTTTAGCTTTCTCTCCCAGTCACCTTGTAATTGTTCCAGTGTTATAAGCAGCTATTAGTATTGCTGGAAAATGGTAATGCTGCAAGAGACTCATCTCCTCCAGAGAATGGCTCTCTATCACACTCTCACATTCTTTTAAAAGGGAGAAGGAAGATGAATTCTGCCCATAAAGGCTGTATCACAAGGGCTTTTTATCCTAAATGGCTCTGGGGATTGTTATCTGTGGGAAGTGTGTCCTGCCTCCGTCGTGTTCAATCAAGTGTCCACTTAGCTGTGACTGGGAGTAATTGTTCCCAAGTGGGCCACACACTGACCTGTTAATGTCTGCATTGACCCTCTAACCTTGTCAGCACATCTTAGGGAGGAGTTTAAATCATGTGGATCTCCGTGGTGCCTTTGCGCTGCCGGGTCAAGTGGGCGTCGGCACTGAAAAAGACCACTCTCTTATAATTGTCCCCAGCAGCGTGGGTCAGCGAGGGGCGATCTCCCAGAGGCTGGCCCTTATTAGATGAGGTACCGGGAGTGGCGTTACTTTAATGGGTCGAGCCATTGATCCGGCACAGCCGCGTAGTAGTGTCCCCAATGTGGCCTTGATCGCTCTCCCCTACCTGGTCTCCGCTGTGAGTCACAGTGGACGACATGGTCACATTATCAGATCCATCTCACAGAGCCCCTTCTATATCCAGCTTTTGGTGTGTCCACAAACTTTAAATTCCCATTGACGACGAATGGAGAATTTTACATCATAGTGTCTGAGCAAATAGGCATAGGGCTGTATTTTGCGTGTCTTAAATACCAGGTCTTATTACTTAACTTAAGACCTGGGAGGCGTGATCAATGCCCTTTGGCTATTCTGAGTGGCCAAAGAGCATTGACCACGCCTCCAGGTCTTAAGTTAAGTAATAAGACCTGGTACTTAAGACACGCAAAATACAGCCCATAGTGTTTTACGTCATGATGATGTACGATGATAAGAGCGCCCCTCACTTCACACAGTGTGAGGTGGACAGTTGGAGTTGTAGTGGTTGGTTTGTACAAGGGGTTATACATGGGTTGTACAGTACAGTACAGTACAGTACAGTACAGTACAGTACAGTACAGTACAGTACAGTACAGTACAGTACAGTACAGTACAGTACAGTACATGTAGTACAGTACAGTACAGTACAGCAGGAACACATGCCATTTGGTTCATGTCTTAATTCAAAGTGCCCTGTGCAAACATTTTTAGAATGGGAAGTCCCATTGGGAACTGAACCCACCCACAACCCTTACTGACGGTGTTAGCCCCATGGTCTGACCATGTGCTATTTAAGACCTCATGGCTGTAGATCTGACATCTGCCACTCATTCGTAGGCGTCAGCAAAAGGGACAGCCAAATATGTGTACATGTTTAGATTGCCTGGAAAGTTGACGGACAAATAAGCGACAATTAACGCATGTGTTTTCTTTTTTAAAGTGGCTGGTTATGGCATTGCTTTTGAACCTGACATGGTTTGTAATTTGTGTGAAAAGGGGGATTGCAACCACATGTTTGCAAAGTTGGAGGTTTTTGTGTGTTGAGCAGCTGGCATAAAACAGGCCACAAAGGCAAAGAGATGCAAGACATTGCTTGCTGTTAAAAGGTATTAACACAGATACTTTAGCATTTCGTTGTGTGGTGTTTTTATGTACAAATGGCATTAAAATCCTACCATGACTTTAAATCAATGACCGCTAATTTGCAATAAAAACTCCAAAGCAGAGCTTCCGCCTGAGTGTGTCACTGTGTGGTATTTCAGTGTCCCTTTTGTGACACCACACATAAATCCAGTGACTTTTGAATCATCTTATCAAGTAGTTTCTAAAGCCTCAGCCTTGTAAATTGTGCATGACAAGACACGGCCGTGACTTCCACCTAAGTGCCTTCTGTTCGGGGTCTCAAAGTGAGAGGGGCCTTTCTGAGCAAGTGCCCCCTTTTGAGCACAAAGGAGACACAATGGTGCGGCCGTAAATTCACAGGGGCGAAGCTGTCTGTTGGGATCAACATATTTTTTGGGAGTAATGACAGGCATGCAAGCGAGTAATCAGAGGGGTCTTATCTGGGCCTGCTCAGAGGCCGATGGCGGGTCCAGGAATGTAGACGAGCTGTGGAAACAACGGTCCGTACTAATGGGGTTAGTTGAATTCCACACTGGTGAATTATGAGGAGTTGGGATGGCGGGCCTGCGGTTTGTTGTGTCTGGTTTTTTCGTGGCCTACAGAGGCAGAGTTATAGATTTTGGTCTTTCGACACATGCTTTCTCATAGAGGGGGTCAATTAACGGGGGCTGGTTCGCTGCTGCATCCTGCTAGTGGAGAGACACAAAGCCACATTATGTGCCAAAGTCGTACAGAAGTAGGCCCTATATCACAGGAGCAAAAAACGCAAACACACACATACTTAACCACAAGACATGAAGACAGCCATGCCTCCTATGACAGGAAAAAACTCCAAACATCGCATTTTGCTGCTTCATTTGCATGATCTGAGCATATCTGGTAGTCATTAGCATCTTTCCACTTGTTTATCTGCCTACAGATGAGCATGTTGCTGCACACCAGGTTCTTGAATAAACTAAATGGATTGTTTAGTTTTTTTTAGTTGCTGTTTTTTTTTCTGGAGCCACGGGTCATTTATTACCGCTACTTACAAACGAATGTAAAATTGCAAACATTTGTTTAGTTCTGTTATTCGTCCTTGGTGGTTTTTACAGTGAAGACAATGTATTTGTATTTTGTAGGTCACTTCGTCATTGTGAGCATGCATAGTACATGGGAATGAGATGTGCGGTTTGTGACATTTTAGTCGGCAAGCATCATGTGATTATGCAACAGTGATATTTACCTTGTTGTCTATCATCATGTGCAACTATCTTTATTTCACATGATGAGACGACAGGGTGTGCTGATGCATGGCTGATATGTATTTAGGCCGATTGTGGCCGAAGACAATCACGTTCACTTTCCTTCAGCTGTTACGGAATTTCTGTACATGTGGGTTTGGTGGACCAGGGCAGCCAGGGACTCTCCCCACCTTGTCACCAGTCTTATCTCTCCCTTTCATGCCCCCTCTCTTTCAGACGCGTGCCATCGCTGAAACTCCCATGGTTCCGCCCCCCGAACACTGTGAGCTGAATTGTCATTGGAAGAATGGAATGCCAGTCTGTGCTACACCAGTGATCAGGGTATGTGACAATTCATCCCCATAGCGGCATAGCCCTTCTCATTTCATACGTGTGTTCTCTATCTGTCTGTGGACTGACAAAAGGCCAGCATGCTGGGAGATCTAACACATTCGGCTAATTTGCATCTGGCCCTAATTAGCTTGAAGTAAATCCCAAAAGATTTACTCAAAGTGCTTTTCATCAGTTTGATTGTTCAGCCATTCATACCAATGAACGTCGGGGTGTGTACGGTGAAAGTACAAATGCAACTGTACTGTACTGTACCGATGTAACCGTACAGATCCTCTTCTACAAAGGGGTCCAACCGTACTGTATTGTACCGATGTAACCGTACTGCAGCTTCAGTTCAAGGCAAGCATGATGATGATGACGGTAGCTGAAAAGGAAGTGCAGTTTTTATACCTTTCATTATACAGAATGAACACTAAGTGGTATTTACAAGTTCATGCCCTAAACTAGATTTGCATCATAAAATCTATAATCTTGCGTGTTGAAATGTATACCTGCTGTATCACAGCAAATAACTCGGGCAACAATAATCAGTATGCAACTATTTCCTGAATATAATTTGCAAACCGAATCTAAATAATTACACAGCTTATCGCATGGCCAAAATCAATGAACGGTATGACATACTGCCCTCTAACTGAATGGTGCCTCATCAGCTGCTTCGGTGTGACATCTATTTTTTTATTTTTTATATATCCTTGGCATGCCGTACCGTCCCAACGTCCCTCTCCTCACCTCTGTCTGCCCTGGGAGCAGTGATTGGCTGAATACTTTCTGCACTATAGTGGCTGGCTGCGTGCCAGTGGCTGCCTTGCCCCCTGATCAGAAGAGAACGTGACATTTGTGCAGAGGTAATGGAATCCGTGTGCAATTAAATCTCTGACTGTGAAGAAGAGTCCAGCCCCTCCCTGCTCCCATCCTCTTCTCTCCCTGGGTGAGGGTGTGGGGGAGGGGGGGGGGGGGGGTACATGATGATGAAATCCTCCCAGTGCCCCCCCCCCCCCCTCCCTCACCCCCACCATTACCCCCTCCTCCGCAATCTCCGTGTCAGGTTGCGTTTTTTGACTTCACTTTGCCGCCCGGTGCCTCTCCGCGGCAATTAATTACAGCAGACGTCAATTAAAAAAAGCACCCCAAATATTGTATAAGAATTACATTTCAATTATAGAAATTACGTTAGAGGACCACGACGTTAACATTGCTTTAATGAATTCCGCTGTTGGTGACAGTTTTGCAGTGGTGCATTGTGGGGCCCTGTGTGTGTGTGTGTGTGTGTGTGTGTGTGTTTTGTCTAGCTATGTTTTACTGATGAAATGGGAATAAGAAAGAGGGGAGGAGGTGTGGGGTTGGTGATGTAGGGAGAGAGGGAGAGGGAGAGAGAGAGACAGAGGGGGAGAGAGAGAGATAGGGAGAGGGAGAGGGAGAGAGAGAGACAGAGAGGGAGAGGGAGATAGGGAGGGAGAGGGAGAGAGAGAGACAGAGGGGGAGAGAGAGAGAGAGAGAGAGACAGAGGGAGAGATAGGGAGAGGGAGAGGGAGATGAATGGGTGAGATGAGGGTCATATCTCTAGGCTCCTCTTCCTCTGCTGCCGTGCCACTACACTTAACGCCTCATTTGTGGTCTTTGTGGCCAATGGCTTGAGTCTGTGATCTGTTGCCATAAAAGGCAGTTCTGCCTCTATGCTGATGGTGCATTTGCTCGTCTGTAATACTGGACCCCCCCCCCCCCCCCCAACACACACACACACACACACACACACACACACACACACACACACACACACACACACACACCTCCCTCCCTCCTCCTCCATGGGCTGGCTCATTTCTAATGGATATGTGTATCCCCATCAGGATAGCTCATAAACATAAAAAACCTCCGCTGCTATTGTACTCGATCTGGCGGAGCTGGATACACACAGGGCGTGTGGGGGGGGGAGGCGCGTGTGTTTCCCTTGAACTTGTGGAGGAGAGCAGTTCCTATCCTTGTCCCTTATCCACACAGCAGAGGGCGGAGAGGCAGGATTTCCAGGTCAAGGTGTCGGCTGTGCCTCCCTCTGCATCCCCCTCACTGCGCCCTCTGTGGCTGTGTCCCAGAAAGGGCAGGGCAGTCTGCTGTCCTGGGGGAGGGGAGGGAGCGGGGGCACTGCCCAGTGGTTTTTTCACACGCACCCACTCGGCTGCAGGACAGGCAAAGAGAGAAAAATGTAACTATTGAACAGAGAATCACGTGATCACATCCCAATTAATGGAATGAATGAATACAACTGTGATAACATCAAAGCACCAATGGGTGCTTTGCTTGCTAAGTTGGTGAACCCTGTTTAAAAGAAAGAAAGGGGAAAAATATAATAACCAGAAATGATGACCTAGTCATATTTGTCAGGTGAAACAAGCGCATCTTTCCCCATTAGTTTTTTTGGTAACGTGTATGTTTCTCTGTCACAATCCCGTGGCCGTTGTTTTCGTTCGTTTGCAACATTCTATTGTTGGTTAAATCACTGTGTTTTGCCTCTCCGCTCCGCGTTGTGGTCTGGGTGCAGAGACTTCCGCGGTGCACGTGTCATAGCTTAGGAGGCAGTATGGGGTCAGACTCCCATTGGCTTAGGGGGCAGTCAATCATGACTAGGTCGCTAATGACAACGGGCCTGTTGTATGTCAGGTTTCACCTTTTCACATTCTTTTGGGGCTTGTTTTAGGGCTTGACATTCAGCTTAGCTTCTGCTTTCCCACGATGCATAATTTATGTCAATGCTGGTAGAAAGCAAATCTTCTTTCCATCTCCACAATCAAGGGTTAATTTGAGACCACAGTCGTACGGCTCCAATTCCTTACACAACCCTGTGGGTCGTGATGAATGTGTTTGGGCCTTACTTTATTCACCAACATCCTGCTAAACAACCCTATTCCTCTCTCTGTTTTTGCAGATGGCCTAGCCTCGATGTGTTATACAGAGGAAAGAGCGTTGCTTAGGGAGAGAGAGATGCTTCCTATTATAGTTTCATTCTAATGGCAAATTAGATCAGTCTGACAGATAGATGCGGAAAATTGTTTTAATTGTATAATTATCTGTGGTCAAACACTTGAGTAGAAAAGAGCTGTGATGTGCATGGGTGAAAGCCAGGGATGAGCACATGTTGGTCTTCATGTGCTTATTTTGTCTTCACACAGGAAATGAACAACACACACACACACACACACACACACACACACACACACACACACACACACACACACTGAGCTGTCTCTCAGGCAAGGACTGAACGCTGAGTGCGCCCATGGCTACCTGACCAGGGTGGCACACAGCTTAACGCTAATTGAGCAGCAACTCAGCATACTTATGTTCACTTCATGCTATGATCTCTACCAAGACACAGAGAGAGCCATCCTATCAGTATCCTGGCTCCATCTCTCTGCTCTGTGGTTTCCTGATGAGATGTCACAACACAAGGCTATATGGCCACAAATGGCATCAAATCTCCCTTTTGGCTTTATATAGGCGTCACTTATTCTGTGTTGTTTTGATGTGTTTTGCGAGCAGTGTATAACTTAAGCAACCTGACTGGAAATAATGATGGCTGGCTTTCCCTCGCTCCTTTTCCCCCCCAGATTAAATGTTTTACACAGTGAGATGCGGGTTTAACAAAATCTTTGTTTTACAGTGTTCATGCTGTGTAAGCGTTGAATGAATTTAGCTTAGTCTAATGTTCTTCATTCTGTTCTTGCATTTTCACTTTCATTGCAGCTGTTTCACACAGTATGTCATCATAGTTTGGCCATTATAATGTAATCTCTAATCTGAACAGTAAACTGAAACTTTAATCAAAGTTTCACCAGTGCGTCTGTCTGTCTGTCTGTCCACCCGTCCTCAGGCCATTCTCCTTAACCCATTCTGACCTGAGATCAGATTCATACGAGGTTTCCACTGGACACACACTGGTCTGATGAACCCATTCTGACCTGAGATCAGATTCTAAAAAAATGTCAGTCGTCCTTCGATTTTTCAAAAATAGCAGACCTACAAGCTCGTAGCGCGCCACTCGGTGGCGCGCTATGAGCTTGTAGATCTGCTATTTTTCAATAGCTAAAGCATAACATGATGCTGAACACCAAAATGGGTTCCCGTTCAGAATGGGTTAATGACTAATCTGTCTGAAATTGTACATGGGCATTGGCCATTGGAAAACGCCTCTTTGGATAATCTGGTTTAGACCATAGAGTTATAAAGGATAGAGTGAGGAACGGGAGCGACACCCCTGCTATTCATTTCAATGGAAGTTGCTCAGTAGCGTTTTGAAGCACTCTGAAGACTTCCTGGAAGTACCATTATAACTCAGTGGCTCGAGCGAGCGGAAGAGCCTCAAATTTGAGGTCCGGGTTACGCCACATGACGTCACTGAACGTCCGTCCACCTCCATGAACGTGCTGCAGTTCCACTTTTGGCCAGTAGGTTCAATGTTGGATAGTCCTTCTCTGGGGTCTTGGTTTAGGCCATGTAATCCTATAAACATTTAAATCATTATTGGCTGGGTTTCCCAAAGAAATGATGTGTTGCACGTAGCTTGAACACACCCCTCTAGGCCGCACACAGAAGCCTGTGTGCGGCCTAATTGGCTGATCAGACACTATGTCCTTTTTTGGGAAACACTGTCAAACACAACAACATAGAAATTGACAACCTAGACTAGAGCACACCTGTCCTCATTGCGCACAGCAAACCTAAAGCCTCTTTCTTTAGCCTCTTTTTTTAAGAGTGAAGAGAGCCTACTGACCACTGTCCAGTAGTCCAAATATTATTAAGGCGAAGTGATGTTGGCAAGGTAAATGTAGGCCTATATGAAAAACACTACTGTCCCATTGTGCAAGTGAATTAAATGGAATAACATTCGATTGTGGGTTAATAAATATAGGCTTATACAAGGAGGTTAAATGGGAGGCTATTGTGCAGTCAAAGTTACCAATACAAGCTAGTTAATTCAGCATTCTTTTATTGACCGGTCAGGCCGGTATGGTAGGCCTCAGGCCTACCATAGGCCTCAGGCCTACCATTGCGTGGCACATCTATGCACGGAATATCAATGTTCACAGTGAAAGGGGGTGTTTTTGAGAAGAACCACACACTCACTCACTATGCATATTTCCTTTGGGAAACCCAGCCAATGTCATTGTTGAACCTATAGTACAGAAGAGCACTTTCTGCATGCAAGGCCTGTAGATGTGCCATACTGTACATACATAGCCCTCTTGGCAGATCAATAACGTAATGTCGTCTCACCCCCCCCCACCCCCCGATTCTGGTGGGCAACGCTATAAGCTCAGCGTTGATAGACTGCCAGATCTCTATATATGGAGCTGGCCCGTTGTGACATCACAATGACATCTGCATAGACTCCATATTTTGGCATGCCTGACAAAGAATATATGGGCAATTTCTGGGCATAAAAGGCATAATAACTGGATGGGGCATGTATTTCCAACTTGCATCGTTCCAAGTAGGCCAGTGCCCAACAGGCACCGCTCTAGTATAAATTAACCATCCACGGGCATCCTTACAGTCCAGCCATCCTGACGTTTTCTCCAACAACACCATATCGTCGCTGTCAGAATTTAGTATATAGTCACCGGGTCTGGATAATACTTTTTCATTGGTTAGTGGTTACATATGTTTTTGAATCCACAGACGGACCACTTTCAAATTTGGATAAAGGCGTTATATAGAATGCACCATTTATTTCTCTTTTTTTGTTGTAACATTGTATAATGAAAGTCACAGGGGCTAGTCTAATCTGACTGAAACCTTACCTTGCCCAAATTTGGAGTCAAACATCATAGATTTGCCATAGACAAATGTCACTAGCTAGCCACATGAAGTCTGGGATCAACATGGGAGCCACTGTTCCCATGTAGATCCCGGAGACCACATAATTGAACATATTTTTGTTATGCAATGCCCAGACTCTGTTCCACAGCGCAGCGAAATGATCAAAACGGGCATTCATACTTTCATTCACATAATGATGTCACGACACACACAATACACACACACCTGCACCTGCACCTTTCTGGGGAGAGAGTTGGCAAGCAATTTGTGAAAGGCCAAGCTTTGCCATGTCTCTGTTGTTACCTCCGTCACGCTCTGTTGTTCAGCCGCATCTCCAACGATAATGCACGGGGGGATTAGCAAGTAACAAGACAGCGGCGCTCTACAAAAGACTCTCCGCAGAGTGTTTGTCCACAGAGTCTCTCTCTGCACAGTGTCTAGTGTGCGGTGCTCCATAAAGCTGTGGGCCATGCATGTAACACCTTACGGTGATTTCCCAGCCGTGCGCAGGGAACCCCCCCACACACACACAACCCCCCCTTAAATAATGAAAGGTGACAGGAAGGGCTCGGTGTCCGGGGCGGCAGGTCGAAGCAGCAGAGAATAAGGAAGCGGTGCGCTCCCCCAGTGCTGTTAAACTGCAGCAGGCAACAAATTAAAGCTCATATCTGCCTCTCCCTGCCCCTCCCCCGGCCTCCCTCCACTTTCCTGTTTGGACTTGAAGGTGATTGGGGAGCCGAGGCGGTGACAGTTGACGGAAGCCGCTTTGGAAGAGAGAGAGAGAGAGAGAGAGAGAGAGAGAGAGAGGCAGAGAGGGTATTTATTTACAGTGAGACGCGGCGATGCTTGTTCAGGATGCGGTTTCACGCAGGATGTGCCTCTACCCCTCACCACCACGCACCTCCACCCACACACACACACACACACACGCACACACACACGCACACACACACAGCCTCCTTGTTCCAACTTTCCTCTCTCCTTCCACCCCCAACCCCCGCTAAACTCTTCACTTGCTCACTACAATCCCACCCCCAGGTTTGATCACCCCACAGGAGTGTGAGAGGTGGTGACGGTGGGGGGTATTGTGCATCCAGCAGAGAGCTCACTCAGCACAGCCTTCCTGTCTGGCCGCGGGAGGCGCTGGGTTCAAGGTCGGCACAGGTCACCAGGGGAAAAAAATGAAAAGGGGGCGGGGTGTATTAAGACGGTAACCTGTGACACAGTTTGTTTATCATCTCTGTTGGGCGGAAACCTTGTATTTACAAAACTGTAACGTTACTTTGTTTGCAGCAAAAAAAATCTGTGTTTCAATGGATCCAATATAAGCTCTTGATAATACATTTCATTGTTGGAATATTTATAGAACCCACAGACAGACCTAACCGCCTTTTGAACCTGGCGTCCCTTTTTGTCTTACGTCACATCGTAATGTGTCCTGAGCTTGTAGATCTGCATTTTTGAGGGGCGCCATACCCTCCTATGTCCAGCTTTGAGGGCGTGTACCACAAACATTAAATGCCATTGATAATGAATGGCCAGCTTTACGTCATTGTCCCAACACAAACATTAAATGCCATTGACAATGAATGGCCAGCTTTGAGTGTTTGCAACACAAACTTTGGAGACGAAGGTGAGGACGGCTGGGGTGTGATTTCTTTTTAGTTGCTATTTTTGTGTGACACATGCTAAATAAAATATGGCATTAATTTATGATTAAATATGGAGCGGAGATACAAGGCTTCTGTAAGTAAGAGGGGAGAAAAAATGGGGTGGTCATGAAAAGTGTAAGTGAGCATGCATGTGTGTACCTGCTTGGGGTTCTGAGTCAAAATGAGACAATGAAAGACGGTTTGCTGGGAGAAGTAAGTGTGTGTGTGTGTGTGTGTGTGTGTGTGTGTGTGTGTGTGTGTGAGAGAGTGTGCGCGTGCACGCATCTACACTGCCAGGAATTTCTCCTTGTAAAGCAGGAGAGGAGGGGTGTTAGAGGTGTGTAAATCCCAGTAATTACACCGTACGCAGTAGTTGCCATGCAATTACTTTTGTCGTCACCCTACAATAGCGTATTCCCGTTACAGTAAGCCGCTCATTTCAAAGGTGTGTGTGCGTGTGCAACAACTTTGCATCATACTGTACCACCCAAGAACACACACACACACACACACACACACACACACACACACCCCCCCACACACACACTCACACACACAGGAGATGTCGGTGTCACACCTTCAAGTTCAACCTAGACATTTCTAGTCATGATGGCGAGAGCCGTTAGCACGAGAAAAGTGAAAAGTTGTAGCTCCTGCTTTTTCTTGCCGTCATGTCAGCACTAGTCCACCCCAAAGTTTCAAAGGCAGGTTTTATGAGCTGCCTTACGGCCTCATCTACGTGGACAACGGCATCTAAACTCCAGAGAACCTGCCACATAAAACACACATCTGTTAAAGCCTGGGCCTGAACTGTAAAACGGTCCCCTCAGATGCAGGCAGGCCCTGTGTTCATATGACGTGCAGGGTACAGCTCACAACACGCCCTGCAGTAACGATGTCAAAAGGCCATCCTCTCACATTATCTCTTTGCCCCGTTTTGATTTTGATTTAATTGCACATGAGAGGAAAATTCCACAGCACAGTTGTTGGTGTCCTTCATGTTTGGATACAGTGCAGAAGTAGCAGGTTTTTTTGTTTTGTTATTTTTGCAATAGCCTTGTCGTTCTGCGTGGAGCAAATGCTTTCAAAAAGTTATCTAATTCATGAATCACTTCGTCGCCCAAGTATTACAGTCGTTCGTTGGTCTTGGGAATCAATCTCATGAGATGCTGTTAACAGCTCTGTGAGTGCTGCGACTGAAACGGGAGCGTTTACGTCTGGAATGCGGCTATGCAGTTGCAGTATATTTACGCCAGTTCAGCCACTCAAAATAGGAACTAGAGTTGCTCCCTGTAGTGTACTCATTCATCACTGTTGTCCAGGAAGCCATCCAGAGGTGTACGCTTCCCTCACACCTCTGCCTCTATCTGCACTGCATGCTGTGTGCCAGTAAGTTCCTTCAGGGGACACCGCTTCTCCAGATCTGTGAACATGGCTGGCTGTGGGACACAAACAAGACTGAGGGGGGAGAGACTCCAAAAAAAAGAAGGAAAAAACACCCACCCATAATCACAGGGCCAGGCATGAGATTTGTGCAACGGTGTCTGTCAGATAGCGTGAAAGAGCCCCACTGTGCCTATTTAATTGTACACATTCTGGGGTCTAGGCCAGCCACCAGGGGTCTTTGAAGTGGCTGTGAGCTAACCGGAGAAGTGATGAGTGTAGTGCTTGGCAACTCCGGGCCTACCTTAAAGTGGGCAAAGGTGCGCCTGGATGACACTATCGTATATTGCATTGTGGAAAGCTAAAAGGCTTGTGTCTGTGGCTTTGGTCAGAACTTTTTGACGCAGGCGTTGGGGGTTCCTGGGTAATTGTTTCTCACTTATTTTTGGGTAGCCTAGCCACCTTGGCCAGAATAAGCGATAATGGGAGCTGTGCATAATTTCCCGCTCTAATTTACGAGGGGTATTTCCTTTAATCCTGTGTTGTATTTTCCTATTCCTGCCCTCTTATAGCCCCCCACCTTCCCCATCCACCCTCTAAATACTGTACAGTAATCACCATTTGCCGTTTCCCATGACTAGTAACAACTGCACCAAGTTATTTTGAAGGGCTGCAAATTGGGCCTGGAAGCAACATGCAGGCTGCACAGGAGTACATTGTTTATAACTAAATAGTAACTCCTACATTACCTGACTTTTGCCTTTGTTTGCGTAGTGATTTCCTGGATTAGAGCAGTTTCTAACTAATTTATGTGTGCATTTCATACAAGGGTTTATAATATGGCAACTACATGATTGAATTATTACAGTTATGTTTTTGAACAGATGTGTATTTGAGTCGTGTCAGTAAGGAAATGATGATGTGAAAAGATTCTTTCAATGAATAATATATCCTCTATGTTAAAACGGTCCAGTTAATTCCAGATTGGATAAATAGAATAGGCCATACTCATGTTGCTACTGTTTACTTACTCTTTCAGTTTTGCTTTCTTATTAGATAATTGATGCACGGAGAAAGAAAATAGGATTTGTTATTTACTGTGCCTGAGTAGAAGCTGTGTCTGAGCCTAATTGATGTTTTGAATGATAAGGTCAGGCGGATGAGTCATGCACCATATTCACAGAGTTTTATTAAAAAGGGACACATAACAAAAATGTCTTGTAGTGGAATTTTCCCTTCCTAGAATAACGGCAGGCTAGATGGGTAAAAGGCAGATAATGTATGTGTGAGATTGATCAGTGAGTAGCGACCCCATTATCTCCTGAGATGTTAATTACACTGTGCTCAGCTTGCATGTCAAAAGGCGGATAATTGAAGAAGGTAAAAGATGTGCCACACTTTATTTATGCTTTCACTTTGTGCTGGCGGCGGATCTTCCCTCTCTCTCTCCCGCCTTGCTCACTTGCTTTTTATATTTCTTTCTCGCCAGTCTTTTTTCCCCCTTTTTTTATTTATTGTTGGGTGATATTACACTGTCAAAGATTATCATTTTGCAGAGGCATTAGTTACCTCTTGTCTTTGTGTAGACTCACCCAGGCTGTTTCTATCCTGGGTGAGGCCTAGTGAGGGGACGGAGTCAGAAAGATCTTTTAATGTCACGTCACAGGTTTACAGGTGTAAAGAAGTGGGTGAAATATTTTTCCACTCCTGAGAAGAGAGAAAATTGACATCGGCAAAATGTCAAGGTTGATTCTAGGCGACTTGGTTAGAGTAGCGTGCATCTACTGTACCACCAGCTGAGTCCGCAGAGATGAAGATGATGCTAGTGAGTGATAGTGGTCAAACATGACACCGTGCAAATATGAGAGAGAGAGAGAGAGAGAGAAACTGAGATGATGAAACCATTTGTGAGTTCCCCTCTCTGGTGAGACACTTATCTAGCTTTTTTTAACCGCTTTTACCCTGGCACTTCATTATAGGTGAACATTAAATAAATAATAATACAAAAATATACATTGCAATGTATTTAAGAAAGAAAAAAAAAAACACAAAAATAATATTGAAAACGGCAGATCAGCAATTTGAACTTAATATAATGTTAGAAATACACTGACTGTGGTGAGAGTGCAAAGGGGCAACTGAAACTTGATTTTCTTCGCTTGAACAGCACAGGAACAGCATTTACTGACGACAGGAAAGCCATAAGATAAGGGGACTTTTTCAGAAAGAAAAAAAAAGATATCGTCACTTACACTTTTTGTTTGTTATTTAGCTCGCCTTTACGATAGCATCATAACACACTTTCCTGCGGTTAGACATGTCTCTGTGCTGCACATGTGCACGCACGCAGCCATGCACGCAGCCATGCACGCAGCCACGCATGCATGCACGCAGCCACGCACGCAGCCACGCATGCATGCACGCAGCCACGCACGCACACATACACACACACACACACACACACACACACACACACACACACACACACACACACACAGTAGTAGCATATGCACACATACTTGCACTTCTGTCCTCCTTTAAAATCTGCGTCGTCATGGTAACTGTCAGGGGAGGATTTGGGGGTCTTCTAGGCAGTGGTCATCACACCTTGAGGGAGGAAGTGGGGCCTGACAGACAGCCACTAAGTGAAGGTGATTTAGTGCAACACCTGGTGGACGATGCTAAGAATGGTCCCTTCTGTGCCGGGCTAGCAAGGAGCTACAGGCTCTCTAAGCAGTACTGCTGCCAACTACCATACAGTACCTCAGACTAGGGCTGTGCCATGTGGATAACATGAAATATCACACAATTATTGACCATATACAGTACTTTGATATCGATAGTGTATGTATATGTGTGTATATGTACCGTATATATATATATATGTATGTATGTATATATATATATATACTGTGTGTGTGTGTGTGTGTGTGTGTGTGTGTGTGTGTGTGTGTGTGTGTGTGTGTGTGTGTGTGTATATATATATATATATAAATCTAGGAAGAAATAACCCTTATGCCGTATGACAATATTACGATATCCGAAACACCAAACCATATCTATTATCTGTCTCGTATCACTATATCTGTAAATATTATCCAGTGAATTGGAGTGAGCTAATCTGCCTCAGACCATGGCATCTCATTTCTCCCCCTTTCATAGTTCACCTTGAGCCTTACATGTGTTTCTAACCACACCGTGTAATTGCTCTTCCTTTTTATTTAATTTTAACGTCTAGATGTTTTTGAAGTCTGAAACAAACGTGTCTGGTTATTGTCAACTAGTCTTTCCTGTGCAAACACAATTATGGGCATGCACCAAAGAAAACATGAAACAAAAACAAAAAAAAATAGAAAAGAAAGAAAGAAACTGTAACTGTAAGAAATGGACAAAGACAAAGGAAGTGTCCAGAGGTGGTTCTGTGTTTGGACGTTGAAAAGGTGGGTGGTTGTGAAAAGTGTTGAAAGAACAAATGTTGCAGAGCCCTCCCCTTCCTAACAGGAAGCTGAGGATAGAGATGGAGTGGGGGGGGGGTGAGGGGCGGACGGGTGGCATGCAGAGCTCTGGCTGCTACACCCTGCCTCTGACATCATCACCCTCTGTTCTTAAGGAGTGCAGAGGACCGCATCACAGTGTATATATACGCACACTCACTTGCTCCAGAACCGCGTGCGCACATACACAGGGAGAGAGAGAGAGAGAGCATTGCTCACTCTTTGAGTATATGTGTCTAAGGCGACAATATGCTCTGGCCTTTCATTGTGTTAAAAGTTTTATTGCATTTGATTTGTGTGTGTGTGTGTGTGTGTGTGTTTTCTTTTTCTTGACTAGTTTTTGTTTGTCAGAGAAAGGCCTCTGTTCCCTTAGATGCCAGCCAGCAGTGTTTTGCGGAGGCAGCGCCTTATCTGCGCTCGAGGTCTGTACTTTAATGGGCTTTATTGATCTAAACAACATCAGGGGTTGCGGTGATGTTATTAAGGAAGAGATAACTTCTGTGTAATTCCACTCCAGCAATGTATTAGCCTTTTATTGGTCTAAATAACTTTGCCTTTTAGACAGTAATGCCCCAGTAAGTCACAGCGCCTCTTCATGTCGGCAGGATCTTAATAAAGCATTTCCTCTGGACATCCTGCTGCGGAGAGAGTGAAAAACGACAGGTTAAAAGGCATGCTGGGAAGTTTCCATGCCATCACCGTAAATTATCTCTTTTGAATACATAAATAAAAGACGTAGTGCAGAGCCACGAACGGAAAGGCTCCGAGGGAGGGGTTGCGGGCGGTTAGTGCCAGCTCATTGTCCGCTTCGCACACAGAGGTGCTCGGAGTAATACACACACGCGCGCACACGCACGCACACGCACACACACACACACTGGAAATGGATCAACTGCATGAATGCTGTTACATGTTATAAGCATAGGGCTTCATCATGACTTGTAAAAGGAATCATGGCTGTAAAAAATACAAAATCTGTGTAATCCGTACATATTAAATAGACGGAGCGATAATTGGTTTCGGAGGCTGTTGGTTATTGTTCGTATTTTGGTTATTGATTAAAGTGTGCAATGCTTGACTGCAAACTTCTAAATGGACACTTGCAATTTTCTTTCCTTTCAAGGGCAGCGTATGTATGTAATATTTATATGAAATAACGATCCCATTTATCTAGAAGCATATTTTCAGGGGGTGGTGGTGGTGGTGGGGGGCGAGGGGGTTATAATTTGCAGCTATTTAAAGCCTTGGTTTTGGTAATGAATTATTTTGTCATCTCAGCTGTGATGAGATTCATCTTTAATAACTGTAACAATTATTTTATTAAAAAGAGAAGCCATGCATTATGGCTATCGCACCAAGGTCTCGAGCTGGAAAGGATTCTCATTAAGAGCATTATATTACCCCGTAGTGCTTTCATTTGGATGTCCCGCTGAAATTACATTAGGTGTCAACAATGCTTGTGTTAGAAATAAGCAGTCATATTTACAGAGGCTCCAGCTTTTTCATCTTCTGGCTGACACCAGGAGATGTATTAAAGGAGATATTAATGCTCTGCATCTGATTAAGTCACTTTAATAGGAAAACTCCCCTAAAGTGTTGACTTTTAATATAATGCAAGCAATTGGGTTCTCTGCCTTTTGGCCTAAATGTGATTCTCAGCTCCCATGGAAGTTCATGGATGTTTTGATGGTTTTCTTCGCGATTGATTTGAAAAAACTGTGCGCTCATTTTCGACATTCAAATTGTAGACAATTGATTAGGCTGTTTGTCTTAAGATTGATTCAGCAGTGTCATCTACTTCCTGTGTTTCTTTTGTTCGTTCTTTCTGAGGGTTTGTGCTGTGTGTAGCATTGTGTTATTTTAATGGTTTCAGGCCCAGGGTTGCTGCTAATGACACGCTTGTAATTGTTTGTCAGTGTGGTAATGTGTGATTTCCTATCTCCATGTGAAGTTGGACATTTGATGAAGGAGGGATCTTGTCAGGAAGACAAAGTGCTCCAATTTGTCACCGGCTAAATGAGCTTCTCTCCAGCCATCCACTTGCTTTTCACATCAGACAGATCCCTTCCTCTGTTATGCTGTATTTCCATATTCTGCATTACATTTTGTGGCAAGGACAAGAAAGAGCATTAACTGCTAAGTTTCCCTTTGTGGGTTTGTGTATAAGAAAGTGTATTTTCCCCAGACGGTAACAATTTGTTCAAGTGAATGTAGCTTATTTTAGTACACGATACATCTGTGGCCTTGCTTTTACTTGTGTGATAAATTCTGAAAAGTCACAATAGCCAAACAAGGAATCTCACCAGTACTACACCACCAGTATACAGGCACAGATTTATGAAGAAATGTGTTGTTATTTTGCTGAAAGACAGAAGTGAAATTACAGAGAGTTAGGTAATAATTTATTCTTAGTGTTTGGTGGGAGTGATCACTTCCTTAGAGTTTTGAGAAACATACAGTATTTCACCATCTGAGACCTTGCTTATTCAGTTGTCACCGTCGTTGTCATTGAGATTACTTTGCAGTGAGATTCCCCTCCCTGTATTACTGTCATGTCATGAATCTTTGATATGATGTTCCATAAATAATCCTGCCTATCCGGCTGTATTTCCACTTCCAGTGATCAAAGTAAGGAAATGTAGGATTTACCTGTCATTCCTTGTAGTATCTTTGTAGTAGTCACACTTTTATTAAGCACTTAAACCCTATATATTTTGTTGACCAAGGTCCCCCAGGGTCCGGTACTTCTTGGACGCTTGGTACTTATTTTTTCCCTCTTTGTTGAAAATAGCTGATCTACAAGTTCACATGTTGTGTTGTGATTTGTTGTTGTGAGCTTGTAGATCTGCTATTTTCTCTAGATGTTCACTTGTTATGACATGTCCCGAGTAGGCATGTGGTTAACAGACTGCTTTGGTTTGTGATGGGACTGCATCCATATTGTGTTGTTGGGGGATCCCTGCTAGTTAGCAATCTAATGAGCTATACAAGCCAAACAAAGGAGGGATGATCTGAGAGAGTCTCCAGAGGGAGCTACTTATTGTCACAAATGCCTCTGTGTCGACTTATTCCCTCCATATCGATTCATGCCCTCATTGGTTATGCTCGGTTGGCCTTTGCGGGTGTAATCAGCTAAATGTAGACTCTGCTTTCTTATTATTACCTGGATGCTTAACACAGTTTTTTTTCACCCGCCTTCAAGGACAAATGGTGTGTGTAGGGGAAGGCTGATCCCGTGCGAAGTCCCCGAGCTCTCGCCGAGCAGTCGATCCCCTTTCAGCACCAGCTGTTCTCTCAGATACACCAGGCCGCACTGAAATTCTCTTAATATAATTCCGGCGGACTCAAGAGAATAGCGCAAAACAAGCGTGCCAGCGAGGAGAGCGTTGCATTTTTCATCAGCGGGCCTCAACTCGCTGAGTTAGTGGGCAGTGCTCTCATTCATGAGCAGATGTTACACTCTGCAGTTAATGTGAACTTACTGGCCTCTCTGCCATCGGCTGCAAGGACGTTGGCAGCGACCTGGCATCTGAGAATTACTCCTGGTAAAAAGGTGTGGGCATGGAAAGCGTAGCCCTGGCCCCTTTTTTAGCCACTTCCAAGCCCAGGAGCTGGAGCCTGGACAGGGGGGGAAGGCACTGACAGCTCATCCGTCTTCAGGCCGACAGTGATGAAACGCTCGCCACGGTTTGCTCGGGGAATAGCAGTGGAATTCCTGCAGACAATTTCCAACAAGTTTTATCATAAATATTTTAGTGGTAACGCTAAGCACGACACTCGGCAGGTGAACACATGTGCATGTGAACGATAAGTAGCAGAATGTGCACAAAGGCCTCTTGTTGTTGGTATATATGGGGTGGTTAACGCGGAAGAAGTGCTTGTTTCAATACCCTTGAAAGAGGAAATTCATAAAAGTCAGGCACCTGTGATGGGAGGAATAACTGTTTGGCCCTAGCCAGGCTATGGCCGATGCCAGCTGGTGCTGTGGTCAGCCTGGTGGGTTGTATTCTCTCACCAGCCGGGTAGTTTAAGGCATCTGCACGCCAAAAGCTGTTCAGACTGGGGGGGGAGGGTGAGGGTTTGATGTGGCCTTACTGCAGATCGGTCATACTTTGCTAGCAATTAAGTGAGAAATTGAATAACGAAAAGGCCTGTTAAGTGCTCTGAGTGTGTACTGTACTGTACGAGACTGAAAGTTTATTAGTAACATCGCTTCCGTTGTGTGTAGAGAGAGAGAGAGAGAGAGAGAGAGAGAGAGAGAGAGAGAGAGAGAGAGAGAGAGTGAATGGCGTGACAGTTTTAAGTTGTACATGAGGGACTGAAACTGAGAGGGAATGACAAGCTCTTGTTTCCTCTGCACACACGCCTCATTTTCACTTTTCTAATTGGTCGTTTTCAGGTTGGCTTTACGAGAGCAAAGCTAATTAGTGTTGCTAAATTCAGCAAAGAAAAAAAAGAAGTCAGGCGGCATGATTGTTCTGGTTTCCTCTCCTGTGTCAAGGCGCTCAACAATAAAATAAGACTAATCATTTTCCAAATTGTGCTTATTTTTAAACCCAGTGGAGCTGAATGTCACTCCTGTTCTCTTGGCATTTTGTTTGGCAGGGTCAGGGCACAGCGGTTGCCCTCTCGCCTGTGTGTCTCCCTTTGTGATTCGTGGGAAGTTTGTGCCCTGGTGTGGGGCCAGTGGGAAAAAAAACAATGCGTGGTGTTTTTAGGTGGGGTTTGTTTCTGCTTTGATTAGGGAACGTCCTGCTGACAGGATCAGCCCGGCAAGTTTACAGTAGCTCTGACATTGCCGTTACCTTTATTCAGAGCGCTCCAGCTGCAGCGAGCCCTCAGGAAGCCCCGGCGCAGGCCCACACGGGCGTCTGGCGGCCCACAAAGGGGGAGAGAGCGAGCCCTGTTTGAGTTGGCAGACGCTCTCCCACTCGGGGAACTTTTGCTGCCTCTGCAGAAAAGGGAAAAAAAAGGGGGCCAGTGGCGGCGGGCTCTGCTTGGAGCAGCCGTGATTCCAGGGGCAGGATGGACTTTTTTCCACCTCGCCTCCCTTACAGGAAACACATTTTGCCGTTTCTTCCCTCCGCAAAAAAAAAAGTGAGGGAAGGAGGTGTATAGCCGAGGGGCATGGGGTAAGAGGGGGCTGAGAGACGGGCCTCGGTCAGCAGAGGTCCAGTTGGTACTGTGTTGCAGCAGTGGTCATTTTAGACAGTGAAGCAGCTGTTTGAGATGGCTGCTTGCTCTGTTGGGTGTTTAATTTATAGAACCAAGTTTATAGGTCATTTTAACAGCGTGCCGTAAAACTTGCACTATTTTTTATTTTTCCATCAACACCCGTGGGATTTGTCTTCAGAGGCCAGTAATTAAGAAACGCTTGATCTAAGGGTTAAGGAGGAAGAGTGTTTAAATGCAATTAGAGCAATGCTCAAATCAATTTGAACTCAATTACAGTTTTCTGAATGTGTCATTATTTGTTTAGTCATGGGAATTCTCGTTAGAGATGCTAAATATGTATCTGAAGATATTTAAAACGTAGGAGGTTGGGGGGCTGCGTACGCTCTCTGGAACCTAGTTAATGTTGCTTTAATGAAGAAGAGTTTTTGAAAGTGACCTTCCACCCTCCTTTCTGTTCACACTTTCTCCTCAGAGACACACACACACACACACACACACACACACACACAGACACACACACACACACACACACACACACACACACACACACACACACACACACACACACACACACACACACACACACACTCTGTGGTTAAAAACGACTTTGCTGTTGCTCTTTCACAATAACGGGTGGTGGTGGAAAAACTTAAACATTTAAGCTTTCTATTAGTCACCTTTGTATTTCAAAGAATCGCCACCGTTTCACTCTTAACCAACTCTTGTTTGTCTTCCATCTCTCTCTCTCTCTCTCTCTCTCTGTATCAGTGGTGGGCCTCTACAGCCAGGAGACTCCAGTGGTGACATCCTGTGTGGAGCCACAGATCAAAGTAAGTGACTAGTGGCAACTTCCCATATCAGTGACAGCAGCAACAAGCTAGTTCACTCACTGGCACATTACTACAGAGACTAGTGTACACTATAGTTCACTCACTGGCACATTACTACAGAGACTAGTGTACACTATAGAGCAGTGCTTCTCAACCTGTGGGTCAGGGTCCCCATATGATTTTTGGTGGTTGGGGGGGACGGGGACGTGAAGTAATAATTAAGGACCTCAAAAAGAAGTATAGACATTGGCCAAATTGTGAAATTAAATAAGAAGGAGGCAAACATTTTTTTAAAGCTCACAGCGTGGCACGGTGAGATTGTAGATCTGCTATTTTCACAATAGTTATCTGTGGAAACGAAAATTGAATGCCTCAACTCCTACTTTCCAAGTGATTTTCAGGGTGGGGGTCCCCAGTTCAAATATGATTATTCTGGGGTGTCACGGCCTGAAAAGGTTGAGAACCACTGCTATAGAGTGTAGAACAGTGGTTTTCAAACATTTTTATTCCAAAGACCTTGAGAGTGTATAAATTCAATTTATAATACACTTTTTACACAAAATTAAAGCAATGTTACCGTGTATCTTATAATGGCTGAGAGGTGTGATGCCTCCAACAATCTCATGGTAACTAAGCATATTTTATCCAGATTTAGCTAATTATGTCTGTGAACAACACATGAAAACCGCTAGCATAGCTATGTAGCAAAGCGACCGAGACATTGCGAGCTGCGTTAACGAGGAAGTAGGAGTTGCTTGCTGTCTTTACAAGCCCGCCCGGAGCAACTCATTCACCGTCCTTACATCCTATGAGCGCGGGCGGTGCTTCGAAGCACCGCACGGCCAGGGTTTGTAAGGAAAACAAGTGCTTCCCAATTCCCATACAGTACCTAGTTCAGCTACAGCGCCGTGGGAATAAATAACGCACCTGGGATTGATATAAACTGATTTAAAGTGTAGATTATCATGAGACTGATTTAAGGTGTAGATTATCATGAGACTGATTTAAGGTGTAGATTATCATGAGACTGATTTAAGGTGTAGATTATCATGAGACTGATTTAAGGTGTAGATTATCATGAGACTGATTTAAGGTGTAGATTATCATGAGACTGATTTAAGGTGTAGATTATCATGAGACTGATTTAAGGTGTAGATTATCATGAGATTTATTAGTACGTGGTCTAAACAGAAACCAGCCAATCCTAATCCCAGCCAGACTAACCGTTTAAGGTCCATTTAGTTCCATTTGTACATTCTCCGAGTTACAGACCTCTAAAGAGTTCATTTGGAACCCCCTCCTCAAGGAACCCAGAGGGTCCCTGCAGGACCCTAGGCTGGTAAACCTTCCAGGTCACGTGAATTCACATTATCATTATGTTTTCTGCAGAGGGTGTGGGTGTTATTCAGAAACCAAAAAGTGGAAGAGCCAATCTGCGTCTGCAATCAGAGCCCTGTGTGATTGACAGACGTTGATTGACTTCCACAGACTTCCACCTTTCCGTTTCTGCAAAACGCTCCCCCCAGTGCTTGGGGTCAGAGCGGTCTGTAGAACGACACATGATGATGTGAATTTACAGGATGGTTTAACCAGGCTACACTTTGGGAACCACTGCTATAGACCATGAGCTCACAGACACACGCAAACCCTTTGTTGACATACACTTCTACAGAAGTCAACTGTTTTTCTTTTTCTTTTTTGAAAAACTAATTCCTGCATCCCTTTTCATACAAAAGGGCATTGTATTATGATTTTTTTTTATTATCAAAGGAGTCTTTATTAAACGCATGTAAATGTGAATGTTGCAAAATGATAAATGCCAGGTTTTGCATAGTAACCGGCGCCCTTTTCCGGAATGGCTCACCTCAGCAGTTCCTGATGCGGTTCTGTATTTACATCACTTTGAATAAATGCCAAAATGTTGACAGTGTGACAATGCACGGTTAATACGAGACCCGGGCCTTCTCGCTGTGGCACCGGGCAGCAAGGAGACCCCGTGCTCCAGCTGAGACTGAAAAGAGAATCACAGGTCGGCATGGCGCTTCATGTCGGCAGCCTCCCCATACACTCCCTCCCGGACTATCCTAGAAGTCATTACTCCGTGTGTGGTGTATAAACACGTCAAAAACAAACAATGACCCTGGGCAGGTTCCACACAGCAAAACAATTTCAAAGCCAGGAGTGGAGTATAAACACAAAACATGGCTGACCTTCACGCGGGTAAAGCTTCACCTTAAACCTAATGTTTGTTTTAAAGTCCCTTTCGACCTTGGCACGATGTAGTTTACGGTCTACTCATTGGTTAATTTTTGGGCTCCTTTCCCCCCCCTTTCTTTTAAGGTATATATTGCTCAGGTTGTATTCCGTGACCATGTTGTTATGTTGTGGTCGAGCGCAGACCTTTGCAGTTTGCACTGCAGTGCGGAAGAGTAGATTTGTCATGCATGTGTGGCGATAACACATTTTTGTCATTTAGCTCACACTCTTATGTAAGAGCAACTATACAAAGAGCGAGCAGGGCCTACATGCTCCTCAGGCACATGATCATGTGCACAACAGTATACATGGCTATGTTCATTCTGCCTCTGTTTTTGGAGAATCTCATCCATCTCTGCTCTTTTTCATTTGAGAACATGGGTGACTACACCCCCCTTTTTTTCTTCTTTTTCTTTTAATAAGACCCAGCTGCCGAATGATCAAATAGTGTCCCTAATTAAAGCTTCACAGTTCAGCCATGTAGAAGTCTCCCTGGAATGATAACAACCTGTGATATTTCCAGAGGAATTCACTGGGCAAATCTCAGAGAAGAGAAGGGGGTGGGGGTGCATTGAGGGAGACAAGGGGTGGAGGGGGGGGTGGATTGGGGGTTCTGTGGGTGGGGAGTTGGGGGGGGGGGGGGGGGTGGGTGACGGGTCTCGTGGCTAATGAAGGCCTGACTGATACTTGGATGCAGGTGTTTAAACAAAACAAATGATCCCACTTTGAATGTGTACGAGCCCTGTAACAGTGTGTTCCCTTCCCTTTGCACTGTAGGCTGTGGTGTTTTGTGTTGTGTTATATCAGGGGCCTGGTAAAAACGGCAGTCACAGTGATGGATTGTGCTTTTGAAACCATCCAGCTAAATTTAAATGACTGACTGTGCCATTGTGTTATCTTTATGTAGCGAAAGGACGCCCGCCCGATGTAAAACGTCACTGAGCGTTTGTACAAAAGGCTTGATAGTACACGGAAACTTTGACTATTGTGTTATTTGACTACGTGAATGAGGGCGCTAAAAAGTGCTTTTTCCCCACCTTCTAAAGAGGGATTCTATTTACATAACATAACCATGTCGGGATTGATACTCACTGTATGTGAAATTATTCACATACAGTAGATAAAATCATGATTCGTCTCATTGTCCAATTGGTTTCTTCTTTGCATTTTAGATCAGAATATGTCACTATTCAAAAACATTTAAAGAATGGGTAAAGAGAACGGGAAAATGAAAGTAAAAGAAAAGATTCCCACTGATGGAACTTCTCCACCTCAATTCATGGGCACTTTTCATCTAAATTATCCATGTAATTCAGAGAACTTTTGAACATTGATTGGATAGACAAGGGCATGAGGCCGTTTTTAACATAAGTCCATCACACCATTAATACATACTTCTCTGGGCTCTTTGGCGCTAGCGAGCCCTCACATAGTTGTCCACCAGAAACTGGGTAATTAGATTTTTGCTGATTTGGCGCCTGCACTTCATAGATGGGTGGATTGGATGGACGCAATTAGCCATGGTCACTCATTATGTGCTTATACCTACAATACCTACCTACCTACAGTACCTACCTGCTTACCTACAATACCTACCTACCTACACTACCTACATACAATACCTACCTTTGCTTACCTACACTACCTACCTACAGTACCTACCTACAATACCTACCTACCTTTGCTTACCTACACTACCTACCTACAATACCTACCTTTGCTTACCTACAATACCTACCTACCTACCTACAATACCTACCTACCTACAGTACCTACCTGCTTACCTACAATACCTACCTACCTACACTAACTACATACAATACCTACCTACCTACACTACCTACCTGCTTACCTACAATACCTACCTACCTACAATACCTACCTTTGCCTACCTACACTACCTACCTACAATACCTACCTACAGTACCTACCTGCTTACCTACAATACCTACCTACCTACAGTACCTACCTACAATACCTACCTACCTTTGCTTACCTACACTACCTACCTACAATACCTACCTTTGCTTACCTACCTACCTACCTACAATACCTACCTACCTACAGTACCTACCTGCTTACCTACAATACCTACCTACCTACACTAACTACATACAATACCTACCTACCTACACTACCTACCTGCTTACCTACAATACCTACCTACCTACAATACCTACCTTTGCCTACCTACACTACCTACCTACAATACCTACCTACAGTACCTACCTGCTTACCTACAATACCTACCTACCTACAGTACCTACCTACAATACCTACCTACCTTTGCTTACCTACACTACCTACCTACAATACCTACCTTTGCTTACCGACAATACCTACCTTTGCTTACCTACAATACCTACCTACAGTACCTACCTACACTACCTACCTACCTACAATACCTACCTACCTACCTAACTTTGCTTACCTACAATACCTACCTTTGCTTACCTACACTACCTACCTACAATACCTACCTTTGCTTACCTACAATACCTACCTTTGCTTACCTACAATACCTACCTACAGTACCTACCTACCTACTTGATTACCTACAATACCTATCTACCTGCTTACCTAAAATACCTACCTACCTTCCTACAGTACCTACCTACCTGCTTACCTACAATACCTACCGTACCTATACCTACCTGCTTACCTACCTACAGTACCTTCCTACCTGCTTATACTATAGCTTACCTACCTACTGTATCTACCTTGGTAGATAATGCATTCTGTAGATGCTATTCACACTGCTACACTGTTCAGCCTTGAGGATTGATGGCTTCTCACTCACTGGGCGGTTGACACTAGGCCACACAGGTACACGTTGTTCCCCGTCAGGCTCTCTGACCTCCTCATGTTCCGGCCTGTTTGTGGCGCAGGTCTCCCTGTTTGTAAACACAGGGAGAGGGAGAGGGAGGGAATGCTGCCGCTTGGCTCACAGACAGTGACAGTATGTGACAAGCAACAGATGTGTCACACGGCACGGAAATCAAAACAGCCCTACACGCTATCAGACATGACTCCCATGAAGGGAGGGGGAGAGAGACGGAGAAGGACTATCAGACATGACTCCCATGAAGAGAGGGGGAGAGAGACGGAGAAGGGGGGAAGGGTGTTGGGGGGGGGGGGGGGGGGGGCTCCCAGCGTCCTGTCGGGGAGAGGACAGGCCTGTGAATGGAAGTTGCTCTCTCTCTCTTATAGTCGCAGTCACTCTGTCATCTGGAGTCCACGCCGCCACCTCAGATCACATGCACCATGTTGCATTCAAAGAGCCTCATATCAACCATATGAGAGGTAGAGTCTCGCAGTGAGACAACAGCCCAAGGGAACGTCCGCTCAAATACGCTGTGTGTGTGTGTGTGTAGGAACAGATGCGCAGGGGTGATGAGACACAATAACATCATATGGCATCATTCAGAAAGATCAAATCAGCCCTGTGTGATTTTCCTTTTTTCTTTCAGTCCCTGGAAAGAAGTGGGTAATGTTCAGTGTCATTGTCAATACGTCGCCCCCACCACAAAGAGCACGGGGAGAAACGGGGACCAAAGACGTGCCGCTCACACACACATAGACAGCCACTTGATGCAAAGCGATTGTTCTGCTTGACAGCAGCAGTAACAGCGCCGTACACGTCGGCTGTAGCGAGGGAGTATGTTAATGATAGCCTCTGCAGTTTAATCTGACCATCAGCCACACAGCCCCAGAAGCAGAGAGTGTGGGCCCATGTGAATCCGGCAGAAGGGGGGGAAATGGGAATCCATCATCTGAACGAGTGAATGGATGAAGGTGCTGCGACAGCTGCTTGACTGATCACGCGCTGTTCGACTGTCACCCGGCATCTGTTTACCACTCCGACAACCACATGAGTGCATATATCCACGGGTGTAATTGAGCCATTTTACTGGGCCCGGCTGAACCTGCACTAAGTTATAGCCCAACTTTCCATTACCACTGTGTGTGTGTTGTGTGTGTGTGTGTGTGTGAGACAGGGGGGGGTCTTACTGATCGTAATCACACCCAGCAAAACACTGCTATGTAAATACGGCATTATCAGCATTGGCAATTTGTTTAAGTGGCATGGACGTGGGTGATCCACTCTGTAAAATCCTCAGTGTGTACAAATGGAACCGAATGGTCCATTTGAACACATTCTGAGTTAAGTTGGCACTCAGAAGTTTTCCCTTGCACACATGCAGCCACCCCTGTGCCTGTGACACGGGCCACATACAGTAGACAGCGGTTGTTATGAAACATTGCTAACTTGCATTTCTAACAGGGATATGTATACGAGAAGAACGTAATCAGGAAAGTGATGATAGCATGTCTAATTTTCTTTGTTTGAAAAAGGATGCGCGTGTTATGTACTCAACCCCGTTATCTGGCGGGCAAAACTAAATTGTCAGCGTTCGTTCACTACAGTGTATGGAAATTGAAATGGGAATATCTAGATCTAAAACATGTCATTTCAATATTCAAATGTTAACACCAAACAATATAATGCATTATGGCTCTTAGTATTTGCATACAACCCTGTTTGCTGCTGTGAGCGAGAGAGGAAGGGAAGAGAGAGGGAGAGAGATAGCGAGAAACGGTGTGAGTGCAGCAGATGGGGGCATGCAAACAAAGCTTTTGTCTGCCAGTTGTAGGCAAATGGAAACACTCATTTGTTCTGAAAACTGTATGAACTTTGTATGTTAGTTCCGTATAGCCAGAAGTGCACGGATATTTCATATGCTGTCATTACTGTATGTGCTGTGAAAAAAAGTTGGTTTTAAGAGGGGTTTCGTCTTTCTCCCAATTAAAAAATAAGTTTTCCGCATTTTTCAACGCATGTGACCTCGCCAAAAAGGCTGAATGTAGAAACACAGAACATTTCCCGAGTTCATACAAAGGAACCAGTATTTTTGAAATGATGTTGTTCCTCCGAATAGTTAACTGAATTACACAGCTTTTATATTACACAACATTTATTTTTTTCCCAGCCAAGCCTCACATGAACCTTTCTTTACAGGTTCCCACATAATAACAGCTATTGTATCACCACGGTCGGCACATTTGGGAGAATATTCCACTCGCTCCCTTTCAGGAACACACTCTACGCACCAAACGTACAGACTTTCGTCCTGGCTCTCTCCTTCATCGTGGGAATGAGACTGTAGGTCAGACATGAAGAGCACAGACGAAGAGGGAGGGGGAGAGAGAGAGAGAGAGAGAGAGGTGTTGGGAGAAGGACCCTGCCACTGTCTGACAGGGTTTAACATAGTGAAGGATTGCCCGTCTGAGCGGTGACATCTGTAGCCACTACCAATGGGCGGTGTAATTAAGAGGAATCAGCGGTTTTTAATTCTATATGCTACATAATAACACCCCCCTCCCTCGCTCCAAGTAATGAATAATTTAAGGAAAAAAGGGGGCCGTATACGACACTTTTTCACTTTGTGTTTAAATTTAGCCAGTGTCGTTGTCCGGCAGTGATTAATAGTTTATCGCTCTGGACTATACATCTCCATGAAATATCTCTTTCCATCTGTCATTAAACTGCACATGGAAATTGGTTATATTTCTAATCAGGTACTGCCTAGACACTTAAAAAAAAAAAAAGCAAAAAAAAAAAAAAAAAGCAGAAGAAATTAGAAAAGGAAATAGCCAGCGTGATGTACTCTTGTGCAGGTGTGCCTGTGACCCAGTATAGCACATAATTAGTGCAGTCTTATCTCCAGCGCTGCGCCTCTGAACATTGCTCACCCAAAAAAATACACTAAACCATCTTTTTTCTGTTCTTCTTTTTATGCATGATAATTGAATTGAGAGCTCACACATAGGGCTCACAATAGGCATCCTAAATGTGGTTTTAACCCATTCTGACCTGAGATCAGATTCATACGAGGTTTCCACTGGACACACACTGGTCTGATGAACCCATTCTGACCTGAGATCAGATTCTAAAAATGTCAGTCGTTCTTCGATTTTTCAAAAATAGCAGACCTACAAGCTCGTATCGCGCCACTCGGTGGCGCGCTACGAGCTTGTAGATCTGCTATTTTTCAATAGGTAAAGCATAACATGATGCCAACACCAAAATGGGTGCCCGGTCAGAATGGGTTAAACAAGTCGGAGGTTCTGCGTGGCAAATCCTAAGTGAGCTGTACTAATGCCGCTGTAGCCCATGGAGGTGGGTTTGTGCTTGACCAGGGAGCCAGAGACTGGCTTCCCTGTCAAGTAAAGATTAGACCTCCATTTCACCATCGAATCCCTGGGAAATCTCTAATGGAGGAACTTGGGCAGGGCCGAGCTTTTAACCGCACACGCGGGGTGTTTGTGAGGGTCCTATACATGCTTATTTGTGTATGTATACACCTGGGTGGGTACAGCGCAAGCTGTTGTCTCCACTGTGGCTGCGGTCATTGTTCCTGTGTCACAGATCATTGTTATTGTGTCAATCACCTGATATAAAGTAGGACGTATTTTCTTCCATGATGATTCTTCTTTTATTATTTAGTTCTTAAGAGGCTCTGCTCCTTATCTGGCATGATGGCTATATAACTGCATAGTGTCTTTATGGTACAGTACAGAGCAATTCATCTTTTTCCATTTTCCCCACTGTGCGTTGTTGAAGTTAACATTCTTTTACTGAATTATTAATTTGCGTGTATTGAATTATTGAGAGAAGTTAATTTCTGATCAGATTAATATTAAAACCCTGTGAAATATTCATGGCTGCTGTTGAAAGCGATGAACTCCGAGAACTATTAATGTAATCATAAACAGACAACGTGGAAGTCACATTTTTTCAGACTGACTCCATTCCTTTTGTCCCAGAAGTTTCACTCTACTCTAGATGGTTGAATATGACATATTGTAGTATCGCCAACTATTCGCTTGAATGCTCACCTAATGTCATTGGCCAGTCCTGCCCTGGAGCTAAAGCAGTGTCCCGGCTTGGGTGAAGGTCAAACGCATTTGTCTGCAGGTGACCTTTGTCACTCTCTCAGTGAGTAAGCTGAACTGCAGCCAGGGGAAAAAAGTTCCAAAGATGTTGCACAGCCAAGTCTTTAGTGTTAATTTATCCAATTGTGCACTCTATTTACACTCTCAGAGTTAAATTAACACCCTGGCAGAGCTCCGGACTAATAAAATCCTCATCCAAGGGCCAGAGGCTGAGCTGAAATGAGGCAGGATGAGGCTCAATCATGTTTTTCTTCTGTCATAAAATAAGGTCTTTTTTTCCCTGTTTTATTTAATTATTCCCTACTAGAGTTGACATAGAGGAGGTTAAATCTGTTCTTTTGTCAGTTTTGATTAAACCCGTCTTTAGATTAGTCGTATTCAGCAAAGATTTGATATATTCTTAGCACCTCCTCGGTTTGTTATTACAATCGTCCCATTGTATTCATAAAATATGGAAATCAGGAGAAAATAAGCCATTATCGTCACCATAATGGTAAGCACCTTGAAAAATATGGCTACTTTAATTATGTTTTAAATGCTAATGCTAGCAAAGAGCATAATAAAGAAGGCATGAAAGTCTAGCTCTTCACAATCTGATAGCCAGGGAGTTGCAAATTATTTCAAATATTTGATATTTAAATTATTTTCAAATGAACAGAGACATGAGCAGAGCAAAGGCGAGTAGTTTCCCCTGGTGATCCTTCAGGCGCCTTTGTTTCCTTGGTGTGACTCAAGCTCATTAATGTTCTAAGCATGTGAGAGAGACAGACCATATTCCACAACCCATAACACCGCCTCCCTCTCCGCGCACGCAACCGCACACACACACACACACACACACACACACACACACACGCATATTTTACATATACCTACTGTGCACAAACATGCACTTGCACTCGCACGTACGCACGCATGCACACACACACACACACCAAATCCCTCAGCCTTTTTAAGTCCACTAGCTCTTTCAGAAAGCGATGGCCGCCGTGCTGTCCTGATTAAAATGACAATAGTCTAATTAACTCGACCTCGGTGTCAGTGCACGGAAACGACTGATGGCCTGACGGTTCCTGTTTGAAAACTCTTTGTCTCCTCTCCATCCAAAAATAAGACGTTTTCCTTTTTTTTTGTGCTCCAGCAAAACGCCTCAACCCCATTCATCGAGATTTTCTAATGGCAATTATTTTTCATAAGCTAATTAAATCTAGTTTCTTTTTTTTTCGTCCTTTGGAAATCCTTCTATGGAATCCTTGAGGAATTTGTCATGTGGCGTGCAGCGTTGCAAGGACCTTCCAGCAATGTTATTCATTCAGAATACATATAGTATAACACACTATTATGAAATGTTTGTGCTCGGCTTCATTTTATTTCAAGCACGCTCGATTATTCTCATTGGCCACTCCAGTGACCTCTGCCTCGGAGTGGGAGGACGGTCTCTTGCCCTCTTGTCCTCTGTGGCCGGAGACAGATAAATAGTGTACAGAGATGATGCTGGGCCCAAAGCAAAGGACCATAGTATATAGTATTTTATGCAGCAAGTATCAACTAGATAGCACGCCTGCTTTCATGCTCTCTGACGGTCCGTATTTGAAAGTGGGACGTTTGTGCTGTGCGTGGCCTTCACAATCCTTTAACGTTATTTGATGGGTTTGTCTAAAGGAAGAGAGAGAGGGGAGAAGAACAACACACACATATAAAAAAAACTTTAATGACTGAAGTAGAAACAGCTTTTTTGTTCTATTCTCCTTCTGCTGGTGATTAAGGTCTATAGGGAGATAATTACGCTTTAGTCTGGAGTTAATGAAACGAAAACGTCTCTTTTCTGCTGAAAAGGAAGGGCACATCTTTTGTGCTGCTATCTGCAGACATCTCCCACCCCTTGACAAGGCACACAGAGAATTGGTTTTGTTTTAAGGGTGGAACACCCCCTCCGCCACCCGCCTCCCCTCCCCGCCTGTCAGTGTGCGACCGATATGAGGGATCTCTCGACCCAAGTCAACGAGGTTCACTATATTCTCAGCACTTAAGCCGCTGTGCATTCTTGCTGTTGTTGTGCGCAGAGGTAACCCCCAGGAACAGTGGAAATTAAATAAAACACATGGCAACAGGTCATGTAGGAACCGAGGGGGGTCCTCTGGGTCCTCATTCCAATCAGTACATCATGTTGTACTGTTGCTTACAGCTCCTCCTTACATGTGCCCCCGTTAACCGCGGGGAACACAAACTAACATGTGTTCCACGATCTGCAAATGACCCCTTCGGTGTTCAACATGAAAAGGAGCATGGCGATTTTTGAATTTATCACACAGCAAACACAGGAGCCATATGTATCGTCTTAACTTTGGGATTGCCCGTGGAGAAGAGACGCCTCCTTTGAACACTACGGCGGGGTGGGTTTGACCCTTTCTTTTTTTTTCCCTTTCTTTTTCTTTCTTCTGTTTTTTTTAGCCGTTCATTGTCTGGTATGCTTGGAACGGCCGCAACACAGCACAAGTGGTGACCAGAAAGCACATATTAAACTGTCCTTGTGGAAGATCACATCTGGTGTGTGTGTGTGTGTGTGTGTGTGTGTGTGTGTGTGTGTGTGTGCACACACACACCACCTCCCCAACAGAACTCTCACATTTCATCATCTGCTCTCCAGCGCCATGGCACTCCGGCATAAGTTGGCCGTTCTGGATCCATCTGTTGTTATTATTTTCCACTGATAATTGGCTTGAACAATGGAATGCCTGCCCCCCCCACCCCCCCACCCCCTCCCCCCCCCCGTCTTTGAAACTCTACACCCTGTTTATATTCCAGAGGTCTCATTTCTGCTCTGTCCTCTCACTCTCCTCTCTCTCTCTCTCTCTCTCTCTCTCTCTCTGTATCGCTCTCTTTCCCTCGTCTCTCACCTCCCCTTCCCTCCCTTCCTCTCCTCCTCACCTCTCCTTACTACCTCCGTCACCCAGTGGCTGCCCTCCTCCTCTCTCCCAAGATCCTCCCCCTCCCTTCTCCCCCCCCCCATCTCTCTCTCTCTCTCTCTCTCTCTCTCTGTGCCCCTGCTCTCTGTTTGAGAGGGGGCTCACATGAAAATGACATCTTTGACTGGCCACATCAGTATGTGTCACTCAGCATCTAAAAGCCAGCCCCTCCCCTCTCTCTTTCCCCCCCCCTCCTCCCTCTCTCTCTTTTCTTTCATTTGGAGAGAAGCTCAGCTCCGCTCCCGTTCTCCTCGGTTCACTACAGGTTTTTAAACCATGACACTCTCTGACAGATCCAGGCAGGCTTTCTCCAGGAGTCTCTTCACACTACCGCCAGATTCTGCATTCATATCCCGAAAGAGGGAGATAGAGAGAGAGAGAGAGAGAAAGGGAGAGGAAGAGAGAGAATGAGTGAGCGGAAGGAAGAGGGTGGGAGGCAGAGGGATGGAGATGGGATGGGAGGGAGCGAGCGAGGGAAGGAAGGAAGTAGGGACGTGAGTGAGAGACAGAGGGTCTTTAGAAAGTAAGACGTGGACAATGGATGCCGGTCTAAGTCACTTTTTTCCTGCCTATTGAAATTGGGCTTTTATTTATTTGAATCCCCCCCCCCCCCCCCTGATGCACTAGGAGGTGTCTCTAGGAAGGAACACTCATGGAGATGAATGAAAGGTGCATTGTAGTTTTTTTTTTAATGTTCCACTGGACATAATTTAATGAAGAATCCCCACCAAAAATGACCCAGTTTAATTCATTAAATTAGATATTGGAAATTTTAATTAGAGTTGAAGAGCTGTAATTATTGGGTATCTTGGTAAAAAAAAAAGAAAAAGGAAAAAAAAGAAAGAAAACCTGAAGTCCATACCATGCTTACAATGCCAATAATTTAATTTAAAATTCAAAGAATTTTACGGATTGTATTAGTAGCCAGAAGACTGCTGCAAATGAGATGAAAAAAACAAGGTGTGAATTTGTGCATTGAGCGAAGAATGCTCGTTGTGTATCTCTAATGAGATGGAAAGTTGCATGAGGTGGAAGGGGCGATGCTTAAGTGTCTTACTTATTTCTAAAGTAGGCATGCTAGGTGGGGCTCACGCAATTTCCCCCCAACTTTCATAATGCTTTCATAATGAGTATTATTCTCTACGTTCTCCTCTCTCTCTGCTGTGTTTGACCGCGTTGATGTCCATTCGTTCTGCCTGCCCTTTTCTAATTAAAAGAGGCCTGGACAGGTAGGGCTCTCAGCAGGCGTGTGAGCAGTTCTTCATTTGCTGAGTGTTTGTGTTTATGTGAAGGGGCCCTCTTCCTGCATATTTAATCTATAGAGCAAGGCACTGGCTTTTGTTGTGTTTAGACCACATACCTCCAGACAGTCCTCAAGACTGGAGCCTGGACTCCAGTGCACAGTCAACGTGGTCTATTACTCACACTCAACTACCACCCTACTTCTAATGCTACTATACTAATACTACTAGTACTATTCTACTACTGCAGCTAACACTCAACTACCACCCTACTTCTAATGCTACTATACTAATACTACTACTAGTACTCTAGTACTACAGCTCACACTCAACTACCACCCCCTACTTCTAATACTACTACGACTACTACTACTACTACCACTACTTCTACTATTACAGCTCTGTACATTCTGGTGTCACTGGCAGGTTTTCTCCTCTTGCCTTACTTCAGAAGTGGACAAAAAAAAAAAGAAACAAACAAACACTATCTGTGGAGGGAATGTGCATGAATGTGAGGGACCGAGTTTCATGATAGTGATGAAAGTCTGTTTCACTGTTCATGGGTAAGTCTTTAAAGGTTTTATTGTGCGCGCTCTCTCTCTCTCTCCTTCTACCTTTTATGGTTGTGTGTGTGTGTGTGTGTGCGCGTGTGTGCGTGTGTGTGTGTGTGTGTGTGTGCTTGTGTGTGCGCGCGTTTGTGCATGCACTGTAGGCAAGTGTAGTGTATGGTGGCTTTGTCAAATGAGACTGATTACTGAATGGCTGTCATGTTGATGATGAAACACTTAACGGCGTGATGTGTCACTTTGGTGGAACATTAATCACTCCTTTAGTAGGCGTGTCACTTCCATGGGCAGGCAACCAAAGCCTTCGGACTACCCTCAGAATTGCCCAGTCACTCACACACATTCCACTTTGAAAATCCTACTCTATCTCAAGCTATGTTCAGATATCGCTACTGTTACATGTTCGGTAACTAATTAACATACGTTGCCGGCATATAGGCAGTATAGGAGACGCGTCCACACATGCCCTATTTTCCTGTACAGTTTGCAGTCTGTACCGTTCTCAAAACTTCTCATTCTTGATGGAGTCGTACAGTTGTCTACTAGTTGCTACTCACGTGAGATATGACTGTAGCACAGGGGTTCTCAATGTTTTTGGCCGGGGACCCCCGGAAATACTTTGGCAACGTCTCAGGACCCCCGCCCCGCCCCCTCCCGACCCCCAATATAAATTGACTGCTACAATAACCTTAATTATAGAGACAATACACCATACGCCCAAAATAATTTTGCGACCCCCCCCCCCCCCCAAGGGGTCGCGACCCATGGGTTGTAGCACGCTGTAGCACGCAAGACTAGGTATTTGGTGCTGAGAATTATCAATATAGCAAACTGCTATAACTTCATCCGTTGAAATAAAAAAGAGGAGAACTAATGGTCTTCTCCTGAGGAAACCGCTATGAAAGCTACCATTTACATTTCACCATAATAAGATTGTCTCCCTGGCGAGAGACAACTCGCCAGGGAATCTGAAGGTTCCTGGTTCTATCCCCACTCCTCTTGGCTTCATCTCAAAAGTATCCATGAGAACCGTAACATCAAACCCCTGATTGTTCCCGACGTTGATGTCTTGTATGGCTGCCTCCTTGGTCAGTGTGTGAAGAGGTGAAAGACGGTCTAATCAAAATCATTCATGTTACTCCACCAGGTCACCCGTCTCCACGCCACAGTGCTGCTTACATGACAAGAAGTGTACAAGAAGTGTGATGTTCAGTCGGGTTTTCGGAATGTGAATGTGAATGAATGGAGCAATAGAAAGACAGGACGTCTGAATGTGGGAGGGGAGTACAGAGACACCCAGAGCTAGCAGATGTTGTTGGTTGACTGTAACATGAACTAATAACGAAGGTATGCGAGCAATAAGGTGAAACTGCTCTAATAACGCGAAATGTCACTTTAAGAGCAGCCCAGCTGTTTGCTAGTATCTATTCACACAGAGGAGACCGTGTGTGTGTGTGTGTGTGTGTGGGGGGGCATGTAGGCACTGCGGTGGTAGTAAGTGGTAACCCCCGCTGTGAGGGCATGATGGTTTCACTTCCTCGTCTCCCTCTCCTCTGTTCGTCTTCATCCGGGGAAATGGAATCCGCTGCTTATCGATATTAATAGCACAGGATCTGTGGTGGGAGAGAGGCAGCTAGGGCATACAGTATAGCAGGGACCTGGGAGAGAGAGGGTGGCAACCTGATATGGCAGAGGCAGAATTGGCAGTCCTGCCACTCGACGGGCGGAAAAGGAATTGGCTGTAAAAATAGGATTGCATAATGCACGCTGTATACTGTGCATTAGCCCTTTGTGTGGTGTGGTGTATATGTGCAACGGGGGACTGCACGACATCTCTGTGGCCACCTTGGGTCCAGTTTCATCATGTGTCTTTCAAAGTGAGACTTTGTGCCACCGTAGTGTGTGTGTGCCACGGTGTCTTAAGTGTGTTTCCTTTGCCGTCCCGTCTGTAAGTTATCAGAGGAGGAGAGCAAAAGTACACGCAAAGTTAAGTATTCTAATTATTTGCTCAGCGGATCAATAGATCTCGGTAGACAGCGAGCGGTGTGATTTGGGGTCGGCGGGGGGGGGGGGGGTGCCTGTGTTCAAAGAGTTCTGTTAACATTTAAATAGTGTAAAGAAATGCACCGTCTTGTTTGTTTTGGGTTTGGAGTGAAATTCCACTTCCTTGGTATTACGGTTGCAAAGCTCCCTGTGTGCTGCTCTGTGTACTTTGTTCTTAGCTCAGCAAAACGTGAGGGCTGGTCCAAAGAATCTGGTGGTGGTGGTGGTGGTGGTGGGGGAGATCAGACAGGCCTGACATTCACCAGACTGCACTGTTGCCTTTTCAGCCTAGAAAGAAATTGTGAAGAGGGGAGAGAGAGAGGGGGGGAAAAGTCCCCTGAAAAGGGCCTGGTTGGAGCAAAGTAAAGTTTAATTGGTGGGTTTGGAGCCTGTTTTCATGTCAGAAAGTGCCATTGTTTACAGTCTGTGTGGGTGTACAATATAATACCAGGATTCTGCCAATCGCATCAAAAACAGAAAAATATGCTCCACTTCGTTGCTTTTTCCTTCAAAAGCCTTTTTTTCCTTCTTTTTTTTTAACGAGACTCGGTTATGTTTTTCATTGAATAAGTCCGTCTTAATAAAAGTGTGAGAGAAACGAGGGAGAAAATAATGTGCAGTCAGCCCCTTTAGGAGATCACATGTACAGTAAGCAAGCAGCTGCGTTTGTTGAGAAAGTGAGTCATGCTTTAGATTTTCCTGTGTTCCA